>NC_056738.1:190901111-191234444 GCF_019279795.1 Protopterus annectens
AGACGTTTTAAAGGGGTCTGCAAGATTGCATAGTCGCATCCAGGCATGCCGACGTAAGGCGACACCTGTCCCTGTGGCTCTGCTCGCTCCATCAGCCGCATACGAAAGGAGGCGCATGGAGGAGTTAGCTATAGAATTCAGGGTAGCCAGCTGAGTGTTCATCTTGTCCTGGAAACCCGCAGCTGTAGGATCCTTCAACATGTCACTCGCTTCTTTGATCAAGTCTCTTTGAAGACGAGTAAAATGGCATAGGTAATTCAGCGAATGCATTGCAAAGGTCGCTGATGAGAACATCCGCTTCCCGTACCTGTCCATAGACCTAGATTCCTTGTTAGGTGGATGGACAGGCACTGAAGGATCAGCTAGTTCCTTCTTAGTGGCAGCAGCAACCACCATAGCATCCACAGAAACTCCCTTGGTCAAAAATTGTTTATCTGCTGGTGCCGTGATAAATTTTGAGGGTCTCCTGGGAGTGGGGTCCACTGAATCAGGAGCCGTCCATGCCTTTTTTGCTACCACCTGCATGAGGGGGTCAAAGGGGAGACACCCAGGAGGTGGAAGGGCGAGAGCCAAACGCCTCAAGATACACAGATTCATCCTCCGAAGGGTTGAGG
This sequence comes from Protopterus annectens, assembly GCF_019279795.1. Taxonomy (NCBI): domain Eukaryota; kingdom Metazoa; phylum Chordata; order Ceratodontiformes; family Protopteridae; genus Protopterus; species Protopterus annectens. Next base: position 190,901,726 of record NC_056738.1, read on the forward strand.
GCTGGCCAATTTCCCTCTGTTTGAGGATTTCTAGAATGTCTGCAAAGGAGACATCTTCAGAAGGGGAACGGGGAACCCTCGAATCCTCTAAATCTGTGTCAGAGGTGACGGACTCAGGTGAGTCTATGTGTTTCCTCTTACACTTTCTCTTCCGAGGGGGCTCTTCTGCCAATTCAGGAGAGGCCTCGGAAGAGGATGAGATCCCCACAGGGGATTCCTGAGGAGCTGGCTCTCTGCGGTCTGGGATGAGGGAGTGAGTAGACTTGACCTGAGGCACCGAAGAGGGAGGGGCGGACGGAGCCGACTGTGGAGTTGAATCAGGTTCCAACACACTCCGCATGACCTCGAACGCACCCCTGTCAGGCAGAGCCAGAGGTCCCCGCTCCGAGAAGCTGAAAACCTCCCTCGGCACCGACAGTGATGGCTCCGAGGCCGATGTCGGAGCCGAACTCACCAGCGCCGAACCACCGAGAGGGAGAGCGGGGTCGGACAAGGGTCCGATGCCACTCACCCCCTCAGAGCAGACGAGGGAAGTCCGGCTCCGAGATTCTTCCAAGGAAGAAAACGGAGCCGACGATGGAGCCGAAGACATTTGGATCGGCTCCGACGCTACCACAGTCTCTGTTCCGAAACGCCCCAGCTCCGAGCTCAAAGGAGTCGAAGGAGGAACGTAATGAGGAACAGGGTCAGGCATCGACTGATGAGTCGGGCTCTGAAGCATTTGGGCCAGTGCCTCGGACTTAAGAAGTCGACTCACTACCCTCTGAAGGTCATGGTCCGAGAGCCTCGATGACCTAGAGGAGTGAGATCTATGGCTCCGTTCAGACAGCAAGGGAGATGCTGGAGCCGAATGAACGGAGCCAAGGGACGGTGACCTGGACCTCTTTCTAGATGTCGGCTCCGAAGGTTTAGTCGGAGCCGACACAGGAATTTCCAATACCTCGGCTCCAGCCGGAGCCGAGGAAACCACAGAAGCTGCAGTCTGAGACTCATCGGCTCCAGCCGGAGCCGATGTAGAAGGAGGTTTTGAAGCCTTAGGCCTCGACTCAGAAGCTGGAGCCGAGGACCTAGAAGCCTTAGAGGGTTTGCCCGAAGTAGCAGTAAGGGAACCCTCAGGCTTAAGTAAACCTCTCAATATAAGTTTATTTTTTCTTTCCTGCAGGACTCTGGGGCTGAAGCCATGGCATACAGCACAAGAGTCCTGCAGGTGTAAAGGTCCCAGGCAGTAAACACAAGAAGTGTGACCGTCTGTCAGAGACATTTTCTGACAGCACGAGTCACACTTCTTGAAGCCTGAGACCTTTGAATCCTTGGACATTATCAAGGATCGAAAGTGTAACCTCCACACAGAACACACACACACAGATTACACTATGAAGAAAAATACCTAGATTAAGCTAATTAAAAATTAGTTAGTTAGCTTAGATATAACAATATCCCTAACAAAACACAAACACTCCACTTAGGGATAGCAGGGCCCGAAGGCCTAAGGGAAGAACTTAAAAGTTCTTGAGGAAAACAAATAGAGGAATAATGGCAGAAAGGGATGAAATACCCTAAACTAAGGGAAATATGAAAAACTAAGTTAAGAAAAGGGGATTTAACTAGTTTAAATAGACTGATTAAACAACTGACCTGAGCCGGTAGAAAAACAACACCTCGATCGCTGTAGCGGCAAACGAGATCTGAGGTAATACCGCCTAGCATTGTGGGATATAAGGGGAGCCTCGAGCCGGTGGAACCAACTCTCGAGCTTTTAGAGTGGCCGAGTCAGAGCCGAGGTCGGCTCCGAACCCATCCAGCAAGAATGAAGGCGAGATTGACAACTTAACATCAAACGTCGAGATTGAACTTCACATCTGAGGTTATGGATTACCTGCAAAGTGAAGGATTTAGTGTAGAAAATTTAACTCAGACAACATCACAGCAGGATAGAGCAATGAATCCACAAATTCAGGAGAATCCAGTGGAGCAGTAACCACCTGATCAGTTGCCATATGAAGATACTTTGGAGCCTTTCATAGGAAACCAGTACAAACATTCAGTTGAAGTTGCACAGCAAGACAAGGACAGGAAACTGTTGCAACTCTGACACAGTCAATGTTATGGAGTGATAAGCCAGTGAGGTCCCGTATGAAACAGCAATGGATGACACAGGATGAAACTGATGAGAATTTGGCACAGGAAGATGCTCTGGAACTTTCTACAGAATTACCTCAGGAAATGGAGAACAACAAATAAAATGTATCCTCAGTTTAGAAGAAAACAATCTAAGAGAAGAATTGATTGATTTAGTAGAAATGGATAGACATATTAAGATCAATGAAAGAAATAGACTACAAAAAGCCAATAAAACCGAAAAAGTTAGAGGTTTGATAAAACAAATGAACACAGTACTGTCCACAGAGATTCATGTGATATAACAGAAGTAAATGGCATATATTACTGTGCAGGTAAATTAAGAACAGGTAAAGTCTTATCACAAAAACATGGGGTAGTAAGGGGAAGGAAAGAAAGAAGCTGAATGCCATCATGGAAGTATCAAATAGAGAAAAGTATAAAGCAATTAAGACAAGAAGTGTCACTGTTAAAAGGGTAAAGAAGAGGGAACAGATCAACAAAAATACTCAGAAAGATTTGATAAAAGCAATGTGCAGTATTAGAACAGATCAGGATTTATCATGCACTATCACAAATAATAAATTAAAAATATCAGCACAGGCAGAAAAACTTAGAAGATACTCCGATAAATATAAAGGAAAAAAACACAATACATAATTTACTGATGACCCAAAATAGTTTTATAGACAATTGGGAAACAAGACAAAAGGAATTGAACCACCACCAAAAGAAGAAGAAATAGACACATTTTGGAGAAATATCTACGAAGATCCTGTGGAACATAAAGATGCTAAATGAATAAAAGAAGTAAAAGAAAGACTAAGAAGTTCAAATGTACAGGATATGAAATGGGATGAAGTAACAGCCAGAGAGATTGAAACAAAGTTAAGAAAAGCTCCTAACTGGAAAACCCCAGGCCCAGATGCAGTACCTAACTTCTTGGCTAAAAGTATAAACATCTTTGCGTGAAGATTTAGCCATGAGTAAGAACTATTTATATGCACAGCCCGAACAGCTACTAGCCTGGTTAACAACAGGAAAAACAATACTCCTACTTAAGAGTGAACCTGCAAGCTATCTTAAAAACTATAGACCAATAACTTGCCTTCTGACGGCGTATAAAGTTTACAGTGGAATTGATGCAGACAGTTTATAGTCATTTAGAAGAAAACTCAATCATGGTAATAGAATAAAAGGGTAATACAAGAATGTCATATGGAACAAAGGATCATTTGTTGTTAAAGTCATAATGGATAACTGTTAAAAGGGGAAGAATCTAAGTATGCCATGGATAGACTACAAAAAAATCATTTGACAGTATCCCACATTCCTGTATAAGATAGTGCTTAAAAATGTATCAGATACACCCTACACTGATCGATTACATTACAGTGACCATGAAACAGTGGCAAACTACTTTGCAGTTAAACTATGATAAAGGACAAATTATTATTCCAGGAATAAAAACTCAAAGGGGAATATTCCAGGGTGACTCTGTCACCGCTGCTCTTTTGTCTTGCCCTTAACTCACTAAGCTGTCTACTTAACAGATTAGGTCATGGCTACAATTTGGCTCCCAGAAAACAAGTGTAAAGACTTTTCATCTCCTTTTTGTAGATTATTTAAATTTGTATAGTTCATCAGATGAGGAACTGAAAGCACAACTGCAAGTGGTCAAAATGTTTTCAGATAACATAAGAAAGTCATTTGGTCATGATATGTTTACAAAAGCAACCTTTAAAGCAGGAAAGCTTTAGCACCAAGAAAACATCAGTTTGGGACAGGAATATGATATAAAAGAACTTGAGCAAGAGGAAGTGTATAAATATTTGGGAACTGATGAAGCATCAACAATAAAACATGAACAAATTCAAATAAAACTTAGGAATGTTTTACAAGACTAAAATGAATAGTGAAACAGCATTGACATCTAGGAACAAGTCCAAGCTCTAAACCAATTTGCTCTTCCTGTCTTAACTTACAGTTTTGGAGTGACTGGCCCCAAAAGGTGCTGGATAGGTTGAACAAGAAAACAAGAAGGATGCTTCATGCTCACCAAATGATTTATAAAAATCAGTGCATACCAAGACTATATATTCCCCATTCTAAAGAAGATATGGGCCTCCTCGAAATTGATTACATCTATAGAGCTGCAAACATGGGACTGCATACATATCTACTGACCTCACAAAACCCAAACGTAGTAAAAGTTTTGAAACATGAGGAGAACGAGTCTAAGATGACTTCTCTGCTTAGTCTAGTAGAAGCATATCAGTGTCAAGCGGGAATGGAAATTAAACCAGAAGTCGATAAAAATCAGGCAGCAACTGAATGTCCCAAAAAACAAAGGAAAGAATACAAGATGAAGGATCAGATGAGAAGACAAGTAAAGAGGAAAATGCATAAATATAGTTACAAGTATAGCAAACACTTGGAACAACCTCATGCTGATCAGCAGCGAATGCAAGAATGGTTAAGGAAAGGTGAATTTAAACCAAAAGATGAAAAGTTAATACTGGCAGCCCAAGATAGTGGACAACATACAAGTTGGTTTACAAAGTCCATTGAACATATGGGAGAAATAGACAAATGTAGGTTTTGTAAAACACAACTGGAAACAGTCACACATCTTGTTAGTTGTGATATACTAATGGCAGAAGGAGTGTATACTGACAGGCATAACAATGTGGCAAGACTGCTGCATTGGGGATTGTGCAAACATTATATTACTAAAGTATCTGAAAAACATTGGAAACATGGGCCACAAAGCATTATACAAAATACTGAAGTTTATATCATATGGGATCACCCATTACCAACAGTTCAAAAAATGAGAAAACCAGATACAGTAGTCCATGAAAAGAAAACAAAAGTATCATTGATCATTGAAACTGCTACAACCAGTGACTATAGTGTCTTACGTACAGAGAGATACAAAGTCATAAAATACCAGGATTTGCAGGCAGAAAAGAGGGAAGTGTGGAAGAAGGATATTCAGATAGCTCCAATAGTAGTAGGATCAACAGGTCGTATAAAAAAGAATTTGCAATTGTACCTAAATATGTTACCAATACATGTAACTCTGTATGAATTGCAGGAGGAGTCATTACTGGGCACACTGCGGGTGCTGAGAAAGTACAGTTTTGTACCTACCATAAATGTAGATGTCCGATAGATATGCAACTGCAGTCCTGACATATGGGTTGTCCTGCCTCAGGCAGCCCCTCGGTTGGCCGGATTCCAAAGTCTGGGTCCGGCGTCGGCTGTTGTCGCCTCTTCCCTGACGTCAGAGCGGCTGGGGCATAAAATCATCAGCCGACGCCATCTTCTTCAGTGTTTCTTGCCCCAGATGCCAGGTGCCCTCCAAGGAAGGCTAAATTTAGAGAATGCATAAAATTCCAGACGTGCATAATAGTAATAAACAGATACACCATAAAAGCTATCCCCAGCTAAGTTGGAAAAGGGGTAGTGGACCCAAAAAGGTAAATTACTGAGGGGTAGGAGGCTGGGTAAACCTGACTGCAGTTGCATATCTATCAGACATCTACATTTATGGTAGGTACAAAAAGTACAGTTTTGTACCTACCATAAATGTAGATGTTCGAAGATCCACATTGCTGCAGTCCTTACACTTGGGTAGTCCGCTGTCCTCGGTCGGCCCGAATATCAAAGTATAAGGCTGACGTCGGTCAAGGCGCATTTGACTGACATCAGGACGTCAGGGTACAAATGCGCATGACCGACGTCATATCCTCAGTCTTTTCTTGCCCCAGATGTCAGAAGACCCTAAAAATAAAGGTCAAAACCAAAAGACAGCAAACAACCAACCAACCACCCTTGCACTAACTATATGTACAATATATACAATATACACAATATGTACAACCCAACCCACACAACCACCTCTAACTGCAGAGGGGAAGGAGGGAGGGTATTGACTGCAGCAATGTGGATCTTCGAACATCTACATTTATGGTAGGTACAAAACTGTACTATGTTCTTCATCTCACATTGCTGCAGTCCTTACACTTGGGTAGAATCCCAAAGCAGAGGTAAGGGAGGATGGCTAACTACAAGGAAGCAGGAGCTGCCAAAATGCCCTGCAAAACAGCAGTGGCAAAACCAGCCCTGGATTTAGAGTAAAGTGGCAGGTGATAATGCCTAGAAAAAGTATGCACTGAACTCCAAGTAGCTGCCTCCAAAATATCCTTGGTTGCCACTCCCCTCAAAAAAGCTGTTGAAGTGGCAGTAGCCCTAGTGGAATGAGGCCTAATCCCAGCTGGAACTTCCTTGCCATGATGGGAATAACAGAAAGCAATGCAAAACCCAATCCACTTAGAAATAGTTTGTTTTGACACAGGCTTGCCCTGAGAACTCAAAGCAAAAGAAACAAACAACTGCTGAGACTGCCTGAACCCTTTAGTTCTGTCCAAATAATAATGCAACTGCCTGTGTACATCTAAAGCGTGCAAAATCTTTTCCCCTTTATTTTGGGGATTTGCATAAAAAGCAGGCAAATGAATAGTTTGGTTTAAAGCCACACTAGAAACCACCTTAGGCATAAAGGAAGGATTAGTACGTAATGATACCCTATCCTTATGGAAAATCAAGAAAGGCTCAACCGCCATAAGGGCCTGCAATTCAGAAACCCTTCTTGCAGAGGTAATTGCCAACAAAAAAGCAGTCTTCCATGATAAATATTTCAACTCAGAAGTAGCTGCAGGCTCAAAAGGTTGTAGAGTGAGTTTCTCCAACACAAAATTGAGATCCCAAGCAGGAGTAGGAGCTCTTCGTGGGGGTCTTATATTCTTTGCCCCTCTAAGAAATTGCTTGAACAAAGGATGAGAAAACAATGGTGGGTCACAATCATAGTGAGCCGAAATCGCTGCAGCATGAACCTTAATAGAAGAGAAAGACAAACCTTTGTCCAATAACTCAGTAAGATATTGAAGAGCCACACTCAAATTAGGCTCAGAAACATCAAAATCTTTTGCTGCACTCCAAAATAAAAATCTCTTCCATTTATCTGCATACACTTTCCTTGTACTAGGCCTTCTAGCTTCCAAAATCACATTCAAAACTTGTTGCGGAAGTTGAGACCCTCTATGGTTCAAAACAGAATATGCCAGGCTGTTAGGTGAAGAGAGTGAAGTTTGACATTCAGCAAATGGCTGTCCTCCTGTGACAACAGGTGTGGAATCGAAGGCAAAGGCCATGGAGGCTTCCGTACCATGCTTCTCAATAATGGGTACCAGTGCTGTCGAGGCCAATCTGGAGCTATTAAAATCATCCTTGGCTTGTCCTGTCTGACCTTTAGAAGTACCTTTGGGAGGAGAGGCAGAGGAGGAAAGGCATACACATGAAGATTGCTCCAATTGAAAGAAAGAGCATCCACTTTCCAAGCTGTGGGATGAAACCTTTTTGTGCAAAACTTTGGCATCTGATGGTTTAGTGGAGAAGCGAACAGATCTATGTCTGGAGTTCCCCATGACACTGTCAATTTCTGAAACACATGAGGATCCAATTTCCACTCGTGGGGATCCATAATTCGTCTGCTCAACACATCTGCTAAGGAGTTCTGTGCTCCTGGCAGAAACCTTGCCTGAAGATTGAGTTGTAAATTGAGAGCAGTCTCCCACAAAATCATTGCTTGCCTGCATAGAGGATAAGAATGCGTTCCCCCTTGCTTGTTGATGTACCACATGACAGTTGTGTTGTCTGTTAGAATCAACACCTGCCCTGGAAGAAGTAAATCCTTGAAAGCTATTAATGCAAACTGGACTGCTAACACCTCCTTTAGATTGATATGTAGATGCTGTAGTCTGGCAGGCCACTTGTCCTGTATCCACTTTCCATTTAGATGAGCTCCCCAAGCTTTGTCTGAGGCATCTGTCGTTAAAATCTGACTCGCCTCTGGCCGGGTCACAGAGAGTCCCTTGTTTAGGTGACATTCCTGAGCCCACCACAAAAATTCCTTTTGAATGCAAGGTATTATTTGAATGACAGTGTCTAGATCCTGGCAGTGCTGTGTCCATACATTTTTGAGATACCATTGTAGCTTCCTCATATGCAGTTTGGCATTGGGAAGCACCAGAATACAAGATGCCATGAACCCTAAGGCTTGAAGGACTGTCCTTGCAGTCAGCCCGGACTGATGAGATAGCTGATGGAAGTAAAGGGATAGACTCTTTTGTTTGTCCGGGGTTAAAAAGGCCATCTGGGATGCTGTATTCAGTCTCACACCCAGAAAGCACATGTCTTGAGAGGGTACTAGACTGGACTTTATTTCGTTCACAGAATTCCCTAGGCATCTTAGCACTGCTATCACATATTCCAAATGACGAAGAAGCTCTTCCCTTCCTTGAGCCAGAATCAGGCAGTCGTCCAAATAAGGATAGATCTGTATTCCTTTCAGCCTGAAGAAAGCTATCACTGGAGCCAGAACTTTTGTGAATACTCTGGGCGCAGTAGATAAGCCAAAGGGCAATGCAGAGAACTGATAGTGAAAAGCCCCAGCTCGAAAACGCAGATACTTCCTGCAACTTAGTCTGATAGGAACATGAAGGTAAGCCTCCTTGAGATCCAAAGTTACCATCCAATGATCTTTGCCCAGCAGTGGCAAAAGCTGTTGTAACGTCAACATTTTGAACTTGGGGATGTCCAGATAAGTGTTGAGGATAGATAGATCCAAAATTGGTCTCCACGTGTTCCCCTTCTTTGGTACTAGGAACAGGCGAGAATAAAATCCTAGGCCCACTTCTGGCATAGGGACCGGCTGTATGGCCCCTAGTTGAAGTAACAGAGAAATTTGTTTGTGAGCCTCTATTCTTTGTTGAGGAGGAACGTCTGGCATGCCTCTGAACGGAGGCAAGGTATGGAAATAAAACCTGTAACCTTGGTGTATGATATCCAATACCCATTTGTCTTGGGTAATTAAACTCCAATTTTCTTTGAAAAGTGCCAACCTTCCTCCCAAAGGTGCTGCCAGACGAGAAGGCTCTGGCAGCTGAAAAGGTAGGTCATTGGGTCTGTTTACGAAAGGACTGACCCCTGCCCTCACCTGAAGACTGTGCAGGAGAACTCCCTGTTCTAGGCCTGAAAGAGCCCTGAGCTCTGCCCCTACCACGGCTAGAGCTACCGCTAGACTGGGAGTGATAAGAAGGATACGCCCACCCTTTGGCAGGCCAATCCCTGCTAAAGTTTGGAGGCTGAACCTGCAAAAATCTTTAACAGTCTGCATAGACTTTGCTTTGTCTTCCATTTTCTTTAAAACTGCCTCAACAGGAGGACCAAACAACACGTCAGATTGTAAAGGAGCATCTAAAATCCTTGTTTTAACATGTTCAGACAAATTTTGATCTCTTAGCCAGGCGTGCCTGCGAAGAACTGACCCAGTGGCAGCCACCCTAGACGAGGCCTGTACAGCATCAAAACCACATTGCAAAGAATGCTTACCCACCTGTTCAGAAACATGCACTAAATCTTGCAACTCTTTACAATCAATACCTACTGCCAAAGCATCAACCTTAGACTTTAATTGTGAAAAGAGATAGTTTTGGTATTTCAACATGTGAAACTGGCAATTCAAAGCCCTCATAGCAAGAGTGGAAGAAGTATAAACTTTCTTTCCCCATCTATCCAAGGCCCTAGCCTCTTTGTCTGCAGGAACCGGATTCTTAACAACAGAAGCCTTAACACCTTTAGGCCCCTGTCTAACAGTTTCTGGGACTGCCCTAGGACTCTTAAAAAGATACTTATGAGCTTCAGGCACCCTGTAATACCTATCCGGCTTAACAGGAGCAGGAGGCAAAGAATCAGGATTAAGGGAAGCCTCTGTAAAAACATCTTCCACTACATCCAAAACAGGAGGTATAGCCAAAGGCCTATGCTGGGGTAAAAACAAAAATTCCCTAAGCCTTTTCCTGGAATCAGAGAAGTCCTGACCTTCCCACTTAAAATGCTCCTTCATGGAATGAAGAGTTTCTGAAAAAGAAAAATCCTCAGGAGGAGAAGCAGGAGGAGTAGAATCATCCACATCAGAATCAGAATAAGGAGAGTACTCCTGCAAGTCTTCAGCCGAAGACTCTGACACATCTGAAGCCTGCTCAAAACCCCAGCTCAGGCTCCACCCTAGGCCTCTTATCAGGAGGGGGCATAGAACCCCTAATCAAAGTAATCAAATCTTCTGCCATTTTAAGCATATGCTTCTTGGGCACAGTACCTGAAGAGCTAGGGGTAACACCAACTGAAGCTAAACCTGGCCTGCCCCTGGGAGAAGCCTTAGAAACAGAAGGAGAGGGCCTAGCCACCCTTGGAAGGGAGGGGAGTATAGTAACCTGAGAAGCCCCCTCAGCTTGACTTGCCTCCTGAGAGGCCACATCTTGCAATACTAAAGTCTCACCCTGGGAACACAAAGAAACCTCCGGTGGAGCCACCGGCTCCACCGACACCTCTAAAGAACCGGCGTCCGGTACAGACGGTTCTTCCAGCCTAGGCTTAACTGCTTTGTCCTTGCGCTTCTTGTAGAAGCGGGCGCGGAGCATCCGACGGCATTTTATAATTGCACCGCTACCCAAAGACTAACCTTGCACAATCCTATCTCCTCTTTTTAGTGCTTTCATTAAATCTAACACAAGAGCGACAACCAACAATGCCGTGCTCAGGCCCTAAGCAAGGAATACACAAAGTATGATAATCTCTATGCGGTATCTGTTTCCCACAAGAAATGCAATTATTGACTTTTTCTGACATCCGTAAATCAGTGAGGCAAGAAAAACTAAAATATTCCCCAACGGGTACTTAGCCAACTTTGAACTCGGTCTGAAACTTCGAAAACGAAAAATCTCAGAACGCCAACCGGCACTTGCAATGCTGCTTCTGCATCGGACCATGCGGCAAAAAAGACTGAGGATATGACGTCGGTCATGCGCATTTGTACCCTGACGTCCTGATGTCAGTCAAATGCGCCTTGACCGACGTCAGCCTTATACTTTGATATTCGGGCCGACCGAGGACAGCGGACTACCCGTGTAAGGACTGCAGCAATGTGAGATGAAGAACATCTGTACTATGTCCTTCAAGAATGCAACTGCAGTCCTGACATATGGGTAGAATACCATAGCCAAGCTGGGGGTGGTAGGATCTAAGAAAAAGATGGTGTAGCTAAAAAACCCTGCAGGACTGCCAAAGCAAAGCCTGCTCGGGATCTGGAGTATAAAGGCAGGTTGTAGTGTTTGGAAAATGTATGCACGGAGCTCCATGTAGCAGCTTTTAGAATGTCCTTTGTAGCCACCCCTCTTAGAAAGGCTGTGTAGGTGGCTATAGCTCTGGTGGAGTGTGGCCTGATATTGGCTGGCACACCTTTTCCATGGAAAGAATAACAGAATCTGATGCAGTGTCCAATCCATTTTGGAAATTGCCTTTCCTTGCACTCCAGCAGCGTAAGCTACAAATAGTTGGTCAGACTTTCTGTTGGCCTTTGTTCTGTCCAAGTAGTAGCGTAATAGTCTGTGTATGTCCAAAGTGTGCAGCAGCTTTTCTCCTTTATTTTGTGGATTGGGAAAGAAAGTAGGCAGGTGAATTGCTTGATTTAGAGACACCCTGGATATCACTTTTGTCATGAATGAAGGATTTGTTCTTAAAGAAACTCTGTCCTGATGAAAAATGAGGAATGGAGGTACTGCCATGAGGGCCTGCATCTCCGAGACTCTTCTTGCTGAGGTAACTGCCAACAGGAAAACTGTTTTCCAGGAGAGAAATTGCATCTCTGAAGATGCTGCTGGCTCATAAGGAGTAAGAGTTAATTTTTCCAAGACGAAGTTGAGGTCCCACGCAGGCACTGGTGGTTTCCTGGGAGGTTTGATATTCTTTATCCCTCTTAGAAACTGTCTTAGCAAAGGATGTGAAAACACAGGTGGATCACAGTTGTATTTTGCTGAGATTGTTGAAGCGTGTATTTTTATGGAAGAATATGAAAGGCCACTATGAAGCATTTCTGCCAAGTATTCTAGTATCTGTGGCATGTTTATTACTGATACATCCTGACCCTTGTTGGCATTCCAGGTGATGAATCTCTTCCATTTGGCTGAATAAGTTTTTCTGGTGGAAGGTCTGCGTGCTTCCAGTAGGATCTCTTGAACTTTTTTGGAGAGAGAGAGATATGAGTAGAAGTCATGGAACCCGCCAAGCTGTCAGCTGCAATGTTTGCAGGTTGGGATGAACAGTCCTGTAATTGTGCTGAGTTAGTAGCAGAGGCCATTGAGGCAGGGGCCACGGCTTGGTGCGAGATATGCTCCTTAGTAATGGATACCAGTGCTGCCTTGGCCAGTCTGGAGCTATCAAAATACCTTTTGGTTGCTCTGCTTTGATCTTCAGTAACACCTTGGTCATTAATGGTAGAGGTGGGAATGCGTAGATTGTCAGAGAATTCCAGCTGAAGGGGAGAGCATTCATTCTCCAAGCTTGAGGATGGTGTGTCCTCGAATAGAACTTCTTCAGATGATGATTGAGGTGAGAGGCAAAGAGATCTATGTCCGGCCTTCCCCACGCATGAGTTATTTGTGAAAAAATGTCTGGATGCAGCATCTACTCATGCGGGTCCAAAATTTTTCTGCTTAGACTGCCCGCCAGAACATTGTCCTTCCCTGGAACAAACTGGGATTGGATTGCAACTGTAAGTTCAGTTTCAGGGCCTTTTCCCAAAGAGTCATTGTTAGTCTGCAGAGGGGGGTAAGAATGAGTGCCTCCCTGTTTGTTTATGTACCACATGACAGTGGTGTTGTCTGTCTTTATTAGCAGATGACCTTGCTGAAGAAATTTTCCGAAGGCCTCGATTGCATGAATTACTGCCAACATCTCTTTTTGATTTATGTCCAGATGCATATCCCGGGGAGCCCATTGCCCTTGCATGCATCTGCCTTCCATGTGCGTCCCCCATCCATGATCTGAGGCGTCTGTTGTAATGGTTTGACTTGCTTGAGGTTTGTTGAAAGACATGCCTTTGTTTAATTGACTTGCTAGTGCCCACCACAAAAATTCCTTTTGAAGACATGGAATGAGTGGTATAATTTCTTCTAAGTTGTGGCTGTGTTGAGACCATAAACTTTTTAGGTACCATTGTAGTTTTCTCATGTGTAGTCTTGCCAGTGGAATCAGAAGAATGCAAGATGCCATGAAACCCAGGGCCTGCAGGATTTTCCTTGCAGTCATCTGGGTGAGCTTTGCTAGGCTTTTGAAGTAATCTGGTAATTGTTCCTGTTTTTCTTCCATGAGGAAAGCCATTTGTGAGTTTGTGTCCAGTTTGGCTCCTAGAAAAATTATTTGTTGGGATGGCAGTAGTCTTGATTTTTGAATGTTGACTGTGTATCCCAAAGCCTGTAGTAAGTGTATGACATAGTCCAAGTTTCTTATCAAGGCTTGTTTGCTGTCCGCTTGTATAAGGCAGTCGTCCAGGTAAGGGTAAATTTGTATCCCCTGGATTCTGCAATGTGCAATTACTGATGCCAGGCATTTCTTGAATACTCTGGGTGCAGTAGATAAGCCAAACGGCAATGCTGAGAATTGATAATGCTCTGACCCTACAAGAAATCTGAGGTATCTTCTGCAACTGTGTCTGACTGGGACATGCAGGTATGCCTCCTTGAGGTCCAGAGTAACCAGCCAAGACCCCTTGCCCAGCATGAGAAGAAGTTGCTGTAACGTCAGCATTTTGAATTTTGGCACAATGAGAAAGGTGTTTAGAGCGGACAAGTCCAGTATAGGTCTCCATTGCTTTTCTTTTATTGGAACAAGGAACAGTCTTGAGTAGAATCCCTGGCCTTGTTCCTGAGGAGGAACCTTTTCTATTGCTTTGATTTGTAGCAGCTTTGAAACTTGTATGAGTGCTCTGCCTTTTGATTGTGTGGCAGGTTTGGCATGCCTTGTCTTGTTGGTAAGGTATGGAAGTGGAACCTGTAACCTTTGTCTATTATGTTCAAAATCCATCCGTCCTTTGTAAAAACGTGCCAATGTTTTGAAAATAAGGATAACTTTCCACCTAAAGGAGCTTCTCTTTGAGCCTTGGTCGGCGGTGTCAAAGTCAAGTCATTGTGATTGCCCCTATGGAGCAGTGGGAGTCCCTGCGCCACTTCTCTGAGTAGTTGGTTGCCATTGGCGGCCCCTGTAGGAGCCTCGGTATTGCCCTCTACCTCGAGCACGCCTGCTTTTTCCCCTTTGAAACTTGTCAGTGTCTGGAAAGGACCAATTCTTCGAAGGCCAATTCCTGCTGAACCTTGGTGGCTGAACCTGGAGGAAATCTTTAACTGTTTGTACTGATTTAGCCTTTTCCTCAATTGATTTCAACACACCCTGTGCATTAGCACCAAATAGCTTGTCTTTTTCCAAAGGTGTATCTAGAAGCTTTACTTTAACATGATCTGGCAATGACTGTTCTTTCAACCAAGCATGTCCCCTGTCATAGCTGCCCTACATGAAGCTTCCAATGCATCATAACCACACTGAAGAAAATGATTGCTAACCTGCTGAGTATTATGAACCAAATCCTGCAAAGCCTTTCTATCTAAAGGCTCAGGAGAGGCTAACTTTTTCTGCAAATCATCCATCAGAAAATCTTGATACTGAAACATATGAAAAAGACAGTTAAGAGCCCTCATGGCAAGGGTGGTAGAGGTATAAACTTTCTTACCCCACCTCTCCAGGGACCTAGATTCCCTGTCTGCGGGCAAAGGATTCTTGGTCGTGGAAGTGGTCATTCCTTTGGGCCCCTGAGAAATAGTTTCTAGATCAACAGAGTGGGCCTTAAAAATATGCTTATGAGTTTCAGGAACCCTGTAATATCTGTCTGGCTTGACAGGAGCAGGAGGGAGAGAATCAGGAAAAGTACTGGAGTCTGAGAACACATCATCCAATACATCTAACACTGGGGGAATAGCTAAAGGCCTGTGCTGGGGTAACTTAAGGAAGGTCCGAAGCCTTTTCCTGGAGTCGGAGAAATCCTGGCCCTGCCACTGAAAATGCTCTCTCATGGAGTGGAGAATTTCCCCAAAAGAAATATCCTCAGGAGGAGAGGCAGAGGGAATGGATTCATCTATATCAGAATCCTCGTAGGCCGGGAAGGGTTCTTCCTGGGAATCTGAAAGGCCTGACTCACCAGAGGCTTCATCTGAGGAAAGGGTATCTGTCTGCTCAACCCTAGGCCTTTTGTCTGAAGGCGGCTGAGAACCTCTGTCTGGATGAGCCTGAGAGCCCCTGATTAAAGAAATTAGATCTGCAGCTAAAGTCATGATCTGTTTATCCGAAGTGGGAGTCTGTGAAAAAGGTTTAGGAGGGTCAGACTTAGCCTGGCTGGCAGCCTTGGCACGTGTGTAGGCCTTGATGGACATAGGCACAGGAGGCCTAGTTGTCCCACGTTCTGGAGTAACTTTGTCCACCGGTATGGTGTCAGGCAAATCTTGGGCTTCGGTTTCAGGAGGAAAAACAACAACCGGCACCGAGGAAGCCTCCGGGACCGTAGTGTGCAGTAAAACGGTGTCGTCAACCTGGAGCGGTTGAATTACCGCCTCCGAAGAGACCGATACACTCGCGGTAGGCTTAGGCGTGGTGTCGGTGGAAGTCGCGGGCCGCGAAGGTCGGTCCCGGTCCTTCCGTTTTTTGGAAACGTGTGCTGTCGGAAGCTCCGACGGCATGATATAGGAGTAATTTTCCCCAAAAAAGTCTTCAGCAAATTCTGCCCGGCGCCTAAGTGTGCGCTTATTGAAGCAAGCACAGGCAGCACAGGCCGAGACGTCGCGGTCTGGGCCCAGGCAGAGAAGGCAGTAAGAATGGAAGTCCTTATGAGGTATTTGTTTACCACAAGACAATCAATTATTAACTTTTGCAGTTTTATCTGACATCGGTTGTCGGCTGAGGCAAGAAAAGGTTCCCCAACGGGGTACTTAGCTTTTTGATGACTTCGGTAACTGAAAACACAGGAGCTGGCCGACCGGCACTTGCGAACTGCTTCTGCTTCGGGCACTGCGCGGCAAGAAAGACTGAAGAAGATGGCGTCGGCTGATGATTTTATGCCCCAGCCGCTCTGACGTCAGGGAAGAGGCGACAACAGCCGACGCCGGACCCAGACTTTGGAATCCGGCCGACCGAGGGGCTGCCTGAGGCAGGACAACCCATATGTCAGGACTGCAGTTGCATTCTTGAAGGACATCAGCACTTCTGGCTATCATCAATGATTGAAAAAAATACTAATTTCATGAACTTTAATCATACTTTGACTTAGGAATTAGGCCCATACCTGTCCTGGTATTAGAAACCCCAAAAACTTGGAGAAATTAAAAAGTAATAATAATTGATTCTGAAGAAGTTCTTGTAATGAAAATGCTCAATCATATTTGCTGTTGTGCAAATGGATTGTGTAACCACCTCGGTTTGCCTCTGGGTTCTGTTTGTGCTGGAATTTGATTACTAGTGGAGTTATACAATGTTTGTGGTTCCTTGGTTTTGGTCTTTGTGGTCCATGTTTTCCAGCATGGCTAACCTGGTTCCAGATGGGAGTGACATGGAGAAAATCACTCAAAGTGTAGGTCTTTTAACTCAATTAATTCAGGACCTCACAATGAAAGTGAACTCTATCCAGCAAAAATGTGATCGCCACTACAATATGGATAACAAATTTTTACAAACACCATCCTTTTTAACTGCTAGCCCAGAGAAGGAATTCCCCTGTGGTCAAGAACTCAAATGAAGCCAATGTCGAAGTGGGGAACACCACTGATTTACTCAAGCAGTGGTTCAAATCAACTCTAACCTTCAGCAACTGTGGAGGGGGAGAGGTCCAGCCCACTAAAAAGGAAACCTTAGACTCCTTTGAAAAAACAATTTTTAAGTGCCATAAGCTACAACTAGAAAATATCTACCTTCAGGAGTGCATTAACGTGAAGTGCATCCCGAAAGGTCTTCAGTTGTGGAAATTCCCAAATGGCATAAAAACCAACTCTCCCTTACATATAGACTTGATGGCACTTGGTACTTTTTGACTACCACTGTTGCGAATTGCTGGAGTGCCTCATCAAGCATAATCACAAAGAAGTAGATGACCTAATGATGGAGGCCAACAAAATGGACAATGTTATTACTAAAGACCTTTTACTTCTCCAGTATCAGGTTAACTACATTGATTTGTTTAAGAGAGTGGATCAGAATATTTCAAATCTCAAAAAGAAAAAGTTTGAAAGAGATCTGGTGGAATATGCTGAAGGGAGGGCATATCCAAAACACATGGCAACCAACAAGGACCAATCAAATTACAAGGCCAAAAATGAGTCAGAACCAGTTGTAGACATTAGGGAGGATGACATTGACACGAACAGCCCTTTGGGGGGAACCAGATATGACGATCGGAGCATACCAAAAATCAAAAGTAGAAACACACTGTGGAATTACCTTACAACCCACAGAAGAAATACCAAACCTTGTATTGGCAAAACCAGCAGCCTTTCAACCAGCAAAAGAAATGGAGATAATCTCAATTCTGAGAGAAGTGAAGGAGTCTGAATGTTTAAGCCTTGGAGTAGTGTATCTTGGTGTACAACCAAACAAGTGACTTTTCACTGTATAACTTCAGCAATGCCTCATGTACTGCGGAAAATGCAAATTTGCTTAGTAAAGGGGAATTAATTGTCCCCACCACTAGTTTTAAACTTGATGGTTTGATAATTGACTTGAAGTTGTTCCTTAGAAAATTGAATTTGTGTTTGTGGTCTGAAGGGAAATACAATCAAGGGGATAGGTTGTTTGAGAGGAAGAGTGTTTTCAACCCTCTCCTTGCTCTCCCTTTGATTATTTTTGAAAAACGGGTTGAATTCGAATTTAGATCATTAGAAACATCTTATTATTCCTTTAGAGGCTTTGGGAATTTATCTGAAAATGAGTCAGTGCTATTGTGTGAATTAGCTAAAAATAAAAGCCTTAGGGTCATGAAGCCTGATAAAGGGGGTGGGGTAGTGGTAATGAATAAGGAGGATTATTTGAGTAAGATGTTAAGCCATGTTATTAACTGTGAACTTTATAAAGAAGTTTCCATAAATTATATCAATCTGGCATACCGTAGAATTGATTTTTGGCTTCAAGATATGGTGGATCAGGAGGAAATTTCTCATGAAATCTACCAGTATTTGTATGTTTCCTTTCCAGTGGTACCTTGCATTTTCGGGATCCCGAAAATTCATAAAAGCACCACTGACCCACCAATGAGACCTACAGTCAATGCCAGAAAATCAAAAACCTACCCTTTTGGTAAATACGTGGATTTAAAGTTGAAGAACAGTTCGAACAGGTTTGAACATATATGCAAGGACTCTTGGGACTTTTTGTTGAAAATGAAAAGTTTGCCATTTTGGAACAACTGTATTTTTTTAACTGTGGATGCTGAACTGTTTAATGTGATACCCCACGATCAAGGTTAGAATGGTTCCATGATTTTTTATGTGAAAATACTGAATTTGACAACGAGATCAATACATTAATGTTTTGTATGGAAATTGTTTTGAAATATAATTTTGTGTTCTTGGAAGGTCAGTACTTCAAACAGATCAAAGGTGTGACAATGGAGGCCCCGTGTGCCCCCATTTTTGCAAACATTGTCCTATTACTGTGGGAACGACATATTTAAATCAAGCCTTTTCCAATGAAGCCATGGAGGTTGTACATCTGCTTTCTAGATGGCATATTTACTGTATGGAACAGTATGGAAGTAGAAGTATCTGAGTTTATGGATTTTGTCAACTCTTCCACCTCCTTTTTAAAGTTTACTTATTTATGTGGCATTGATTCCATAAATTACTTGGATGTTACCATTTCAAAAGATTACAAAGAGGGGAGTTGGGTTAGTACTATTTATAGGAAACCAATGTATAGCAATGGTTTATTACACTTTGACAGCAACCACCCTTTGTATGTGAGAAGCTTAGCAACATGTTCCAAAGTAGGGGCTATCCCAAAGAAATGGTATCTACAATATGTAGTAAAATAGTGGAAATGAGAAGGGGAGGGGAAACTGTACCCCTTATAAAATCTTCATATTCAACGGTTTCTGATATGGTCAAGGGTGGCAGTAGTAACCACCATGTTGGACAAAATGGCCTTTGTTACAGAATTTTGTAAGGACGCTAACCTAATCAGAAACATTTTAAAGAAAAATTGGTACATCTTTTCTTGTTCTAAAGATGTGGTGAGTAAAATTGGGGTACAACCCACCTTGGCTTATAGAAGGGGGAAAACCATTAAAAATTATTTGGAACACCACACCAGTGACGCTGAGTTTTTTCGGAATGGTAAGAGACCAGGAACTTATAGATGTGGCACCTGCAAACAATGTAAGGAGGTGTTGGAAGGGGATCACGTAACAGTGAACAATAGGCTTATAAAATCTAAAACCTTTACTAATTGTAATAGTTTTGGAGTGGTTAATGTGGCAATATGTCAAATTTGCCCACATGTTTATGTGGGCAAAACACAAAGAAAGTTTAAAGAGTGCATTTATGAACATGTCTTGGACATTAAAAAGGGTCAAGTGAATAATGTGCTAGCTAAACACACTATGGAGAATTCTAATCAGTATTTTAGACTTTTTGTACTGGAACATATATGTAAAGATGTAAGGGGGGTCCTTGGGAAGATGTGGTGGAGGAGAGAGAGTTGAGATGGCAAAACTGAGTGCCATGACACCCCCCCCCCAACCCTACCCCCCAAGTATGAATGAAAATTTGTCTACTGGAAATATTTTAAAACTTAGGTCTTACGTAGTGTGAATAATCATAAAAATGTAATTTTCTGTACATGAATTTTTTTTTTGTTTTTAAATTTAAATAGGATTAAGGCTTTTTAGTAGGTTGTGTTTAAGAATTTAACAAGATAGATTGTTTTATTGGGAACCACAGCAATAAACACACCAAAATACTGTCTCGCCAACGAATGCAACAACCAGGATCCAAAATGGAAAATAAATTCAACTGCTTAAAGCTGCTGCAAGAAACAAACACGTAGTAAAATAAGAAGTTATCTACCTACCATAACATTCCATGTTAGTCGCCTTCTTTCTTGCTGTTTGGGATCGGAGCCGATCCTTGGCTCCGTCTCGGCCATCTTCAATAGCTCGAGAGCTGTTTACTGGCTCGAGGCTACCCCTTATCCTATGATACCTAGCGATAGCTACCCAGATCTCATTTGAAATAGCTAATCCAGACATAATAACAGAGAAACCAGTTATCAAAAAACTGGTTGTTCCATGCATTCTAGTATCTAGAATAACAATAAAAGACTACTCAGCCAGTGAAAAAAGGGACTCCTCTCGATCCACTAGGATGGGAGACGGAGGGAGGGATGCAAGAAAGAAGGCGAGATGAAGACAACTAACATGGAACGTTATGGTAGGTACATAACGTCTTAATGTTAAGTTGTCTGACTCACCTTCATTCTTGCTGTTTGGGACAGCGTTTCTAGCACCTAACACCCTGGGTGGCTCAGTGGAACAGACTTTTCAGAACAGTGGAACCAAAGTCAGCTCTGCTCTGGGAGACCATATCCACCTTGGAATGAGAAATAAAGGTATGAGGGTTTGCCCACGTGGCAGCTGCACAGATGGAATCCATGGGCAACCTAGACTGAAAGGCTACGGAGGTGGCTAACGCCCTAGTAGAATGACCTTTTGGTTTAATTGGTAACTCTTTGTTCCTTAACTGGTAAATAAAATTTATAGTGTGGGACAACCATCTGGATAAGGTCACCTTGGAAACTAGGAGACCTTGCTTGTTTAAGGCATAAGAAATGAATAATTGGTCTGACTTTCTTATTTCTTTAGTTCTGTGTAGGTAAAAACGCAATTGTCTATGAACGTCCAATTGGTGAAGTTTGTACTCTGCCTTGTTGCTATGATTTGGGAAGAGCACAGGGAGATCTATAGATTGGTTCAAATAATTTTCTGAGCAGACTTTAGGAAGAAACGAAGGATTAGTCCTCAGAGCAACTTTGTCCTTGTGAAACACCAGGTCGGGAGGAGGAACACATAGTGCTTGAAGTTCTGAGACACGCCTAGCTAAAGTGATAGCTACCAGAAAGAGTGTCTTCCAAGATATAAACTTGATGGAGCAGGATGCTGCTGGTTCAAAAAAAGGCAGAATTAAGGAAGTTAGGACTAAATTAAGGTCCCAAGGAGGAGGGGGATTTCTCACTGGAGGTCTAAGAAGAGATGTTCCTCTCAAAAAAGCTTTACTTACTTGTTACTGTACTTATTTCCTTGTTTCACTTGAAAGAAAGTTACTGTTTGTCATTTTTGAATTTAAGTTACCTGTAACACATTGCATTTAAGTTACCTGGCACTTGCTCGCTAAAGCAATTATATAAGTCAGCACTAAAAAATTAAAAGCACTACACCCTCACAAACTCCCCTTGAGTACATTGTTCCCCATTGGCCCTTTTTTCAATTATAAAGGAATTCCCAATACTATTCTAGCATGTCCAAAGGTCAGTTGTCAATCTCCTCTCCGGTCCAGCTGGTGAATCTGGGAATCTTGAGGCAATGTTACAACTGCTTCATGTACAGAGACAACCCTCTCCTCCTCCCAACAAATTCCAACACATGTGAGAGATGCAAACATATAGCCAAACTGGAGGCTAAGCTCTCTCAACTCAGTACTGGCGTAACCAGTCAGGAGGAGAAGGAAACCACACTCACTACAATTCCAGTCTCACACAGACCAACCACGACAGCAAACCAAACACATAAACACACAAAAACATACTCGGAGGCTCTAAATAAAAATCTGCCTAAGCAGCAGAGACCTCCAAAGCAGACACCCAAGCAACCGCTACCCCAAAACAAAACACGTGCAATACATAGCTCACAAAGCCAGTGTGCCAAACAGTCACAGCCGTTAAGGCTAAACAACACACCTGATACACTTGTAATAGGTGACTCTATCGTCAGGCACACTGACGTCCCGCTCACCAGGCTGAACAAGGAGAAGGTCACGGTGAGCTGCCTGTTGGGCGCTAGGATCCGCTACATAAAACAAGCACTCAGGTCACTCCAAGGCAAGTACAAATATGACTCAGTCATTCTCCATGCTGGTGTGAATGACCTGAGACGTACTTCCCTGGACTACATGAAAAGAGACATAGAGGAGCTCTCTGAGCATGTAGCCCAGGCCGGTATGACCCTGACCTTGAGTAGCATCTTACCCTCACCAAGAATTATGCCACAATATGAAGACAAGATGATCAATTTCAACAATTGGCTTAAGTATTGGTGTCATTCAAAGGGGATCCAATGCCTGTCAGCCTGGGATGACATGCTCGACAAGCCACGATGCTTCGCTAGGGACGGCTTGCACCTGTCACCCCTGGGCTTTCGGATATTGGCAAAGGCTCTTGCTACCCCCATAGTGCCTTTTTTTAGACAAGATTCAAAAGACAAACCCACCTCCATAGGTATCACAAGGGATAAGAAACTTAAGAGTAATTCTACTCAATGGCAGAAGTCTAAACCTCAAGATGCACGCACTCAAAACTCTCCTTAGCATGGAGAACATCGATATCTGTGCAGTAACAGAAACTTGGTTCAAGGCTCCCGAGAGCACCCCAGCACTACCAGGTTATACCTCATACCATGCTTTTTGGCCTCAAAACTTGGACCAAACCACAAAAGGAGGGGGAGTATCAATATTCGTCAAAGATACCCACACCTCCAGGTTGGTGGCATAGCACGAAGCATCAGAGACTATCCATGTGCAACTAACTGTGGGTAAAACTGCCTTCCAGTTTATAGCCTGCTACAGACCACCCTCCCAAACCCAGGAACCCCACTCGACCTTCCTGAGAACACAAGAAAATATGAATGTCTCTCCAAACATCATTATATTGGGCGACTTCAACTACCCAAACATAGACTGGGAGCATTACTCTAGCTCCAACACCCTAGCCCAAAGGTTCCTAGAATTTATAAACTCAAATGCTGTGGAACAACTTGTTACCACTCCCACAAGACGGGAAAATATACTGGACCTGATCATCACCACCATGGGGACTCTATGCTCCAGACCAGAAGTGTATCCCTCACTTGTAAGATCAGACCATAAACTAATCTCACTGGATATTCACATCCCGACCCCACCCCCTGCCCAGAAAACCACAGTGAAAAACTTCTCTAAAGCAAATTTCACACTCCTCAAAACTGAGGTGGAATCCTTCAAAGCCCCCGGGCCTGTGGAAAATACGGCCCAGACCACAGAATCCTTTATAAATGCATTCTATGAACACCTTCAGGAATGCATGGATCATGCAATCCCAAATAAAACCAAGACCCAATCCTTCAAAGGCAGACATCCTGTCTGGTGGACGCCAGCCATAAACAAACTATACAATAGAAGGAGGAAGCCACTACATGATAAAGCAAAATCCCAAAAAGGGAAGGCATCTCTGATCAGTATTAGCAAAAAAACTATGGGCACTCATAAAATCGTCTAAGGCCAGCTTCGAGAGAAAAATTGCACAGGACACTAAGGATAATCACAAGGCTTTCTTTAGTTATGTTAGAAACCTGGGTGGGAATTCCCAGATATGCTCAGAATTAGTCCAAAATGAGAAAAAAAATACACCGAACCCACAGACATTGCCAACATCCTAGCTGACAGGTTCAGCGCAAACTCCCCCCCCCCATCAAAAGGACAAATATCTATCCCAGCAGAGTGCTGCCCCCCTGACATCTCAGATGCTCAGGTAAGAGCCACCCTCTCCAAAGCAAAAAACACAGCATCAATGGGACCAGACGGTGTCCCGGGCTGTGTCCTACATGAACTCCAAAAAGAGCTAAACCCAAACATAAAACTACTGTTTAATCTCAGCCTTACTACAGGATATGTACCCAAAGAGTGTCGTACAGCAACAGTGGTCCCTCTCCACAAAGGTGGTGCCTCAACGGAACCTGGAAACTATCGCCCCATAAGCCTGACTAGCTTGGTCTGCAAAGCTATGGAAAGGATCATCATGGACCTCATAAATAAAGATATTGGGGACCTACAGACACTGGATCCTACCCAGTTCGGCTTTGTTAAGGGCAGATCCTGCCTCTTAAACCTGGTCGATTTCTTTGAAACAGTCACCAAGGCCATTGACGAGGGGAAGGTGGTCCACACAGCCTACCTGGACCTCGCAAAAGCCTTCGATACAATACCCCACTCGGGCATTATAGATAAGCTCACCAGCTTAAATATAAACCCCTATGTCACTAGATGGGTTGAAAACTGGCTCAAGGACAGAACCCACATGGTTAGAATTGCTGGAGCCATGTCAGACTCCAAACCAGTTACAAGTGGCGTCCCACAAGGCTCAGTCCTGGGACCTCTCTTGTTCGGTATATATTTCTCGGAGGTACAGACCAACTCAGAAGGACTGTGGCTGACCAAGTTCGCAGATGACTGCAAACTGGGTGCCATAACAGACTCTCCAGCCGACACAAGCATCCTCCAAAAGGGCCTCACAGAAACAGACAACTGGTGCCAGAGCCATGGCCTCAAGCTAAACACCAAAAAGTGTATAGTCATCCCTTTTGGCAAAAACAAAGTGCCCACAAATTACCACATAGGTGGTAATCCATTAAGTACAGAAGAAGTAATTAGGGACCTTGGGACCCAAGTTGATAGCAATCTCTCATTTGACAACCACGTGGCCAAAGTGGTTAGAAAAACATTTTATATAGCCCACCTAATCATGAAGGGATTCACATCTAGATCAGGGGAGGTCATCGTGCCTCTTTACTCATCCCTCATCAGGCCCATAATTGAGTACAATGCCCCTTTTGGGATGTACCTTACCAGACACCTGCAGCAACTGGAAAGACCCCAAAAGTACCTTACCAAGAGGATCAAAGGGCTCAAACAGATGCCATATACTGCCCGGTTAAAGAAACTCCAGCTCTACTCAGTGGCATACCGCCTGCTCAGAGGCGATCTGTGCCTGACGTATAAAGCCATGTCCAATCCGGAATTAATGAACATGCTGCACCTCAGAAAATCCAAATCCCATCAAGCTACGCGCTTGAGAGACTTGAACCTCAGCACTGAAATAAATAGGACATGCTGGAGGGACAGATTCATAACCCAGAGGCTCCCTTCACTCTGGAATAAAATCCCAGTCCAGGTTAGGCAGAGTCCCTCATTGAATCTCTTCAAGAGGAATCTTGATGAGTGGATGGGAGATTGTAGGTTTACCCCGGGTATCACTTCTGTGTCACTGTTAGACAGAGGCACAGTATACTAACCTCGAAAAAGGGCACAGCAAAATTAATTTAAAATGGGTGGCGAAAGCCAAACACACTCTGGCTTATAAATGCCCTAGGGCAGATAGCCTAGTATGAACCTATGAACCTATGAGACATAATGTTAGAATTTGACAAACCAATATGAAAATTAGAAATGGCCGCTAATTGTACCCTAATCGTAGCAGAAGCGGCCCCAGAGTTAAACAGTTGTGCTAGGAATTCCAGAATTTCGTAGACTGGGGCTGAGAAGAGATCCACATTCCTAGACTCTGCCCAACAAAAAAAACGTTCCCATTTGCTAGCATAAGTTTTTCTCGTCATAGACTTATGAGAGGAGACGATAATCTCACGGACTGCTGGGGAAATGCTGGGAAGCCTGGCTAAGGTTGGAAGTGGAGTAACCAAGCTGTGAGCTGGAGAGTTTGGAGGGATTGATGCAACCCGCCTGATTGATGAATCAGATCATCTGGAATTGGGTCCAGGTACAGGTCCAGGGCTGATCGAGAAGGTAATGGTACAGGAACGGGAACCATATCTGTCGAGGCCAGTAGGGGGCAATGAGGATCATTTTGCAACCCAATGATTTTGCTTTCTGTATGAGTTTCAGTATCAGGGGAAACAGAGGAAAAGCATAAAGAAGTCCCTAAGGCCAATCGTGGACTACAGCGTCTCTGGGTATGTGACCTGGAAGCGGAAGAAGGGAGAAGTAGTTGCTGCATTTGCTGTTGAAGGGGGTGGCAAAAAGATTGCAGCAAGGCAGTCCCCATTTGCGGAATATAAGATCCGTAACTTCCTGATTCAGAGACCACTCGTGAGGCATGAGGGATAGCTCTGCTGAGCCTTTCCGCTATGACGTTGGATCTCCCAGGGATGTGCGTCGCATTCAGAAACTGTTGGGAGGAAATCGCCCACTGCCAAAGTCTGAGTGCTTCTTGACACAGGGGGAAGGATCTGGTTCCGCCCTGCTTGCTGATGTACCACACCACTGACATGTTGTCTGTTTTAATTGCAATGGTCCTGGAAGGAAGAGAGTCTTGAAGAGCTTGTAATGCTAGGAGCATGGCTCTCATATCTAGGACATTTATGTGCAGATGGTACTCGTGAGGTTGCCAAGTGCCTTGGACTGTCTTGCCCAGATAATGCCCCCCACCCACCCTATCAGGGAGGCGTCTGTCGTCACTGTGGCTACTGGAGGGGGTTGTATGAAAGGTCTGCCCTAAGTAACTAGTGGGGAGACCATCCACCAAGAAAGGTGTCTTTTGCATGCCTCCATGATCAGGATCATGTGAGACATGGGTAGCTCTTGGAAAGACCACTGCATGAAAAGAAGCCACTGAAGAATTCTCATGTGGAAGCATGCTAGTGGGAGTAGAAGAATGGCAGCTGCCATGGAGCCCAGAGTTTGAAGGACATACCTGACTTGGATCCTTTTGCTCTGCATTAGGATTTGCACTTGTTGACGAATTGCGGACACTCTTTCTAGTGGCAGCCTTTTGAGTATATCCCTTGTGTTTAAGTCTGCTCCTATGTAAGTGATAGAGTGACAGGGCAACAAGGCAGATTTTTCAAAATTTATTGTAATACCTAGCTGGGTGCAGGATGTGATTGTATAATCCCCCGCTTGTAGGAGTTGATGCCTGGTGGTAGCAGTGAGGAGCCAGTCATCTAGATATGGAAACAACTGGAATCCTTGACGTCTCAGGTGAGCCGTGACCACTGCCATACATTTGGTGAACACCCTGGGGGCTATGGTGAGACAAAATGGCAGAGCTCTGAACTGGTAATGGCTGGCCCCCACCCGAAAGTGAAGAAATCTCCTGGAGCATATGTCCATCTTGATATGGTAGTATGTGTCCTGAAGATCTATCGAGCACATCCAATTGTCCTGACACAGGAAGGGTAGAATGGACTGTAGCGTGACCATCTGAAACTTTATTCTTTGTACAGATCTGTTTAGTCTGCTGAGATCCAGAATCAGTCTCCAGTTCCCTGTCTTTTTTGGTACCAAAAAGAACCTTGAGTAAGTTCTGGATCCATGCTGGTCTGCGGGGAATTCCTGGATGGCTCTTTTTTCTAGCAGTTTTGAAACTTCTGTTATTGCTTGCTCCTTCAGATTGGGTGGAACATCTGGAAGGTCTTCTTTGACTGTAAGGAGGGTTGATGGAAGGGAATTTTGTAACCTCAGGATATAATGGACCGTACCCCATCTGTCTCTTGTTAAATTTTGCCAGGCTTTTGGGTACAGTGAAAGTCTTCCCCTGACTGCCTCCAGAGGTGAGCAGCCAGGCAACTCTTCAGGGATGCTGGAAGGGCTTATCAGAGAAAGATTCTCTGTTGCCCTGGTTCCTCCGGACCCTCTCTGCCACGAGGGCGCCATCTATTATTATTGTTTCCTCCCCTGCCTCTTGAGGAAAAATCACTGTGTGTGTCAGGCAAGGCTCCCTGAGATTTATGGAACCACATATTCCCACTCTTCTGACCCTTGGGGTAAAGTCTAGAGGGAGTGGAAAAACGGACTCCCACGGCAAAGAGAGTCTTGCCTTCTTGCTCACACCTAGTCAACATGTCTTTCACCTGTGGCCCAAAGAGAAAGGTGCAATCAAATAGGGTATTGGTGAAGGACACTCGAAAGGGTTCTGCAAAGTGACACAGGTGCATCCACACATGCCTCCTAAGGGCTACACCCATGTCCGTGGCTCTACTCGCTCCATCAGCTGCATAGGAAATGAGCCTCATGGAGGAGTTAACTACAGAATTAAGCATCACTTGCTGGGAAGCTACTTTGGCTTGTGCTCCCTCAGCTGTAGGATGTTGAAGGGTATCTCCAAGCTCTTTAAGGAGATCCCCTTGAAGTCGAGTAAAATGACATAGCTAGTTCAGTGACCTCATGGAGAAGGTCGCTGAAGCAAACATTCTCTTTCCATACCTGTCCATCATCCTAGACTCCTTGTTAGGAGGGATGAACAGATGAAGAGGTCTCTGCTAACTCTTTTTTGGTGGCTGCTGCTACCACCATGGCATTAACGGGCACACCTTTAGAAAGGAATTGCTTATCCTGGGGATCTGTAATAAATTTACCAGGTCTCCTCGGAGTTGGTTCCACTGTGTCCGGAGCTGACCAAGCCTTTCGAGCCACTACGGACATAAGTGGGTCAAAAGGTGGAGAAACCCAGGAGGTGGAAGGGCAGGAACCGAAAGCATCCAGGAATACAGACTCATCCTCGGTAGGGGCTAGGGGATTCCAGTTCCCCCTCTGCCTAAGCATTTCCAAGATGTCTGAGAAGAAAACATCTTCAGAGGGGTCTCTCTGGGACCCTTCCAATTCATCTAAGTCTGTGCCAGAAGTGACAGACTCAGGGGAGTCAATGTGCTTCCTCTTGGACTTCTTCTGAGGGGGCTCCTCTGAGTGATCAGGGGTGGCCTCGGAAGAAAAGAAAACACCCAATGGGGTGTCCTGGAGCATCGGTTCCCTACGCTTGGGGTCTGGAGGAGGAGCAGAGGTTGGCACAGACACTACGGGGGACAGAGCCGGTGGGGCTGGTAGTGGAGCTGACTCGGGGGACAGCACACTCTGCATGACCTCAAAGGCATCCCTGCCTCGAGGCAGAGAAAGCTCCGGTTCCGAAGAAATAGGAATCTTTCTCCGTGCCGAGGGGGATGGCTCCAAAGCCGATGTTCGAGTCGAGCTCACCTGCGCCGATGCTCCGAGAGGGAGAAAAGGGTCGGACAAGAGTCCGATGCCACTCGCCCCCTCAGAGCCGACGAGGTAGCCCTGGCGTCCAGATCCCTCAATCGAAGGTACTATAGAGGTAATCGGAGCCAACATTGGAACCGAAGGAGATATGGTTATCGGAGCCGACGGTTCCACTACTCGAACCCCAACGAACTCTGGCTCCGAACTCAATGCATTTGGAGGAGGAACAGAAAGGGAGGTGGATGGAGCCGATACCTGTTGAGGAGGGCTAGACAACATTTGAGCTAGTGCCTGTGATTTTAGCAACCTACTTACTACTCTCTCCACATCATGATCCGACAGCCTAGAGGATCGAGAGGAGTGTGAAGAACGGTGGCTACATTCACTTTGCAATAATGGAGAGCCAGGAGCCGAATGAACTGACTCTAACGAAGGGGACCTCAGCCTTTTATGGCTCTGAGACGGCTCCGAAATATCCGATGGAGTTGACGGAGGGGTTGTCTTATCGGTGCCAGCCAGAACCAACATACTCAGTAAATCCTGTACAGGGGTTGGCTTTGAAGGTGGAGCCGACGGTTTAGAGGATTTTGGGGATTTCACTGGCTGTGAACTCCTTGCCGGTGAATCCTGAGGTTTTAACAGACCCCTAAGGATCAATTTGTTCTTCTGTTTCTGCAGGACTCTTGGACTAAAGGCATGGCAGATAGAACAAGAGTCCTGCAGGTGAACAGCACCCAAACAATAAACACAACTAGTGTGCCCGTCTGTCAGAGACATTTTCTGACAGCTTGAGTCACACTTTTTAAATCCAGAAACTTTAGCTTCTTTAGACATAACTAAACCACAAAAAACCAAGCACCAGAAGAGAAACATAGATAGAAAAAAATTCTACTCTAGTCAAAGTACAACAAACTATGTATGTATATGTATATGTGTATATATATATATATATATATATATATATATATATATTTATATATAAAATAATCTTCTTTATATATATATATATATATATATATATATATATAAACGGCTGTCCTTGGGAAGGGAGTGGGGTAGAACTCTCTAACTTAAACGAGTTCTACAAAAAGGGACTATAAGAGAACAAGGTACTCAACAATAAACACTAGTGAATAAAACTAAGAAAAAGTAATTTATCTAATAGTCTTAAGGAGTATAAGAATATATTTCTACACAAAAAATTTGAAAATACAAGCCTGAGCCAGAAAATGACACACCTCTGAAGCGGCAAACGAGATCTGGGTAGCTATCGCTAGACATCATGGGATAAGGGGCAGCCTCGAGCCAGTAAACAGCTCTCGAGCTATTGAAAACGGCTGAGTCAGAGCCGAGGATTGGCTCTGATCCCAAACAGCAAGAATGAAGGCGAGATAGACAACTTAACATCAAGAAGTTATGTACTCACCATAACGTTCAATGTAGTCCATCTCGCCTCACATTCTTACCCATGGGTTCGGAGCCGAACCTCGGCTCCAACTCGGCCATACTCTAGCTCAAAGTCTTTCAATTGGCTGGGCTAAGAAGGTATCCCATGCTGCACTGCTCCCTTTTCCCAGATCTAGTTTGCTGCGAGCTCAATCACTCACTTCTCCACACACAACACATAGAGAAGGAAGAACATACCAACCATAAAGGTATTTGAAATCATACCTAACCCCTAGGTCCTCCTGGATGGGGGAAGGAGGGGGGGGGTAAGTAAGAATGTGAGGCGAGATGGACTACATACATCGAATGTTATGGTGAGTACATAACTTCTTGATGTTATGTAGTTCAATCTCACCTACATTCTTACCCGTGGGACAGCGTCCCCAGTACCTGAATCCTGGGAGGCTCAGTGGAAAATACTCCTGAGCACTGTGGAACCAAAGGAAGACCTGCCTCTGGACACCAAATCTAACTTGTAGTGAGTAACAAAGATGTGAGGAGATGCCCATGTAGCCGCAGCACAAATATCATCCATAGACAACCTGGCCTGAAAGGCTGTAGATGTAGACACAGATCGGGTAGAATAAGCCTTCACTCGAAATGGTAAATCCCTGCCACCTGAAGCATAAATGAAGGAAATACAACTGGAGATCCAGCTAGACAAGGTGACTTTGGAAACAGGAGACCCAATCTTGTTTTCTGAAAATGAGACAAACAACTGATCTGATTTTCTAAGATCCTTCGTTCTGTGTAAATAGAATCATAATTGTCTGTGCATATCCAGCTGATGAAATCTAAATTCTGCCTTGTTCGAGAACTCTGGAAAGAATACAGGTAGATCAATGGATTGGTTTAGATTACTAATGGAAGCCACTTTCAGTAGAAAGGAAGGGTTTGGTCTGAGAGAAACCCTGTCCTTATGAAAAATCAAGTAAGATGGTCTAACTGACAAGGCTTGAAGCTCTGAGACACATCTGGCTGAAGTGATGGCTACCAAAAAGATTGTCTTCCAAGTTAAATATTTTAAATCACAAGTGGCTGCAGGCTCAAAGTGGGAGCAAAGTGAGACATTGTAGAAAAAAATTTAAGTCCCAAGGCATAACTGGGTCAAAAACTGGAGGACAAAGCAGCATAGTGCCCTTCAGGAATGCCTTACAAAGTCTATGTGCCATGAGACTAGGCTCATCAGTGACGTGAAAGGTGGAAATAGCCACCAACTGGACCTTAATAGTTGTGGACGCTGATCCTTGGTTGAAAAGCATGGAGAGGAACTCCAGGGCTGATGCAATTGGAGCTGTATAAGGATCAATTTGTCTTGCATGCGCCCATATGGAAAATCTCTTCCATTTGCTGGAATAGATTTTTCTGGTGGAAGGCTTATGGGAGAAAGACAGAACATGAACCACTTCCAGTGAAAAATGATGAAGCCTGACTAATGATGGAAGTGGAGGAGCCAGACTGTCAACCGGGGGGTCTGAAGAGAGGGATGGAGCTGCCCTGACATATGAGTCAGCAAATCTGGTTAAGGGTCCAGAATCCAGGGGACACCCACTAAGTAAGGATGGAGAAAGGGGAACCAAATTTGACGAGGCCAGTGTGGAGCAATCAGAATAATTTTGCTTCCCAAAGATTGCACTTTCTGAATAACCTTTGTCAGCAGAGGAACAGGAGGGAAGGCATACAGTAGACCGGAGGACCAATCGTGAACTAAAGCGTCCCTGGGTGACTCCCCTTGAGGGGGGATAAGGGTGAAGTAGCTGCTGCATTTGGTATTGAGGGGGCTGGCAAATAGGTCGCAGCAAGGCTGACCCCACCTGCGGAAAATTTGCTCCGCAACCTGATTGTTCAGGGACCACTTGTGAGGCATCAGAATAGCTCTGCTCAACCTGTCGGCAATCACATTGGACTTCCCCGGAATGTGCGTTGCTACAAGAAAACGTTGGGAAGCCACTGCCCACTGCCCACTGCCACACTCGCATGGCCTCTCTGCAAAGGGGGTATGACTTGGTTCCTCCCTCTTTGTTTAGATACCATACCACCGACATATTGTCTGTGTGGATAGCAATTGTCCTGAGAGGAAGAAAGCTCCGAAGTGCTTGCAACGCTAGTAGCACTGCTCTCATCTCCAGGACATTGATATGCAGATGCATCTCATGCTCCTGCCATGTGCCTTGGACTGTCCTGCCTAGATAATGTCCCCCACCCCATCTGGGAGGCATCCGTGGTCACTGTGGCAACCGGAGGGGACGGAATGAAGGGTTTTCCCGCATTGAGGTTGCTGGTGTGAAGCCACCAGTGAAGATCCTCCTTGCACCTGTCTGTGATTATTATAAGATAAGAAAGCGGAAGATGTTGCAGCGACCACTGGGTGAAGAGTAGCCATTGAAGAAGCCTCATGTGTAGCCTCGCCAAAGGAACCAGCATAATTGTAGCAGTCATCATCCCCAACAATTTGAGGATCAATCTTGCCTTCACTCTTGCAACGCGTACACCCGCTGTTGTAAACTTTGAATCCTTTCTGGTGGTAAAAATGCCCTCATGAGCATGGTGTCTAACTCAGCACCTATAAAGGTGACACGCTGCGAGGGCAACAAGGCAGACTTTTCCCAATTTAGAGTGATACCCAATTGTTGACACAGTTTGATCGTGGCGTCTCTGGTTTGTAGAAGTAGATGCCTGGTGGTGGCAGAAAGGAGCCAGTCATTCAGGTACGGAAACACTTGGAACCCCTGACATCTCAAGTGAGCCGTCACCACTGCCATACATTTGGTGAACACCCTGGGGGCTGTGGTTTGACCAAAGGGCAGGGCGGGAAATTGAAAATGACTGGCTCCCAGCCAGAAGTGTAGATGAGTTCTGGATGCTCTGTCCATCTTTATATGGTAGTAAGCATCCTTGAGGTCAATGGAGCACATCCACACTTCTTTTCCCAACAATGGGAGAATAGACTGCAACGTGACCATTTGGAACTTGGACTTCTTCACATGGGTGTTCAATCTGCTGAGATCCAAAATGGGTCTCAGGTACCCTGTCCTTTTCGGCACCAAAAAGAATCCGGAGTAAGTCCCTAATCCGATCTGGTCTGAGGGGACATGCTGGATGGCTCCTTTTTCTAGCAGCTTTAAAACCTCTGAAGCTGTGGAATTCCTTTGAATGGGTGGAACATCCGGGATTTTTTTGATCGGAGGGGGAGCTGAAGAGAAGGGAATGCAATATCCTCCGGAAACTATATTTAATACCCATTGGTCCTGAGTGATACCTTGCCAGGCCTCTGGGTACAGTGAAATGCAACCCCTGACTGGCTCTGGAAATGCACAGTCGGGCCTCCCATCAGGAGCGCTGGTAGGGAAAACCACGAAAGGAATCACGGTCTCCCTAGTTACACAGGCCTCCTCTGCCCCTAGGGCAGCGTCTACCAGAATAACCACCCCCTCCCCTGCCTCTGGAGGGGGACTCACCTTGTGCGCCATGAAAAAACCTCTGCAATTTTTTGAACCACATCTTCCCACCCCTCTGGGTCTTGGGATAAGGCCTAGTGGGGAGGGAAAAACATACTCCCACAGCAGACAGAGTTCTTCCCTCTTGCTCGCACCTAATGAGAGTGTCCTTCACCTTGGTTCTGAATAAGGAGGAACCATCAAACGGGGCACTGGTGAATGTAGACTTGAAGGCCTCCGCGAAATTACAGAGGTGCATCCAGGAGTGTCTCCTAAGAGCAACTCCCGAACTTGCTGCCCTACCCACTCCTTTGGCTGCGTAAGAGATCAGCCTCATGGAGGAGTTAGCAACAGAGTTGAGGGTAGACATATGAGCGTTGACCTTCTAAGCTACCGCATCAGAAACGTTAACCCTGCAGAGTATCTCCAAGCTCTTTCAGGAGATCTCTTTGGAGCCATGTAAAATGTGATAAGTAATTCAGTGACCACAGACTAAAGGCCGCTGAAGAAAACATACGCTTCCCATACCGGTCCATGGTCCTATACTCCTTGTTAGGAGGATGGACGGTAGACGAAGTCTCAGCCAGTTCCTTCTTGGTGGCCACTGCCACCACCATGGCATCTACAGGAACTCCCCTGGATAGAAACTCTTTGTCAGAGGAGGCGGACAAGAATTTGTTGGGTCTCCTGGGGACTGGTTCCACAGAGTCAGGGGTTTCCCACACCCTTTGACAAACCAGATCCAGAAGTTCGTCAAAGGGTGTAGATACCCTGGAGGCAGAGAGCTGAGCCCAAAAGGCCTTCAGGATCACCTACTCCTCCTTGGAGGGAGCTTTGGAGGGCCAGTCACCCCTCTGCTTTAAAATTTCTAGGATGTCAGAGAAAGAGACATCCTCGGAGGATGACTTGGCTACCCCTCCAATTCCTCGAGGTTGGTGTCTGATGTGAGGGGCTCATCTTGGGAGTCAATGTGCTTCCTCTTGCACGTTCTTATTCTGGGTGGCTCCTCAGGCAAAAACACTGAGGGGCCCTCAGAAATATGGGGACCACTCATGGAGGTATTCTGAGGCCTTGGGTCTCCGCTGTCAAAAAATAGAGGGCGATCAGAGACCCGCACCGTAGCCGGAGGGGACAGAGTGTCAGTGCCGAATAATGCCACTGAGGATCTGTCCAGTGCGCTCCGCATGGCCTCAAAAGCTGGTCCCCCCGGCTCCGAAGATTGACCAGCCATGGAAGACCTCAGAGCAGAAGGGACAAGGTCCGAAGCCGAAGCAGGGGTCAGGCTCCCCTGCGCCGAAGCACCGAGAGGGAGGCTAGGAGCTGAAAAGTGTCCAGAGGCCTCCCCCTTGGGTCCAACCAAGGAACCATGAGTCCTGGACCCCGTGGATGGAGCCAACCGGGTTGGAGCTGAAGCCAGAGCCAATAAGCCAGGATGGGTCATCGGAGCCGACCTGGGGACATCAGACGGCGCCGACCACTCCGGCTCCCAAAGCTGAGATTCGATTGGAGGAGGAAGTATTGATGCTGGCTGGGTGACAGGCTCCAGAGCCGACTGGGCTGGAGCCGAAAACAATTTTGCCAGTACCGGTGATTGGAGCAGTCTCTGTACCACTCTATCTACATCCACATCTG
Organism: Protopterus annectens; assembly: GCF_019279795.1. NCBI lineage: Eukaryota > Metazoa > Chordata > Ceratodontiformes > Protopteridae > Protopterus > Protopterus annectens. The sequence goes on from NC_056738.1 coordinate 190,937,358, forward strand.
AAAGAGTCCTGGAGGACCTAGAAGATAAGGAAGGAGATCTAGACCTCCTCTCTGAAGGAGACCTGCGAGGAGGAGAGACTGGCCTAAAATTTGGAGACCGGCTCCGAACTAGCACCTCCGCAATCGGCTCTGAGGGACTTGGAGCCGAAGCAGATTCAGTCAATACACTAGCTTCCTGCGGCTCCGAAGACAGTGGAGCTGAGGATGCCACAGTAGATTTTACTACTTTCTCCAGAGGTTCCGAGGATACAGATGGAGCCGGAGAACGCTTTTTAGCCTTGGAAGTTTTACTCTTAGAGGGAGAGGACTTGAAGCTAGAAGCCCTTCCCAAATCCTCCTCGAAGGAGGGTTTCAAAAGTCCTTTCAAAATTAGTTTGTTCTTCCTCTCCTGAAGAACATGCGGGCTAAATGCATGGCAAAATGTACAAGATTCCTGGAGGTGAATAGTCCCCAGACAATAAACACAAACAGAGTGCCCATCAGTGATTGACATCTTATAACCACATTTAGTACATTTCTTAAAGCCCGAGGGCTTATGGTCTTTTGTATCCTTAGACAAAGTGAAGGAAAAAAACGACCAACCGTTAATATAGAAGCCACAAGTGCAGGAACTAAGAAAAAAAACAACAGATAATCACAAAAGACCGCTAACTTAAGCTGTCTCAACAGGAACACAGGGAAAGAAGTAGGTCCTCTAACTTAAACAGTCCTAGCCCAAGGGATATTAACCTACTAACAAGCAACACAGAAGAAGGGGCAGACTAGGTCCTCTAACTGAAACGGGCCTAGCCCGTAAGGGAAACAGTTAGCGGGACACCACAAAAGACAATACTATGAGAAAAAAAGTACACCAGATTATTAAACTAGTACACACACATAACACACAGCTATGAAAATAGCTTTTTTTGAAGCAAGAATCTCTCAATAAAGACAAAAGTTATACTTAGCCACAACCAAGAGCGAGACCACGTCTGAGCTATACGAGCGGCAAACAAGATCTGGGAAAAGGGAGCAGTGCAGCATGGGATACCTTCTTAGCCCAGTGAATTGAAAGACTTCGAGCTAGAGTATGGCCGAGTCAGAGCCGAGGTTCGGCTCCGAACCCACGGGTAAAAATGTAGTCAAAATTTAACTACATAACATCAAATGTACTTTACTCTAGTGCTTCGGTGTCACCAACTTCAAGGAATAAAAAAGCCACATAAAACAAGCTCGTTTATACTTGATTACAAATTACATTCAATTAATCAATTAAATATACTTCAAATTTAAAGCAAACACTTCCAATTTAACTCACTGTTCAAACCTTTAGAAACCAAAGTTTTATATTTTCCTTATATAATAGCTTCTGTTTTAATATATTCTCATTTTCTTCAATACAATTAATTTGTTCCAATATAGTACCATACAACAGTTTAACATCACTATTATGCTTCATTTTAAAATGTGAAGAAATTATTTTATCTTCCCTTTGATTCCTTATGTCTCTCACGTGTTCCAAGAATCTGACACAAAACTTTTTTTTTTGTCTGCCCTATATAATACAAGTCACATGGACAATTTAGAGCATATATCACCCCTTTACTTTCACAGGAAAATACACCCCTGGATTCAAATTTAACATTATTAATACTTATAACTGTATTAACAATGTGTGTATGAACACTGCATTTACCACACTTTAAAGTTCCCTTAACTAACAGGGGTTTTCCTATCTCCATTGTTGGCATACTAAAAGCACCATGTACCAACATGTCCCTTATATTTCGGGTCTACATTAGATCAGCGAACGCTGATTGATCGACCTTATTTAAGCGAATGTTCAAAATATCGAAGCAGCAGAAACCCAAATTTTTTCCTAGGGAATGAATTTGGTTGTCCATTTCTGTTGCTTCAGTATTTTCAGTGCTGTGGTGGAAAGTTACAGGTCGGATTCAGGTAAGTGTGCGATTGTATGGATGTGAGTGTTAGGGTGGGTTAGGTGAGTTAGGGTTAGGGCTCGGGTTATGTGCGCGATTGTGTGGATTTGAAGGTTAGGGCGGGTTTAGGTGATTTAGGGTTAGGGAGCGGGTGAGGTGAGTGTGCGATAGTGACGGACCTTAGGGCTAGGGTTTGGGTTAAGGTAAGTGGATAGTTAGTGGTGTGTGCATAGTTTAGTGTAGGGTTGGGTGTCAGATTTTAGGTGTATGTGTGTGGATTTCTGTTTGTTTGGTGTGCTCGTGTTGTGTGTATGTGTTTTGGATCAGCGATTTTTTTTCCCTAGGAAAAAAATCACTGATCTGACAGTTCGAGATTGTAAGCTTTCGTTTACATAAGGTCAATCAATCAGTGTTCACTTTTTTAAGCGTTCGCTGATCTAATATAGACCCTTATATTTTTACCTCTAGTATATGAAAAAAGGGGTTGTTTCGGTAAAATAGTTGCTAAAACTTTATCTTGTATTAAATAATCCCAATAATATTTAATCAGTTCTACAACGTCTTTACTTCTAACGTTATAGACCAACACAAAATATATTGGGTCTATTTTATGTTGATTATTTTCCATACATCTCTGATATCCTGCACCTCTTTCTTTCACTCTTCTATCCTCCCTCAACCCATTTAATATTCTGGTCTGTGCCTCCTGAATACTACTTGGGTCATATCCTCTTCCCAAAAACATATTAACTGTTTGCTTTATTTTCTGTAACAAAATATCTTTTTCACTACATAACTTAGATAACCGCAATAGAGTGTTGGACGACTTGAGAAGTAGACCCCAGTATTAGTTCAAGGGTGTGCACACACAACAAAGTATCAGTTTAAGGGTGTGCACAGTTATGCAACCAGCATATTGTACATTTTTTTATTTTTTCCCCTAACAGATTTGTTTGTTTTTCAATTGAATTGTACAAGTTATAGGTCACATTAAAGGTGGAAAAGTTTTGAAATTATTTATTGTGGTCCCATTTTTTATATCACAAGAAACTCATTTTAACAGGGGTGTGTAGACTTTTTATATTCACTATATATATAGATATATATATGTATATATATGCACACACACACACACACACACACACACACACACACACACACACACACACACACACACACACACACACGAGTTTAAACTTTTTGCAACAAGCAATACAAAGAATAATATTTACATTCCAATATGCATGAGATGTTGATCATTTTATATAAGGAAAAGTAACAAGAAACTTAAAATAGGACATGTCAAGGAGATAACCATTATTTTCAATTTGGTGTTCTGCAAGTGATTTCAGAAAATGAGAGGGGTTGTGATTTAAAAAAGAAAACTGAAGTGATGGAGTGTAAATGGATAAAATATCTTAAGGGTTGATTAGACACCTAGTTTGAATAGGATTAATTGACGATGCACCTTTTGAGATAATTATTATAGCTGTTACACAATAAAGAACTGCGCATAAATGTATTAATTTTTAGTGATTTTAACCTGATGAAGCAAATTTTGTCCGAAAGCATTTTGAAACTTGTACTTTGACATTAAATATACATTTAAGTGCTGCTGTGGTGGTTGTTTGAGCTGCTTTTTTGTGCTATAGACTGTTGTTTTCTGACTCAAACTTCACCTGCTTGAGCTACCTTTTTGGATTATTCTTATGGAAGTCACCAGGGGCAATTACCATGACCTTCTTCACAGACTGGATCTACACACAGAAAACAGGGGGTGGCTGATGCACCTCAGTCTCAACTTCAACCAACTGCCTGGATGACTCAATTCTAATACCTTTTAGGCACATTTTTCATGAGAAAGTACAGTAGATACTAAAGGAGGCAAGATATCCTGCTACTAGCAAATATGAAAGTTATGTGCTTAATAGTCATAGAGCTGTATTGTCTTATTTTTGTCTGGTTCAACGTGTAAGTTGTCAGATCAAGTTGGATCCAACCTCAGTGCCTTACCACAGTACTGGATTAGAGAGCTCTAACTCCTCTCCTGCCACAATTTCCTCCTCTTAGCTGATGTACCTCAGATCGAGTTTGCCGACTATTTCCATAATGTCTCTAATAAATATACAAGGGAATAAAAGGGGAATCCACAGCACTGTCCACTATGGAATGAGATGTGGAACTGAAAATATACAGGATAATGTCAAGGTCTGGTCAAGCTCCTGAAGATGTACAATGCCAATTTGGAAGGGGGAAAGGAGAGAAAGGATTTTGAATTGGACAAAAATAGGACAACACAGATCTATCATTATGGTAAGTATATCATTTTTGTATCCAATATTTTCTATTTTTGTCTGATTCAACATGTGGGACAGATTCCCAAGCTGCCTAAAAAGGGCCTGGGTGGACTCAATGAAGGACATTCCTGAGGAGAGTAGAGCCAAAGGATGCACAAGCTCTGCATTGCACATCCAATTTGCAATGCGAGTCAAAAGTATGAGCTGATGACCAAGTTGCTGTTGCAAATACCGTCGAAGTAGTCATTTCTCTAGTAGAGCAAACCTTTGGTTTTGAATGTAGAGACAACCCTCATCTTATAAACAAAGGGAATGCAATCTGACAGCCACTGAAAACGTGTGATTTTTAATACGTTACCTTAGTTTAGACTTGGAAAAGGAGATAAAGAGCTAGTATGATTTTCTAAAGCCTTTTGTATGATGTAAAATAAAATATGAGTTGTCTATGAACATCTAAGGTATGGACGGCATGTTCCCCCTGTGGCAGTAAAGCTTGGAAAAAAAAAACAGGCAAATCAATTTGCTGATTAAGGAAGGAAGAATTAGTTCTCAGTGAAACTCTATTCTTGAAGAAAATAGGGAAGGTTTGCTTGCAGGAAAGTGCTTGTAGTTCCAAAACTCATCTTGCTGAAATGACGGCCACAGAAGTATAGTCTTCCAAGACAGACATTTTAAATCAGCTGATGCTGCAGGTTCAAAGGTTTTCTAGGCCAGTGACTATAAAAAGACTAACATCCAATGGTGGAACTGCATCTCAAACTGGCAGTCTCAATAGAAACATTCCATTAAGGAAAGCTTTGGTCAGCCTAAGTGACAATAATCAGTGTGTCTTGTGTGAAAATTTGAGATGGCGACCATCTGGACTTTACAGTGAGTAACTGAAACATCACAGAAAAGGTTCAGGAAAAAATCCAGTATCGCTGAAAGGCAGGCTGAGAGAGGGTCTAAACCATTTGAAGATGCCCAAAATAGAAAATCTGTTCCATCTGTTCTTTTAAATCTTTTTGGATGATTCCTTCTGAAAAGAAGAAATTATGTGGACTACTGGGGAGGAAAGCCTTGCATTTCTGGCGATCATTAAAACTGGAGAAACGATGTGGTTAGTTTCAGTGACTGAAGATCCAGTAGAGGCATCCCAGATGGGTGACTGAGCAGATCCAGAGTTTTATCCAGTATCCATGGTAAGTGCAGCAGGTGAAGTGAAAGGAAGGGGAAATATACCGGGTGAAGACAAAAGGGGGCAAAGAGGATTACTCTGGTCTTGCACCTCATGGATTTCTAAATGACTTTTGTGAAAAGGGGGGATCTGCGGGAATACGTAAAGGAGACCTGGAGGCCAAACATGGACTAGAGCATCAGTCAGTGACTGTCCCTGTGGGGAGATGACGGCAAATTAATTGCATTTCTTGTTAAGGTAGGAAGCAAAGAGGTTGCGTCAAGGTTGACCCCAGCAGCTGAAGATCTCTGTTGCCACTGCCTGCTTGAGAGACCACTCATGAGGTAATAAGATACTCCTGCTCAACCTGTCAGCTAGCATATTTGACATTCCAGGAAAGTGCACTGCAGTGACCACTAGAAAGCGGTGTGAAGACATTGCCCATTGCCAGACTCACATGGCCTGTCAGCAAACAGGGTATGAATGTGCACCAACTTACTTGCTGATGTATCAGACCACTGACATATCGTATGTGAATGGAAATCACACCCTTGGGTAGGAGATCCTGAAAGGCCTGCAATAGTAGGAAAACTGTTCTCATTTCCAAGACACTGATGTGAAGTTTGGCCTCCATTGCTGACCACATCTTTTGAACTGTCTTCCTTTTGAATGCCACCCTCCTTGAAGGGATGTGCGCTGGTTACTATGGCCCTGGGAACAGGTGGACAAAAAGGTCTGCCTGTCCTACTGACGAAGATGCAATCCTCCAACTTACTTGAATCCTGCATAGTTGAGTAAGTCAGATTCTGGTATGAAGGAAGTGAAATTTCTGTGAACACTGGAATGTCAGTAGGAGTCTTGTGTGATATCTTGCTAAAGGGACCAGTGTAACAGTAGAGGCCATCAGCCCTAAAAGACAGAGAATAAGTCTTGCCTAAGGGCATGGATGTTGCATTGTTTGATAAGCTACAAGCCTTAATAGTTGGACTCTCACAACAGGGATTTTTGCGATTTGTTGGACTGTGTCTATCTAGCATCAGATAAATTCTATGTTCTGTGTTGAAGGCAGTTCGCTCTTCTTGTAGTTGACTGCTATTCCTAATTAGTTTGCAAGAGTGAGAAGGATTGCTTGGTGTTGCAATAGTAGATCCTTGGATAGAGAAGTTAGTTATGAGCCAATTATCTAAATATGGGAAGACTTTGATCTCCAGCAGTCATAGATGAGCTGCTACCATGCCATAATCTTGGTGAAGACCCACGGTGCTGTGGTCTGAATGAATGGCAGTGTTCTGAACTGGTAGTGATTGGCTCCCAGATGGAAACAGATAAACCTCCTGGAGCACCTCTGGATCTTGATATGACAGTAGGCATCCTGGAGATTAATAGTGTGCATCCAGTCACCCTTCCTCACGAGAGGTAGTATGGACTACACCATGACCATCTGGAACTTACCTTTTTTGACATACTGACTTAGGTTGCTAAGCTCCAGTACTGGTCTTATGTCCCCCTGTCTTTTTTGGAACTAAAAAAAAAACAAAAAAACGGAAGAGACTCCAAATGATAACTGCTCTGGGGGAACAAAGTACATGATTCCTTTGGTGAGCAACTTTAATACTTCTGTTGCTGCAGATTCCAAATAATTGGGTGGTGTATCAGGAATCTTCAAAACTTTCTTTGGAATAGACAAAAAGGGTACCGTATAGTCTTTGGTGATTATCCTTAGCACCCATAAATTAGATGTTATGGTTTGCTAGGCTAAAAGGTGTAATGCTAAGCATCCCTGACTGCCTCCACAGTGCAGCAGTTGGGCCACTGGTCAGGGATGCTGGTAAGATTTCTCAGAGGGGGCTATGGAAAGCTTGGTTCTGCCATCTGCTTCTCCCTCTTGGGCAGCATGCATTCAAATTACCTCCGCTTCTGCCTCAGGGAGGTCCATCTCAAGGAGTGTCTTCTTGAAAACCCTGGGATTTTCTGAACCACATCTTCCTACTTCCTCTTTGATTCCTCAAAAAGGATCTTTGAGGAGTACAACAATGGATTCCCACAGTAGAAGAGGTCTTACCACAATGTTCACTCCTGGTAAGAGTTTCCTTTACCTTAGGTCCAAACAGGGTAGAACAGTCATAGGGGGCATTGATAAAGGATACCTTGAGAATTTCCGCAAAATTGCATAGGCACATCCAGGCATGGTAATACCTGTACTAGCTGCCCCTGATGTGCCACCAGCTGTGGTTGACAACAGTTGCATGGTCACATCTGAAACAGACTATAGGGTAGATATTTGGGTGTCCACCATCTTTTAGAAGTTCAAAGGTAAGCCATCTGAAAGAAACTTGGAAAGCTCCTTGATCAAGTCTGTTTGGAAATGTGTCAGATGTGCTACGTAGTTCAGTGCTCAGAGTGCAAAGGTTGCTGATGCACAGGTTCATTTCCCTAGTCTGTCTAATGTCCCTGACTCTGTTATGGGGATGGGCAGAGGAACTTTCCTCATATAGGTCCTTCTTTGTGACTGCTGTTACCACTATGGCATCTATGGGGGGGGGGCTTTTGACCACTGCTTCCTATCTTTAGGGGCAACCAAGATTTTGTCCATTTTTCCTGGAATGGCCTCTGCCACATCAGGTTCATTTCAAGCCTTCTGAGCAACAAGATGTATTAAAGCGTTGGGGGTGGGACCACCCAGGACATCGATGAGCCAGACCCAAAAGCTTCAATGAACACAAACTCATAAGGAGAAGGAGCTTCCATGGACCACCCTGACCTCATTTATTCCAGGAATGCCCACAAAGGTGACATCTTTGGGGAGGGATCATGGGGATCCTTTCTCCATCATCTAAATCCATGTCTTCAGTAATGGACTCAGATGAGGAGTTTAAGTGCTTTCATTTACATGTCCTCTTTCTTGAGGATCTGATAGAGATTCTTCAGACTGGAACAGGGAGCTTGAATGCTGACTGCCTCACAGCTAACTGGACCTGTCCCTGTCAACTCAAATGAAAGGAAAGGGGCACATGATCCACTGGAAGTCAGGATGGATCTGAACCCATTCCACACACCTGTCTCCTTGGCCCGGCCAAGGCCCTTTCCACAGCCTCATTACCCAGCTCAGCTAATGAAGCTGAGGATAAACTACCTCTGTCAGCTAACTCAGTACGTTTCCCAACTCCAAATGATGTTAGTCCTTAGGAGGACCTCAGAGGTGAGCTGTCTAGTGAGAAAGCATTAAGGGGAGAAAGGGCTCAGCAAACTTCAAAGTCATCTCCACCATCGGGGCTCCAACCCTGATGCTTTGGCTCTGGGACTTTTCTTGACCTGAAAACATTGGCATTGAAAGACCAATGAAAGATCTCCAAGCCAAAGTCTCCAGGGCTATCAGATCCATTGACAGTACAATGGAGGTTTCTGACCCATGAGCATTTCCACCAGAAAAGAAGTCTGTTTCAGAAGTAGATGGGACTCCCCTAGGGGATGGAGCCAAGAGGACCCCAGCTGAATCTGTGTCCTCAGGAATTTTTTCATTGCGTGGTCAATATCCATCTCAATAAGGCTTCTGGTGGCTCGACCAGACGTCGAAGAAGAAGCTACAGACACTGATCTTGATGGTAGCTTGTGATGGAGTATGGGTAAATGCAACCTGGGGTTGGGGCTAAACAGCCACAGAGAAAAAGCAAGTTTTGAAGATGGAGTTCAGATCCGAGTTGCAGGTGGATTAACTACCTTGACAATTTGAGTGCCAGACCTGGTAGAGCAGCTGGATTTGGGAAATGTTTCCTCGATTTTTCTACCTTCCTCTCTTCTGGTCACTTATCTTATTTGTCCCTGTGTTTCCCATTGGATCTTTGTCTCTCTTTCTCCTTCTTCTTATCAGTAGAAGGAGAAGTGGGTGGTAATTTGGATTCAGAGGACATGGTAGACCCTGTCTGAGGGGGAAATAAACCTTTGAGGATAAGCTTCCCCTTTCTGCCTTGAAGTGCTTTGGTACCAAAGGCTGCACAGATGCTGCAAGTGTTCTGAAGATGAGAGGGACCTAGACAGTGAAGAGAAAGGGAATTGGGATCTTGGGGTGGTTATCTTGTATTCACAGAGTGAACATTTATTGAATCCAGTGGGCTTATTAGACACCAGAACAACACCCTAAGAATTACTCCAATCATATAAATCACTCTAAACACTACTTGAAAAGTTATACTAGAGAAAAATGCACTGCAAAAACACACTATAGCAAAGAACTATTTACCTATTGACTTACTGACTATATCAATATGTGTGTGTCTATATGTGTGTATATATATATATATATATATATATATATATATATATATATATATATATATATATATACACACACACACACATGCACACATTTAAATGTATCGCTAGAAAAGCTACTAGACAATTCTAACATAGCACATTATGTAAACTTGAAAAAAGGCTATTTGTCCTAAATAGTCTATATAAACTAATCCTAAGACTAATCAAGACCTAGCGCTACCTAACAATTTTATAGTAAAAGGATGAGTAAAAGATTTTAGCTAAAAATGCTTCCACTTATGGTGAATGCGTGGAGCTCTTGGAGGACATGTCTGGTCAAAAAGGCAGTAAATGAGATTGGGGTAAATCAGTTAGGAGGAGAGACTCATGGATAGGGAAGGAGTCAGAGCTCGTGGATCCAATACTTTGGTATAGGGCGCTGAGGTTGGATCTGCCCAGATCTGACACCCCAGATGTTAAATCGGATGGAAATAGACATCAGATCCTATGTTAATCAGTGGAGACTTATGGTTGGTTGGCTTATGGTATGGACAATTTTCTAGTTGGTGTCTCACCTATAAAAACAGGGCCCTATCTGGGATTATTGCCAGTAGTTCTCAGTATGTTACTATCTTGTGACTTCTTTGGCAAAGGGGGTTTAGCAGACGTTTCGGTATGTCTGCCCAGGGGGCCTCATCTATATTTCAGACTTTGCTCAAGCTGTTCTACAAGCAGGTTTTCTTTTGATAAGTAATGCCACCTGTTATTCAGGTGACACTTAACTGGGATCTTTACTTTTTGATGGGAAAGTTATTTCTGGCTTACTGCTGCGACAGCTTCAAGAAAGTGTCCAGATTGTACATATTTATGATGTGTTAACTCTTTTTCTTTTCCATGCATATAAGGTTGATAGTAGAAAAAACTACCCACATATGTATGCCCTGACTACTTTCAGAATATACCCTAAATCTGGCCATCTGTCTTCCCCATCTCTTTCTGAACTTGAACAACACAGAGAATAGATTCCTTATACTCTGGTCATGCTTTTGCAACTCTGGTATTATCTTCTCAGTACTAAGTCCTTTTGGAAAACTACACAGCTGTGGAATTCATAGTATGGGAATGGAAAAGGACAATCTGTGCCAATTCAGAGAATTCTGTTTGATTGCTCCTTACTATATCTTTTCTTGCTATTCCCAAGAGGGATGTTGGGATTGGCATAATGGTTAAACATGTTTATCTTACAAACTCAAGGCACAGAAATTGATTGTCTCCTGTGGGAAGCGTGACTAGGCTTAAAAAGTCCCCCTGGGGTCATTAGCCTAGTAATTACCTATGAACCACCATGGCAAAACATTTCCAGGCAGAATTAAGGTGCATTCAAATACAGCCTTCTTTCCTTTGATTACATATTGGAAACAGGTGGATTCTAAAAGCAGTGTCACATCCTAACTGGTAAGGTCAGACCACAAAGCTATCTCCTTCGAAATAAAAATCAACTCAAAAACCCCAGCAAACCCTGTAACAGTTAGGTAGTATTCCAAAACAAACTACATCATATTAAGCGATAATTTGTCAAAACTGAATGACCCTCCTACCCCTGAGTTCACAGCAACCTATGTGGAACTGTTTACAGAAACCCTGTACAGCCATGTACATGGCTGATGGCTGTAGATAGGCTGCTGCACCTACTAAAAGTCAATGTCCATATAGAAGCTGCTGCGCCTACTAGAAGTAAGCTGAAAACAAACCACACTGGTGTAATCCTAACCTTAACAAAGGATATAACAAAAGGAAAAAAAGTTATGGCTAAAATCAGGAATAGCAACTTCAATAATGATAACAGCTCTCCAATTAAGCTAAATAGGAAACTAAGAGGACTAATTAAGTCCAGCAAGGCTAATTATGAGGTCTAAACAGCCTCACAAGCTAAAGACCACCACAAAGCCTTCTACATCTATGTCTTTAACCTCAAAGGCAGCGCACAGCAGTGTGCCAAACTGGTGGTCAGTGGTGCCACCTTCACTGAGCAGAGTAACAGAGCAAATATGCTGGCTGACAAAATCAGATCAACCCCCCCGACTCCCCCATAAAATACCTACTAGAATTACCCCCAAGCTATTAGCAGGAAGCAGGTCCTGGCAGCACTTGCTAAAGCCAAAAATACAGACTTAGTGAGCCCTGCCATTATTCCAGGATGCCTCCCAAATACCTTGAAACATACCCTGTTTGGACCATTTGAGTCACTTTTCAACTATAGCCTCAAAACAGGCTTCATACCAAGAGAATGGAGGACTGCAACAGTTATCCTACTTCACAAGGGTGGACCACCAACCAACCCCAGAAACTACAGACACATTAGCTTAATTAGTCTAATATGTAAAGCCATAGAATGAATTATCATGGAAATGATCAACAAAGACACAGGCACCCTTCAGTCTCTGGATGCAACCCAGTTTGGCTTTGTCAAGGAAAGTTCATACCTACTAAACCTGGAGGACGTCTTTGAGAATATCACCATGACAATATGACAATAGATGAGGGGAAAATGGTGCATACCCACCTACCTAGACAAAGGCATTTCATACAATACCCCACTCAGGTATAGTTGACAAACTCCCTGAGCTAGGCACAACCCCCCACACACATAACTTGCTAGATTGCTAGCTGACTCACAGACAGGATACAGGAAATCAGCACTGGTGAGACCATCTCCACTAAGAGACCAGTCACAAGAGTGGTACTTCAGGGCTCTGTGCTAGGATCACTCCTATTTGGCATTAACTTATCAGAAGTAAAGGCTAATGTCAAAGGCTTTGACTGACCAAGTCAAAGATGACTGCAATCTGGGAGCTGTCACAGATTCCCCCATGACACAAACATCTTACAAGATCAGACAAATGACTGGTGCCAAAGTCATAGATTAAAACTCAATGCCAAGAAATGCATTATAGTGCTATTTGGTAAAACCTGGCTAATTATTCCATCAATAAGACACCCCTGAGAACAGACCCAGTAGTCAGGGATCTGGCAACATATGTATACAGCAACATGTGGCCAAGGCAGTAAGAAAACCTTTCTATGCCATCCAACTTATAAGCAGGGGCATGGCATGCATCCAGGTCCAAGGAAGTCATACTGCTACTTTAGTCAGCTCTTATGAGACCCATCACTGAGTGTAATGCCCCTTTGGCATGTATTTGAGCAGACATATACAACAGCTGGAATGCCCGCAAAGGTTCTTTACCAGGATAGTCCAGCGTATAAACATATTGTCCTAAACAGCTCACCTTAATTCCTTATCTCTATACTTGGTCTCCTACAGGTTACTGAGAGGTGATCTATACCTGGCATACAAGGCATCCTCGGATCCAGCTCTGATTAACCTTTTGCACATTTACAAAGCAAACAGCATCAGAACCACTAAATCCAAGAATTTCAATTTTGCTTGCAGCATAAATAGGGCATGTTGGCAAGACAGATATGCATCTCAGTGGACTCACAGGGTTTCCAATCATGTGAAGCAGAGTCCATAACCTTGACCAATGGATGAGAAACTGGAAATTCAGCCCAGGTCTGGCTCCCATGTCTCTGACAGACAGAGGCAGGCAGTAATCATGACAAAACTAAACCCCTAACATAACCTTTAGAAACTTTCTAACATACCCCACCATAAATGTCCATGATATGTAGGGACACAACTAGGTTGGGTTGCGCGGCTAGACTTTTATAGGCCCTGGTGATCGCTGGCCAAGTATATGAACCTAATGGCATGATCCTCTGTACATATTTTAACATGCATTACATACCTTTTCCAGGTCCATGCCTAGCTTTGCTAGGACTGTTCTCCAGGGGCTCATGGACCCCTATCCTTCTCCCTTCTGGGTTGGATAAGCTTTGGTAATCAACACAAATCTCCAAAGGCTATTGCAGCAGTGAGAATGGTGGCTATAGCTCTTACCAAAACAGTAGATGAAATACTCGCTGTTGCAGTAACCACGCCCACCCTCCATCCCCATTCCACTGTATATTGTTAGTTATTGGGATAAAAAGTTTATAAGTTTTTATGGGGCTCAGGATGAGTAAGCTTTCTCTTGTTTAAGCAAGAAAGTCCTGAAGTTGTCAACACCATGAATGCTGATTTCCCTATAAGGGGCTAGCCAACCAGCAGTCAGAGTATAGGTGTTGGAGGGAGCGAGAGCTTTATGAAGACTGGCCAGTTGTATTCTGGGCAGGATACAAGCCAAACAGCTAGTAAAGATGAGGGCATTTTACATTATCTAACAACAGAGTAGATGTAGTGAGTCTGTGAGGCAAGTTATAACAAATAATTGGAGCATTTTAAAAGTTCTTCAAGAACTTAAGTCTTATATAGGGAATAAACCATCTTTTGCATATAAAAATTGCCCAAAATTCAAAAGCCATTTATGTTATAAGGATTTAGCTATGAATAAAAGGTCAAAAACTGTTAATAAACTAGGAACCTTTTTATGTTTTAATTGTTCCTGTTGTGATGCCATATGTAGCTCTGATACCTTTAGCCATCCTATAACTGGCAAAATGTACAGTTTTAAATGCACTGCTACTTGAAATATATTCCTTATTGTCTATCTGGCTACCTGTAAAAGGTGTACGAGCTTCTATACAGGTAAATCAACTAGGGAGCTTAAAGAAAGAATCACTGACTATAAGTCTGAGATCCACATGGATGTAATAACCAATGCATTAGCAAAACATTTGGCTGAGCAGGGTATTGACTATACTTTTTGAGTGATTGAGGTATTACATAAGAATCAAAGGGTGGTGATAATAATGAATTGGAGTTAAAGGAACATGACTGGATAATTCGCATGCAAGCTGATCAGTTACCTGGTATTAATAAAATGGTTACTATCAAACCAATACTTAAGCGTAAACAATTGTGTTTGGGCAGGTAAATTTTAGTGATGTATATTATTTTCTCCTGAATACTTTTACATTTAATTAAATAATTGAGCTTGAATTGTGATTTGTTAGGCTGTGTCTTGTGATTTTGTAATCTTGTATATAATTACGTGTTTTAATTTATTTGACATTTGTTTACCGGAGTGGTCTGACTGGGTCTACAGAACCCATTTTCAGCAGAGGCCCTGGGAGAAAAGCTCCACATACAGTACAATACAAATATAGTATAACGCAATACAATAAAGATTACACTAGAAATACTATACAAAAAATAAGTTGAAAGAACAAACTACTACAAGATGTTGTAATATATTACTACACATCTAAACAGTTCTATACAGTTAAAACATTACAGACGATAATAGTCACTCTCATCATACATGATGTAGAAATAGCAGCCAGAAAGTTAGTGATGCAGACATATAGCGAGACAGAGTTAAGAAGAATAGAAGCAATAAAGTCTGAGCAGCAGCTTAAGGATATGGTATAGAAGCAGAGAAGGAGTTAGAAGAGCTTTAGGATAATGCAGTCTGTGAGGGATTGAAATGTGAGAGAAGAGGAAGACCTGAGCATTAGGCAGGCTTTATGCAGGAGCAGAGTCATGTATTTTTGAGATTATTTTTTAAAGAGGCTTTGAAATGGGTTAGGCCAGGAATAAACCTGGTAGCTAAATGTAGTGAATTCCAATCTATAGAGCATGAATACAGAGAGTGACCAGTTTTTCTTGTGGGTTTTGAGATAGCTTAGAGATTTTTGTCTTCTGATCGTAGGGATCGATTTGGTATGTAAGGTGTGACTAAGATTCACTAGTGCAGGGCAGGCAGTAGGCTTGAAAATATGATTGTGCAAGGTGGATAGCTGAATAAAGGCAAGTTGGTTGGGTAGTTCAAGCCAGTTTAATTCAAGGAATGGTTTACAGTGGTGTGTGTGATATTTAGAGTTTGAGGCAAACTTTGCAATGGTTTTTATATCACACTGATGAAGGATTTTTACCCAAAACCGTTGTGGTTTTATTAAAGTTTGTCAGCATTGTGAGCTGCATGTTTATTTCCTGACTGCCCCATCCAGGCATCTATAGATTGAAGCGAGGGATTACTTGCTCCAATTATGTAGTTATTTGGGCATCACAGTCAATTACACCAAATCACAACTTTTCTCTACTCATACCCTGGAGTTCATAGGTGCTCGTCTACACATGCCCAAGCAGACAGCCTCCCTTCCTCTGACAAGGGTTAGCACTGTCAGATCTCCGGTCATGAAGGGAATCTCCCTTTCTCATCTGACAGCAAGACTAGTTCTCCAAGCATTAGGATCAATGGCAGAAGTGATAACTATAGTCCCGTTAGCCAGGTATCATATGCATGTTCTTCAGTGGACTATTTGTGTCCCGTGGTCTATTCTTCAGCATCCTATAAGCACCCTAGTCAAGATTTCCAAAGTCTGCAAGGAATACCTTCTTTGGTGGTGGTAGTCAGGAAAAAGTTTCTCAAAGTTGTTCTTTGTTCTCCCTCAGCCAGTAGCCACAGCACCAATGATGCCTCCCAAATTGGGTGGGGGGCATTTCTTGGGAAGGAAAGGTGCATGGTGCTTGGTAGAGGCCAATTTATACATCAGTCTCCTGGAAATGAGAGCTGTCCTACTAGTGATGCTTTTCAAGATGTTCTACTTTCAGATGATTGTGATACAAACAATTCAGTGGTTTGGTATAAAAACAAGGGGGTAACCAGATCTTACCCACTGTGTTGAGAGGCAATGAGAGAGTGACAATGGGTGATCTCTTCTGCTCATTTTGTTTGGCAACGCACATACCAGGAAAAAACAACTTGCTTGCAGACAGACTAAGCAGGTCCATTTTTGATGCCTCATGAGTGGTCTTTCATTTAAAGAACGGCAGAAAAGATTTTTGTTGATGGAGACAGCCTTGCTGTGATCGTTTTGCTTCTACCCTCAACAAAAAGTGCAGCAGGTTCCTCGCCCTGCTTCCTCCACAGGGGGAGTCATGGAGATATGCTCTAGTCCACAGCTGGCCCTCGGTTCTTCTTTATGCTTATCCTAATCCCCAAACTTCTACAAAAAGCATCCCAGTTGAAGAGCAAAATCATCGTTATTTCACCCTTTTGGCCTCATCAGGTCTGGTTTCCCTTCCTCTGTCCTCATCTTATTTATCCACCTTGAATACTGGATCCACATCCAAACCTTTTATCTCACCCAACATGGATACAGCATCCAGACATCAATAGGCTCATGTTAACTGCATGGTTTCTCCAGTTCTAGTGATGGCTAGACAGCCCAGGATTTCTTCCTCAGTTCAATAGACTCGTATCCTCTCAGAAGCTTTCAATCTGGGCCCTTCAGAAAGATTTGGATCCCTTCTCTACCCCAATCTCAGCAGTTCTCAACTCTTTGGCCTCCGTTTTTAACAATGGGGTAAGCTATTGCAGTACTAAAGTTCAGCTAACGGTCAACTCAAATTTTTAGTCAGGAGAGAATCGTTCTTCCCTGGCTTCCTTGAGATTATGTTAGGCTTTAAAGGTACCTTTTTACTCAGGCTCCCAGTTAAGATTCTACACCCCCTTGGAATTTGACTGTTCTCTTACAGCCTCTTACCCAATCTCCCTTTGAACCTCCCTCTAAGATTGACCTTAAGTATTTGTCCTGTAAAACAATTTTTATGGTCACTATATCCTCCACTAGATGAGTATCTGGACTCCAAGCCCTCTCTACAAGACCTCCATACTTGGTCCTCCATAAAGATACAGTCTCATCACTCACAAACCAATCCTTTCTACCTAAGGTAGCTTCCATATCAAACTTAAATCAAGTAAGTCATCAATTTACCTGTGTTCCTCACCTAAATTCTCAAACAAAGACTATACGCTGCATCTTTTGGACATACATTGGATGAGGTTTTATTTATACAGAACACAGGATTTTAGAAAATCTGATTAACTGTTTGCATCTTTCTCCAAAAACAAATTGGTTAACGCAATTTCTAAAGTGACACTGTCCAAATGGCCAACTGGATGAATATCCATTGTCTATAAAGAAATTGGTTTAGCTTTACCCATGCCCACCAAAGCACATTCCATGAGATCTGTAGTCACCTCTTTGGTCTTCTGGTCAAGAGCGTCCATAGATGATATTTATGCAGCTGCCACTTGGCCCAGTGCTCATACCTTTATTGCTCATTACAAGTTAGACATGCTATCCAGAAATAGGGCAACATCTGGTTCTGCTGTACTTCAGAATATCCTTCCATGAGGACCACTCAAGGTTAATCTAGCTGGGGAATCTGTCCCATCACTTGAGGAATGAATGAAAATGCCATCATCAAATACAAAAGCTATGTACTCAAGATGCAGCTGTGTTGTCTAGTTTCATTGTTCCTCAACTCCCCACCCTCCAACTCCCTTCCCTCTATCTTAGTGATCCCTAAGGGATATCCTTTTTGGAACTCGCCTGTTCCTTGCTTTGAGCTCCAACCTTCCTGTATGTTCTTATCCTGTTTCTTTTTATAGAAGCGTGTCATTTACTTGTTACTGTTGGGGCAGCAAACACGATCTGAAGTATACCAGGAGAGTGAGGCATTTTGGGTAAAGAGAGAAACTCAAGAGCTGGATCTGTGAGTCTGGTAAAAGGGGCAGAGATGGATCCAATACCAGATGTGAGACCCATCAGTTGAAAAAGAATGAAAATGGATAACAGAGATGCATCATTATGGTGAGTACATGCCTTGTGTTTTTACTGTATTAAATCCTGGTTCCTCACTACATTTTAACAGAAAAAAAAAAGATTTCCCTCACAATCTGGCCATGATTTCCATTCAGATAAGTAGAGTTAATTCTCCTCCAGCTGTAGATTCTGATGACAATATTTCTTCATTTATCCCCCAAGAATTACCTTTTTCTGACAGTATAACAAAATTAGAGAATTATTTTTTTGCGAACAGAATAAAATCCCTTTGTCCCAGCAGAAGTAGTATGATCTATTACAACTGGATTTTCCTCAACCTGCAGCAGTTTCTTCCTGTGTTGTCAGTTTCTGAGGACTGCTCTCAACAGTTTCCATTATGCCAGACAGTCAGCTGTCTGTTCCCAAAACATCTGAAGGGTTAAATAAAGTTACTTGGGCACAAATTCTTGTATGCTAGTCCCAACTCAGATCTTGCAGTGATATCTTTAAGTCTTCTGCTGCTAAACATATTGTAAATGCTAACCCCATTCCTTTTTACAAGGACGGGAAGCTTTTTATACTTTTGGGAAGAAAATGTATTCTTCTCCTACCTTAACTTTCAGAATTTTGAACTGCTAGGCTCGCATGTTAAAATTTTTACTGGCTTCTTTTAAGAACACAGCAAATTTAACCGTTAACACTCATACTTCTGAGGTTAAAATATCTTTAAAGTCCTTAATTGTGACTGCTTCACACATAACCAAGCACTCTTTAAAGTGCTGTTATGATTATGCTTATGCTGTTTCCAGAGTTGCTAGTACTAATTCAGTTACGAGAAGATTTGCATGGTTACAATTTCAAAATTACTAGATGTTAAAGCTAAGATCTTGAATTCTCCCCTAGAAAATATGTGTCATTTGGCAGTCTGCTGCTGAGGTCATTACAAAATTGATGAGAGAAGAAAATTGTTCAAGGGGTCTCTCAGATTTTTCAGTCCTTGTTTTCAAAGTTCAGTAAAAGCTCTTTCCTTTTCAAGATAATTTCCAGGAAACAGTCTCAGCAAAGTTCTAACAAGGAAAATTTAGGGAAAAAAGAGAGTAGCAAGCAGGCTCAAAGAAAACAAGGGAGAGCCTCCCAGAACCAAGGACAGTCCAAAAAGTCAGAATAATTATGTACATCTTCTATCCATTCCCCCCTCCCACTCTGGAAGTCCTTCAAATCTCTCCCTCAGTCTAAGCCTACATCTTCCTCAGTGGCATCAAAATGTCTCAGACAAGTGGGTTGTGATTGTTATTCAGTAGGAGTACAGATGGCAATGGGAATCCCTTCCTCCTTTTAAGAGGATTCCTCCTCATCCTGCAAACAGCTGATATGATGATGTCTCTTTAATCTGTTCCTCAACAGACTGGTCTTTGGAAGTGACTTTGCCACTCCAGAGGCTCCTCTCCCCTTATCCATAATCTCCACCCATCCTCAAGATTCCCTCAGATCTCATTTGTCGCTCATCAAGAACACACGATTCCTTGCTCAGGCTAACCTCAGCCAAGTTATATAAAACTCTCATATTTGTGTCTTAATTATCTAGATATTAGTACATTTTTCTTTCTGTTGCTGGACTGTATTTCTTTCCTACCTTAAAAGCCCTCTTTTCCTAAAAATAAAAAGGAAAAAGAAAAAAGTCTTCTACTAGCTAGATATTAAGATACTAGATATCTTTCTCATAGCTAGCTATGAAAATAAAATCGCCACTAATTCCAAGGACAAACACAAAGCATTATATAGCTATGTCAAGAATCTCAATGGCAACACCCAGATCTGCTCTGAGTTACAGCACAAAGGCACAAAAATTACAGCACCAACTGATATTGCCAACATCCTGGCAGATAGGTTCAGTGTTAACTTTATCCCCCCCCTCACCCCCTAAAGGGCCCATATCTATACAGGAAGAATGCAGAGTCCCTGTAATCACAACTACGCAGGTGAAAGCTGCACTCTCTAAAGCCAAAAACACAGCATTCATGGGACCAGACAACATCCCAGGCTGCGTTTTACACGAACTTCAGAATGAACTGGCTCCTCACTTAAGCACCATGTTCAATAACAGCCTCGCATCAGGCTTTGTGCCCACTGAATGGCGCACAGCAACAGTTATCCCACTCCACAAAGGGGGAGCCACCACTGATCCCGGGAACTATAGACCTATTAGCCAGACGAGCCTGGTCTGCAAAGCCATGGAACGTATCATCATGGAGCTCATAAACAAAGACATTGGTAACCTCCAAACTCTGGATTCCACCCAGTTTGGGTTTGTGAAAGGCAGATCATGCCTCCTGAACCTGATCGACTTCTCTGAGGCAGTCACCAAAGCCATAGATGAGGGTAAGGTGGTTCTGTTATTCTAAAAGTGTATTAATTCTGGTTTAAGCACTTGGGCTTCAGGCCAGTTATTTTACATTACAAGGGTTTGTGGTCTGCACTCTTGTGGGAGGAGAGGCTGGACTCTGCCCTTATGAGCTGGGAATTTCTGGTTAAAGGCTTATAGTGCCTGCATATTTGAACTGCTTCTTACTGAAATTGGTACAGCTTGTTTGCTGTAGCATAGACTAGATCCAGGCCTGCTGAATCTAGCTTTGTTTGTATAACTTGAGCACTAATCCAGGCATTCTTTAAAGTATTAAATTGTATTTATTACTGCTTGGTAGTAACTTGATTAAAGTGTAGCTATCATTCTAAGTCTTTTGGATTAAGCACTTGGGCTTCAGACCAGTTGTTTTACATTAAGAAGGTTTGTGGTCTACACTGTGGTGGCAGAACAGGTAGCTTACATCCTTCTAAGTTGGGAACTGCTGACTGAGGGCTCAGTGTCTGTTATTCTAAAAGTGTATTAATTCTGGTTTAAGCACTTGGGCTTCAGGCCAGTTATTTTACATTAAAAGGGTTCGTGGTCTGCACTCTTGTGGGAGGAGAGGCTGGACCCTGCCCTTCTGAGCTGGGAATTTCTGGTTAAAGGCTTATAGTGCCTGCATATTTGAACTGTTTCTTACTGAAACTGGTACACCTTGTTTGCTGTAGCATAGACTAGATCCAGGCCTGCTGAATCTAGCTTTATTTGTATGCTTGTTATTTCCCTGAAACGCTAATTCCACCTAAAACGTGGCTTTTCAGCGCTTCTGTGGATCCCTAGTAATATCTGCATTGCTTACTGTAATTATTTCCTTGTTTCACTTGAAAGAAAGTTACTGTGTCAGTTTTGCATTTAAGTTATCTGTAACACATTGCATTTAAGTTACCTGGCACTTGCTCACTAAAGCAATTATGTACGTCAGCACTAAAAAATTAAAAGCACTACACCCTCACAAACTCCCCTAGAGTACCTTGTTCCCCATTGGCCCTTTTTTTTTCAATTATAAAGGAATTCCCAATACTATTCTAGCATGTCCAAAGGTCAATTGTCAATCTCCTCTCCGGTCCAGCTGGTAAATCTGGGAATCTTGAGGCAATGTTACAACTGCCTCATGTACACAGACAACCCTCTCCTTCTCCCAACAAATTCCAACACATGTGAGAGATGCAACCATATAGCCATACTGGAGGCAAAGCTCTCTCAACTCAGTACTGGTGAAACTAGTCAGGAGGAGAAGGAAACTGCACTCACTACAATTCCGGTCTCACATAGACCTACCACGACAGCAAACCAAACACATAAACACACAAAAACATACTCGGAGGCTCTAAATAAACATCTGCCTAAGCAGCAGAGACCTCCAAAGTAGACACCCAAGCAACCGCTACCCCAAAACAAAACCCGTGCAACTCATAGCTCACAAAGCCAGTGTGCCGAACAGTCACAGCCCTTAAGGCTAAACAACACACCTGATACACTTGTAATAGGTGACTCTATCATCAGGCACACTGACGTCCCGCTCACCAGGCTGAACAAGGAGAAGGTCACGGTGAGCTGCCTGTCGGGCACTAGGATCCGCCACATAACACAAGCACTCAGGTCACTCCAAGGCAAGTACAAATATGACTCAGTCATTGTCCATGCTGGTGTGAATGACCTGAGATGTACCTCCCTGGACTACATGAAAAGAGACATAGAGGAGCTCTCTGAGCATGTAGCCCAGGCCGGTATGACCCTGACCTTGAGGAGCATCTTACCCTCACCAAGAATGATGCCACAATATGAAGACAAGATGATCAATTTCAACAACTGGCTTAAATATTAGTGTCATTCAAAGGGGATCCAATGCCTGTCAGCCTGGGATGACATGCTCGACAAGCCACGATGCTTCACTAGGGACGGGTTGCACCTGTCACCCCTGGGCTTTCGGATATTGGCAAAGGCTCTTGCTACCCCCATAGTGCCTTTTTTAGGCAAGGCTCAAAAGACAAACCCACCTCCATAGGTATCACAAGAGATAAGAAACTAAGAGTAATGCTACTCAATGCCAGAGGTCTAAACCTCAAGATGCATGCACTCTAAACTCTCCTTAGCATGGAGAACATCGATATCTGTGCAGTAACAGAAACCTGGTTCAAGGCTCCAGAGAGCACCCCAGCACTACCAGGTTATACCTCATACCATGCTTTTCAGCCCCAAAACTTGGATCGAACCACAAAAGGAGGGTGAGTATCAATATTCGTCAAAGATACCCACACTTCCAGGTTGGTGGCACAGCACGAAGCATCAGAGACTATCC
This sequence comes from Protopterus annectens, assembly GCF_019279795.1. Taxonomy (NCBI): domain Eukaryota; kingdom Metazoa; phylum Chordata; order Ceratodontiformes; family Protopteridae; genus Protopterus; species Protopterus annectens. The sequence continues at coordinate 190,960,300 of NC_056738.1, forward strand.
ATGTGCAACTAACAGTGGGTAAAACTGCCTTCCAGTTTATAGCCTGCTACAGACCACCCTCCCAAACCCAGGAACCCCACTCGGCCTTCCTGTGAACACTGGAAAATATGAAGGTCTCTCCAAACACCATTAAATTGGGCGACTTCAACTACCCAAACATAGACTCGGAGCATTACTCTAGCTCCAACACCCTAGCCCAAAGTTTCCTAGAATTTATAAACTCAAATGCTATGGAACAACTTGTTACCACTCCCACAAGAGGGGAAAACATACTGGACCTGATCATCACCAACATTGGGATTCTATGCTCCAGACCAGAAGTGTATCCCTCACTGGTAAGATCAGACCATAAACTAATCTCACTGGTATTCACATCCCGACTCCACCCCCTGCCCTGAAAACCACAATGAAAAACTTCTCTAAAGCAAATTTCACACTCCTCAAAACCGAGGTGGAATCCTTCAAAGCCCCCGGGCCTGTGGAAAATACAGCCCAGACCGCAAAATCCTTTATAAACGCATTCTATGAACACCTTCAGGAACGCATGGATCATGCAATCCCAAATAAAACCAAGACCCAATCCTCCAAAGGCAGACGTCCTGTCTGGTAGACCCCAGCCATAAACAAACTATACAATAGAAGGAGGAAGCTACTACATGATAGAGCAAAATCCCAAAAAGGGAAGGCATCTCTGATCAGTATTAGCAAAAAACTATGGGCACTCATAAAATCGTCTAAGGCCAGCTTCAAGAGAAAAATTGCACAGGACACTAAGGATAATCACAAGGCTTTCTTTAGTTATGTTAGGAACCTGGGTGGGAATTCCCAGATATGCTCAGAATTAGTCCAAAATTACAAAAAATACACCGAACCCACAGACATTGCCAACATCCTAGCTGACAGATTCAGCGCAACCTTCTCCCCCCCTCCCCACCAAAAGGGCAAATATCTATCCCAGCAGAGTGCTGCCCCCCTGACATCTCAGATGCTCAGGTAAGAGCTGCCCTCTCCAAAGCAAAAAACACAGCATCAATGGGACCAGACAGTGAACTGGGCTGCATCCTACATGAACTCCAAGAAGAGCTAAACCCAAACATAAAACTACTGTTCAATCTCAGCCTTACTACAGGATATGTACCCAAAGAGTGGCGTACAGCAACAGTGGTCCCTCTCCACAAAGGTGGTGCCTCAACGAATCCTGGAAACTATCGCCCCATAAGCCTGACTAGCTTGGTCTGCAAAGCTATGGAAAGAATCATCATGGACCTCATAAATAAAGATATTGGGGACCTACAGACACTGGATCCTACCCAGTTCGGCTTTGTTAAGGGCAGATCCTGCCTCTTAAACCTGGTTGATTTCTTTGAAACAGTCACCAATGCCATTGACGAGGGGAAGGTGGTCCACACAGCCTACCTGGACCTCGCAAAAGCCTTCGATACAATACCCCACTCAGACATTATAGATAAGCTCACTAGCCTAAATATAAACCCCTATGTCACTAGATGGGTTGCAAACTGGCTCAAGGACAGAACCCACAAGGTTAGAATTGCTGGAGCCATGTCAGACTCCAAACCAGTTACAAGTGGCGTCCCACAAGGCTCAGTCCTGGGACCTCTCTTGTTCGGTATATATTTCTCGGAGGTACAGGCCAACACAGAAGGACTGTGGCTGACCAAGTTCGCATATGACTGCAAACTGGGCGCCATAATCGACTCTCCAGCCAACACAAGCATCCTCCAAAAGGGCCTCATAGAAACAGACAACTGGTGCCAGAGCAATGGCCTCAAGCTAAATGCCAAAAAGTGTCTAGTCATCCCCTTTGGCAAAAACAAAGTGCCCACAAATTACCACATAGGTGGTAATCCATTAAGTACAGAAGAAGTAATTAGGGACCTGGGGACCCAAGTTGATAGCAATCTCTCATTTGACAACCACGTGGCCAAAGTGGTTAGAAAAACATTTGATATAGCCCACCTAATCATGAAGGGATTCACATCTAAATCAGGGGAGGTCATCGTGCCTCTTTACTCATCCCTTATCAGGACCATAATTGAGTACAATGCCCCTTTTGGGATGTACCTTACCAGACATCTGCAGCAACTGGAAAGACCCCAAAAGTACCTCACCAAGAGGATCAAAGGGCTCAAACAGATGCCATATGCTGCCCGGTTAAAGAAACTCCAGCTCTACTCAGTGGCATACCGCCTGCTCAGAGGCGATCTGTGTCTGACGTATAAAGCCATGTCCAACCTGGAATTAATGGATATGCTGCACCTCAGAAAATCCAAATCCCATCGAGCTACGCGCTCGAGAGACTTGAACCTCAGCACTGAAATAAATAGGACATGCTGGAGGGACAGATTCATAACCCAGAGGCTTCCTTCACTCTGTAATAAAATCCCAGTCCAGGTTAGGCAGAGTCCCTCATTGACTCTCTTCAACAGGAATCTTGATGAGTGGATGGGAGATCGTAGGTTTACCCCGGGTATCACTTCTGTGTCACTGTTAGACAGAGGCACAGTATACTAACCTCGAAAAAGGGCATAACAAAATTAATTTAAAATGGGTGGCGAAAGCCAAACACACTCTGGCTAGGCTTATAAATGCCCTAGGGCAGATAGCCTAGTATAAACCTATGAACCTATACCTGAAGCTATTTAGAGACAGCCATTTTCCAAGGTTTCGCCTGTAAGACAGCAGACTGTATGCAACCTTTGGGAACATGATGAAATCTTTCAATGGCACCATTTGCAGCTAAGTGGTATACTGAATTACATGTTGTATCTCTCTTTCTGCCAGAAACGCTGCAAAATCTGCAGAGATAAATTGGCGTCCATTATTGGATACAATGGTATGCGGATGTCCAAATCGTCTGAAAACTGAAGTGAGGAAGTCTATAACATTCTGAGTAGCAACAGAGGCAATGAAGGCAACTTCTGGCCACTTGCTGTGATAATCAATGAGGGTTAGGGCATAATGACAATTCCAGGTAGCCATTTCAAACTAGCCTACTATATCTATGGACATCTTTTGCCAAGGTTCAGATGGAAATGGAACAAGTTGTAAAGGTGCCACTGAAGGATTGGCAGTCTTGTCAGAAGATTGGTAGAGTTGACAATTTTTAACTTGAGTTGCAACCATGTCACCCATATCTGGCCACCAGTATAGCTCACGCAGTCGCTGTTTGGTTCTCACCACTCCTTGGTGGCTTTCATGTGCAAACATCACTAAAGTGTGGTGCAGAGACACAGGAGCAATGAGACAAGTGCCACGGAACACAAACATCTTGTACACTGAGTTCGTCTCATAATCGGAAATATGGACGCATGTTCATGTCCACTGCATTAAGAAAAAACATCCAGTCCCTATCACATCCACTAACTCCACCTAGTGGCACAAGACCAGAACACAACACTGTGCAAGTTATCATAGACAACACCATAGTGATGTGGTGCATAAACCAACAAGAGGTACTAGATCGTATCTCCTTTGTAATCTTGGTACGATTTCCTGGGAGACAGCAACTCAGCTCAATCTGACTTTTCAAGCTTCATACATTCTGTCCAAACAAAATATTGTAACAGGCAAGTTGAGCAGAACCAGGACAGAGACTCATAAATTAATACCTCAAATAGATCTGTTTTCCACCTTACAAAAAAAGAAGTTATGTACTCACCATAACGTTCTATATATGTAGTCCATCTCGCCGAACATTATTACATGTGGGTTCGGAGCCAATCCTCGGCTCCGACTCGGCCGCTTAGAAAGCCTGAAAACTTCTGATTGGCTCGTGGCTAATAGGTATCCCATAATGCATGCACACATTCCCCAGATCTTGTTTGCTACTAGTCTACCAGAATCAGACATGAAAAGGAACAAAGGTCCAGAAGAATAAACTGTAATAAAAGGAACCCTTATGGCAAAAACCACTGTAGAAAAGGAAAAACTGTATCCAGATCCTCCAGGAAGGGGGTTGGTTTGTAATAATGTTCGGCAAGATGGACTACATACATGGAACGTTATGGTGAGTACATAACTTCTTTATGTTATGTAGTCCTATCTCGCCTCCATTATTACATGTGGGACAGCGTCCCTAGCATCTTGAATGGGTGACTCACTGGAAGATACTCCTGAGTACCGTGGAACCAAAGGAAGCTCTACCCCTGGAAGTTAAATCCAATTTATAATGTGAAATGAGGGTATGAGGGGTAGCCCATGTTGCTGCTGCACAAATACTATCAATAGGTGTCCTGGCTTGGAAAGCAGCAGCAGTAGAGAAGGACCTGGTGGAATGCACTTTGACTTTAAAGGGTAGCTCCTTTCCTTGAGAACTGTAAATAAAGGAAATACAACTAGAGATCCAGTTCGAAAGTGTAACCTTGGAAACTGGCAAGCCCATACTCGCCTCAGCAAAGGAAATAAACAGCTGTTCTGATTTTCTAAATTCTTTGGACCGATGGGTATAGAAACATAGTTGTCTGTGTACATCCAATTGGTGAAATGTATACTCTTGCTTTATTGGAGTGATTAGGGAAGAACACTGGCAATTCAATTGTTTGGTTTAAGTGAAATTGAGAACATACTTTACGAATAAAAGAAGGGCTGGTCCGGAGAGAGACCCTATCTTTGTGAAAAATTAAATATGGAGGTTTAACAGACAGAGCCTGTAATTGAGAAACTCGCCTGGCTGATGTTATTGCTACCAGAAACAGAGTCTTCCAAGGCAGAAATTTCAACTGACAACTATGGGCTGGTTCAAAGGGTGGCAGAGTAAGACTAGACAGAAATAGATTCAAGTCCCAAGGAGAAACGGGGTCTTGCACAGGAGGTCTTAACATCATGGAACCCTTAAGAAAGGATTTGCACAGTTTGTGAGGAATCATTAATCCCCATATGAAACTTAGATATTGCTGCTAGTTGAACTCGGAGTGTAGCAGCCGCTGAACCTTGGTGAAAGAGTTCAGAAAGAAACTCTAGAACAATAGTAATGGGAGCTGTAAATGGATCAACTTCTCTGTTGTGTGACCATATGGAAAATTTCTTCCATTTACTATGATGCAATTTTCTGGTCAAAGGCTTGTGAGAAGAGGTAATAATATGAGTTACAGCCGGAGACAAATCATGAAGCCTGACTAGTGATGGAACTGGAGCAGCCATGCTGTCAGTTTGAGAGTGTGGAGACTGGGATGAAGAGAACCTGACGTGTGTCAGGAGGTCTGGCACTGGGTCCAGAGTCCATGGGCAGTCCAACAGGTGAGGCCTGAGAAAAGGGAACCAAATATGACGAGGCCAGTAAGGGGTGATGAGGATCATCTTGCTTCCCAACAGCATTGCTTTCTGTATGACCTTGGGGATGAGTGGAAAAGGAGGAAAAGCATAAAGGAGTCCCGAGGGCCAATCGTGGACTAGTGCATCTCTTGGAGACTCCCCCTGGAGGGGGGGTGAGACAGAAAAAGGTGCTGCATTTGGTGTTGATGGGACTGGCAAAAAGGTCGCAGCAGGGTTGTCCCCACTTGTGAAAGACCATACTGGCTATTTTCTGGTTCAAGGACCATTCGTGAGATAACAGTACTGCCCTGCTTAGCTTGTCCGCTATTACGTTGGAAGTCCCCGGGATGTGCGTTGCAATGAGAAAGAGTTGGGAAGAAATTGCCCAATCCCAAACTCACATGGCCTCTCGACATAAAGGGTATGATCTGGTCCCCCCTTGTTTGTTTAGATACCAGACAAGCGACATGTTGTCAGTCTGGATAGACTATCGTCAATAGAGGGAGAAAGTCGAGAAGTGCTTGCAACGCTAGAAGCACCGCCCTCATCTCTAGGACATTGATATGCAGATGGGCCTCCTGCTCTTGCCATGTGCCTTGGACAGTCCTGCCAAGATAATGTCCCCCCACCTTATCTGAGAGGCATCTGTGGTCACAGTGGCAATGGGTTGGTGCAGTACAAAGGGAGTCCCTGTGGTAAGATGACCTGGTTGAATCCACCAGCATAGATCCTTTTTACAAGAATCTGTAATCAGGATCTGATGATGTAGAGGCAACTGTTGAAATGACCACTGGGATGACAGGAGCCATTGGAGTATTCTCATATGTAGTCTTGCTAAAGGTACCAAGGTTATGGTTGATGCCATAGTTCCAAGAAGCTGCAACACCACCTTTGCTTTGACTCTTTGAAGGGGAAGTATCCTGTAAATTTCTTGCACAAGATTCTGTATTCTGTCTGTACGTAGTCTGGCTGTCATCTCGACCGTGTCTATGTTTGCTCTTATAAAAGTTATAGACTGAGTGGGCAAAATAGAGGATTTTTCCCAGTTTATTGAAATTCCCAACTGGGAACCGAGCTTGATTGTGGAATCTCTCGATTGAATTAGGCAATGCCTGGTGGTGGCGGTCAGGAGTCAATCGTCCAGGTATAGAAAGACTTAGATTCCCTGATGCCGCAAATGAGCTGTGACTACTGCCACGCACTTGGTGAACACCCGGGGAACTTGTGGTGAGACCAAAGGGCAGCACCCAAAACTGGTAATGATTGGTTCCCAGCTGGAAGTGTAGGTAGCTCCTTGATGCTTTGTCCATCATTATGTGGTAGTAAGCATCCTGGAGATCTATTGAGCACATCCAGCTGTCTCTCCCCAACAAGGAGAGTATGGATTGTAGAGTGACCATTCGGAACTTGGACTTCTTTACATGTTCACCAAGTCCAAAATGGAACAGCAAACAAACGGAGGCAAAGAACAGCGTGCCAACAATATGATAAACTGCAATCTCCAAAAACATGCACGTTGTCCAACTGGCAATAAAACGTGAGGCAAGAAAATTCACTGTAATGTTTCCACAATCAAAAGACGAATCTTCACGATAAAAATTATTTTATTTGAACACAACGTAGTGAGCGCTTTCGCCAACAGGCTTCATCAGACTATCAAAGAACATAGTATTACTTTGATATAAATACTATCACTAGAAACCCTATTGGTCACCTACAACACATGGTGACCTACGTAATAGCTATAAAGTGCTCTTTCTATAAAAAATTCAAAAAACAGTTGCTAATATACAATCAGCAATCAAAACTAAAAACAATAATGGTGCAATTCATTGTTTAGCTAAAACAGATAATTTCTAAACACTGTCAATGCTGTCATGTGTACAAAAATTATAATTGTAAAAAATTATAAGAGCGACCCTGTCTCATTACATAACTGCTTCTTCATCTATCATATTCAATAACAAGCAATCGCATGCTAAGATGTGAAATTCATTCAAGTTAGCATAACCTAATTCTGTAACTAATGTCACATTTCATACATAATCCACATCGAAGCAGCGCCAGGAAAAAGCATTATAAAAAGCAATATATGTGTGATATATACCTAAAATAATCAATGAAAATGAAGATATAGTTAAGGCCATTACTTTTTATAGTAAAAATAGCACGGAGTTTGTGAATGTATTAAGTAAGCACTGGAATATACTGTTATCGGACAAAGAGATAGGGGAAATAGTTGGCCCCAAACCCAAAATGATTTATAGGAATCATCCTAATTTGAAGAGAATGTTGTGTAGGCCTAAATACACCTTAATGACAGACCTGGACAATGTGACTCATTTCAATACAATGCCTTGTGGCAAATGCAATCAGTGTAGGTATATCAATAAAGACACTGAATTTATACATCCTAAAACATCACAGAAGTTCACTTTTCTTACTAATACCAACTGCGAAACCAGAAATGTGGTATACCTTGCTACATGCAAGGTATGCTCAAGTTACTATATAGGTAAGACTAACCGGATGTTAAAGGAATGGATCAGAGAACACAATTACCAAATAAGGATAGGGTCAGATATCAATGCATTGTCCAGGCATTATAAGGAAGCAGGAAGCTGTCATCTATTCTCCTTCTATGTAATACAGGAATTGAAACAAGGTATTAGAGGGGGAGATATTATAAATAGGACCCTTGAATGTGAGACCAGGTGGATTATTAGATTTAGATCAGATATACCACCTGGATTGAACGACAAAGTACAAATAAAACCTTTTTCAAAAATAGAAGGATATTCAAAAAATAGAGGAGTTTTTAGGATACAGAAGAGATTTTTAGTCTTGATTGATATATTTTCCTTATTCTCTATACTTCGATATGCACATGATGTCTTTTCAATTCCCATTATCATGTATATGTTCACGACATACATATCCATTACTCTCCCCTCCCTCATTTTCGTCTTTGCCTTCCGTTGCCCTGCATTTTGGTTTTTGTTTTTGCTTTTGTCTGGGTTATTGGCCAGCCCTTTTTTCTTCTTACCCTTTCTATGAGTAGATTATTACAGGAGATTTTAAGTAACAGGACATTACACATTGCATATTTTCATGGTCCATAGATATGCCACTATACATTAGCATAGTGGCAATACTGTTCATATTGTTTTTAATTTTCGTGCATTATTAACTTTTTGATATTTATTAGACACATAAGATAGTTTTCATTACTTATTTTTAAGATAGCTATGAATATGATGCTTTCATTGATTATTTTAGGTATATATGACCTCAAATATATTGCTTTTTATAATGCTTTTTCCTGGCGCTGCTTCGATGTGGATTATGTATGAAATGTGACATTAGTTACAGAATTAGGTTATGCTAACTTGAATGAATTTCACATCTTAGCATGCGATTGCTTGTTATTGAATATGATAGATGAAGAAGCAGTTATGTAATGAGACAGGGTCGCTCTTATAATTTTTTACAATTATAATTTTTGTACATATGACAGCATTGACAGTGTTTAGAAATTATCTGTTTTAGCTAAACAATGGAATTGCACCATTATTGTTTTTAGTTTTGATTGCTGATTGTATATTAGCAACTGTTTTTTGAACTTTTTATAGAAAGAGCACTTTATAGCTATTACGTAGGTCACCATGTGTTGTAGGTGACCAATAGGGTTTCTAGTGATAGTATTTATATCAAAGTAATACTATGTTCTTTGATAGTCTGATGAAGCCTGTTGGCGAAAGCGCTCACTACGTTGTGTTCAAATAAAAGAATTTTTATCGTGAAGATTCGTCTTTTGATTGTGGAAATATTACAGTGAATTTTCTTGCCTCACGTTTTATTGCCAGTTGGACAACGTGCATGTTTTTGGAGATTGCTGTTCTTTACATGTTCGTTTAACCTGCTGAGGTCTAGGATGGGTTTCCAGTCCCCTGTTCTTTTTGGAACTAAAAAGAACCTGGAGTAATTTCTGAATTCTGTCTGGTCTGTTGGGACCTTCTGGATGGCTCTTTTTAATAGCAGCTTTTCTATCTCTATAGCCGCTTGATCCCTGTGATTGGGTGGTACATCTGGGATCCTTTTGGGAGGGTGTGGCAGATGGGAAAAGGGTATAGAGCAACCTCTGTTAACATTGTCTTGTACCCACTTATCTCGAGTGAGATTTAGCCAGGCTTCCAGATACAAGGACAGGCAACCCCCGAACGGCTCCAGAGATGCACAGTCGGGTTTCACATCAGGAATGCTGATAGGCACGGTCACGAAAGGAATCGCAACCTCCCTGATTTTGTGGGCCTCCCCTACCTCTAGGGCAACGTCTACCATTATTTCCTCCTCCCCTACCTCTGAAGGAGGAATCACCTTGTGTGTCCTGGAAAGGTCTCTGTGATTTCTTGAACCACATTTTGCCGCTCTTCTGACCTTTAGGGTAAGCTCTAGAAGGAATGGTAAAACGGACTCCCACGGCAGAGAAAGTCTTTCCTTCCTGCTCACACCTGGTGAGGGTATCTTTCACCTTGGGTCCAAAAAGAGAGGATCCATCCATGGGAGCATTGGTGAATGTAAACTTGAAAGGCTCAGCAAAGTTGCATAGATACATCCAGGAATGTCTCCTTAATGAGACTCCTGAAACTGCGGCCCTACTCGCACCATCAGTTGCATATGAGATCAGCCACATGGAGGAGATAACAATAGATGTGAGGGTAGCCAACTGAGCTGACAATGTAGATGGGACTGCTACAGTCGAGGTACCCTGAAGAGTACCTCCTAACTCCTTTAGGAGATCTCTCTGAAGTCTCGTAAAATGTGATAGATAGTTCAGCGATCGGAGTGAAAAAGCCACTAAAGAGAAGATACGCTTCCTGTACCTATCCATCGTTCGGGATTCCTTATTAGGTGGATGGATAGAAGAAGAAGTCTCTGCTAGCTCCTTCTTAGTGGCCGCTGCCACCACCATGGCATCAACAGGTAAACCCTTAGATAAAAACTCTTTGTCATTAGGGGCGGAGATAAATTTATTCGGCCTTCTGGGGATCAGTTCCACTGCATCGGGAGTCTGCCATGCCTTCTGACTCACAAGATCTAGCAATTCATCAAAAGGAGGAGACACCCATGAAGCTGAAGATTGAGACCCAAAAGCCTTCAGGTACACTGACTCCTCATCGGAAGGGGTAACGGTAGGCCAGCCGCCTCTCTGCCTGAGGATCTCCAAAATGTCTGCAAAGGAGATATCTTCAGAGGACGACTTAGGGGACCCCTCCGACTCATCGAGGTCAGTGTCAGATGTGACAGACTCATCAGGGGAGACTACATGCTTCCTCCTACATGATCTCTTCCGAGGGGGCTCCTCAGTGGGGTCTTCTGGGGAGGTCTCAGAAGAACGGGGGCCACCCAAACGGGGGTCTTGAGGCTGTGAGTCTCTACCATCCCGGGGGAGAGAGAGGATGCTGAGACCATAGTCGGCGCTTGAGGGAGTATAGCATTGGTACTCCTACGTGGTATGGATGAACTATCCAACATGCTCATCTTCAAGAAAACCGATTCCTCCATCTCTGAATGACGCCCTGGCTCCAAGGAGAGCGTAGGCATCGATGGCTCCAGAAGAATCGACTCCAAGAACTATGTAGGGTCCGAGCTCACTTGGGCCGATGCGCCAAGAGGAAAACTTGGCACTGAATAGGTTCGGTTCCAAGTGTCCCCCTCGGGCCCAACCAAAGAGCTTCAGACCCTAGACACTTCGGACAGTGCCAACAGTGTCGGAGCGGGGCTCGGCTCTAAAACAACCACCCAGGGTGCTGGAGCCGAAGACACCACTGTAGTCGGTACCGACAACATCAGCTCCAAAGGCCCAATCTGGGTTGGAGGAGGAAAAAGAGCAGGGTCAGTAACAGGAGTCGGCTCCGAGACAGAAGTGGTCGGAGCTGATATAAATTTTGGCAAGGCCGATGATGTAAGGAGTCTGAGCACCACTCTCTCGATGTCTTCTTCAGAAAAGCTCCTGGAGGAGCTGGAGGACAGTGTTGGAGACCTCGCTCTCTGTAATATAGGTGATTTTAAAGTAGGGAAGACCGGTGGAATATCTGTAGACTGGCTCTGAAGAGGACTGCTAGTGATCGGCACCGAAGCACTGGGTGCCAACACTGCAATGTCTGTGTCCAGAATCTAGATCGGCTCCGAGGACAGTGGAGCCAAAGAGACAGAGGCCATCTCCGATTTAGGTAACTTCTGTGGAGGTTCAGAGACAGAAGCTGAGGCTGGAGAAGGCCTTTTGGAGGTCTTGCCCTTATCTTTGCTGGAAGAATGTGACCTAGCAGAGGACGACGAACTGGCTAGGTCTTCCTCGAAAGAAGGTTTTAACAATCCTTTTAGAATCAACTTATTCTTCCATTCCTGGAGCACTCTAGGACTAAAGGAATGGCAAAAGAGACAAGTCTCTTGAATAGGTATGGCCCCTAAACAGTACACACAGATGCTATTGTCCATCAGTGATGGACATGTTTTGAGTGCATTTAGTACACTTTTTAAATCCTGACTGTTTATGCTCTATGTTCTTTCGACATAATGGCAGTCTCAATAGGCGATTGAACACATTCACTCAACAAGAGAGGAACTAGATCCTCTAACTTAAACAGATCTAGCCCTATTTCTCACAACAAACAACCAGGGAAGTTTTACTAGGTTCTCTAACTTAAACGAACCTAGTGTAAAGGAAAGGGGAACAAACTAATAGCTCTAAGTAAAATGGTTTAGTCAAACGCACACACTCACGGGAACACACACACAAAAGGCCAACAGGCCCAAAATTTTATAGCAGAAAAGTCAAATCCAGAAAAAAGTCAAGTCCGGTTAAATTGACACAATCGGTTATCACAATAAGGCTAACAGCAATACGAAAGCACTTCACACAAAGTTAAAAACTTCTAACAAGCAGAATAATAAAGAACTAAATCACTTAGCCACGGCCAACCAAAAGAAGCTTCCGAATGAAGACGCGGCAAACGAGATCTGGGGGATGTGCGCATGCATCATGGGATACCTATTAGCCACGAGCCAATCAGAAGTTTTGAGGCTTTCTAAGCGGCCGAGTCAGGGGCGAGGATCGGCTCCAAACCCACATGTAATAATGGAGGCGAGATAGGACTACATAACATCAGACAGTTAAAAGAAATCCTTTTCCTGGATCCCTTGCAAACATTCCCAGAAGACAGATGCCCTCTCATTACTATGGAAGAGAATGTTGCTGTATACCTTTCCATCTTTTCCACGGATACCCAGGATTCTTTAAAAAATCCAGGATTCCTCATCGATTTTGGTGGTGACTACCTTTTGGCCCAGGCATCACTGGTTCTCCTTTCTTCTACAATTGGCCAAGGCCAATTACCACAAGCTTCCCCACAGATTGAATTTACTCCCACAAGACAGGGGCTGTTTACATCCAAACCTGAAACCACTTCAGTTGACTGCATGGATGATAAAGTATCAATAACCATTTTGGGCATCTTTTATTTTTCTAAAGACATGCAGCAGGTATTAAAGGAGGAGAAAAAAAACTTCAGCAAAAAGAGCGTCTGAGTTGCAAGTTCTTATAGTGAGTCAACACTACATGGTTTCTTTGATAACTAATCTTTCTTTTATGCCTGAAGTGGTTTCAGAGTTTACTTTAAGCCAGACTGTTAATCTCACTATATTCTTTCCAAAACATGAAAATAAGGGAGACCAAATCCTACATTTTCTGGATGTCTACAGGCATCTCAGATACTATCTGGACAGAACTAAACCCCTCAGGAAAGCCCATGAGCTCTTTGTCTCCTATGAAGGTAAGAAAAAAAGGACAACCAGTTTCAAAACATGTAATTTCCAGTTGGTTGTTGTAGATCAGAGTGCAAGTGAAGTATGCTGTGTCATTAAGAAGCATGTCAAAGCTGTATGTGCACGTATAATTTCCAGACACGTGCAATCCCTAGTGCCATTCTGTAAGAGTAGCCAGAGAAAGAGCATGCATGATCGCAGTTGTTAGTTTGTATACAAGTTACTTGAGTTAAAGTCAGTAAACTTCTATAGTGATGTGTTTGTATAAAATAAAGTTGCTTGAACAGAACCCACAGAGACTATTCTATTGTGTCCAAAGTAGGACAGTGACATGGTGTCAGAACTGGGATCGCAGAGAATAATATCCAGAGCCATGAGGTGCAGAGACGACAGTGAAGGTAAAACTAAGAGAAACAAACAGACCCAGAAAAAAATCAAAGTTAATGACAAATAGCACAAACTGTTTACTTAACAGAAAAAACAAAACGGGGCATTACAAGGGCATAAACCACATTACTGAGCAAGCGGAAGGCATTAAAAGTTTGTTAACTGAAAGACATGTTTAAAATAAAGATATATAAGGAAATGATTACCAGAAAAGTAAAATGAGCATGTTTAAAGCAAAACGAGTGTGTTTAAAGCAAAATGAGCACAAGAAAAGTGCATTGGGTATGAAAAGGGCTTAAATGAGCAAAACAAATGTAATAAGGGCAAAAAAGGGCACATTAAGCAAAAATAAAGCAAGGCAACTGCATGTGTTTTGGTAAAGTGCTATGTTTTTGCATAACTATGACTTCATATTGTATCAAGGGCATAACTAAAGTTATTCAAAGTATCTCAAAAGTGTGTAAAAGTGCTTAAAGTGTGTGCTTATTACTGTGCATGTATTCTGAAGAGTTAATTGTGTGCAAAGTGCAACTATTTTGTAAAATGCAGTCAAAAGTTTCTTGTGCTGGGTGTGTCTGTTCGCAAAGCACCACCATTGCAGAGTGTTTCTTGCACTGTAATGAGTTGCCTAGCAAGGTATCACCATTTTGGAGACATTTCAGTGTGCCATGTACAATTATTTGCAAGTGCAATTACTTTGAAATGTTACTGAGTTTTGGGTAAGAGAAGTCCAGTACATTTGCATCATAAAGTTGTTTGTGATGTTTCTTAAAATGATGATAAATAACTTTAGCATTGCAAAATGATATTACAAAAGTGTTAAAGTGCCTGAGAAGTTTATTTTGTGAAGTCCAATTATTCAAAGGTTCTACAAGTTTGTCCATTAGCATAATTTCGAGAAGCTCAAAAGGTATAAGTTCAGAAGCACAAAGGCACTGGACAAAGCTACAAATACTAGCATAAGTTTTTTGCATATGTGCATGTATGTATGTCTGTGCTTATTTGCAAAACCCTTCACTGGTATGTGTTAATATGGCAGATGGATTTCGAAAGCCCCTACCACTTGTATTTGATCAGAATATTGCAGAAAATTGGAGAATATTTGAGCAAGAGTGCGTTACTGTTATACAAGCAGCTTATGCAGATACAGATGCATGCACCAGGGCATTCATTTTACTAAACCTAGCTGGGTCAGAGGCCACAGAAAGAGAGCGCTCATTTGTGTATGCTCCTGCAGTACATGAAGAAGAAGGTGAAAACCATCATATTGTTGTATAGGCTGAATCAAGAGAAGCCCCCGAGTGTTTGAAGCACAGGTTCAGAGAAATGTGTGACCCCCAGACAAACATTACATTACAGAGGCATTTGTTTTACATGACAGATCAGAAACCAAGGTTCATGGGTAGGTAACTAGGCTATTGGCCCTAGGGCCTGTACAAGCCAAGCCATAAAGATTCCCTGGCTTACGCTACATACCCACAAATTATTATCCTATGCCCCTGTCGAGCAGAGCCATAGAAGTGATCACAGAGGGAATTTCCTATTTTCCATCCAATCGTCAAGATTTTTCTTAAACAGGGCTAATGAGGTGCTCTGCTTGACATGAATGGGCAGTCTGTTCCAAAGTATGGGGAGTCTCTGGGGCAGGAACCTATTCCCTCCAGCATGTTTTATTTATTGTGGTGACAAGGTTTAGGTCCCTGGAGTGTGTGGCACGGAGGGATTGAGATTTCTGTAAGTGTAGCATGTCCAACAGCTCTGGGTTTGACATGGCTTTGTATGTTAGGCAGAGATCACCTCTGAGTAGGCGATATGCGATGGAATAGAGTTGGAGTTTTTTTAGAAGGTTTGCACAGGGCATCTGTTTGAGGCCAGTGATCCTCTTTGTGGGGTATTTCTGTGGCCTTTCCAGTTGTTGTACATGTCTTGTGAGGTACATACCAAAGGGGCATTGTACTCTATAATGGGTCTAATGAGGGATAAGTAGAGAGAAACAATGACCTCCTTTTTTCTGGATGAGAAACCTTTTGTGATGAGGTGTGCCACATGGAAGGATTTCCTGACTATTGTGGCAATGTGGTTATCAAAGGAGAGACTACTGCCCACCTGTGTCCCTAGGTCACTCAACACACTTTCGGCGCTGAGTGGGCTACCATCTATGTGGTAGTTCATGGGCACAGGGTTTTTCCCAAAGGGGATGACTATGCATTTTTTGGTGTTGAGCTTGAGGCCATGGCTTTGACACCAGGCATCTGTCTCAGTGAGGCCCTTTTGCAGAATGTCCACATCATTTGGGGATTCAATAATGGCTCCCAGTTTGCAGTCGTCTGCGAACTTTGTTAGCCATAGACCCTCTGTGTTAGCCTGCACTTCAGAGAAGTAGATGCCACACAGGAGTGGACCCAGGACTGAACCCTGCGGTACTCCACTTGTCACTGATCTGGAGTCGGATTTGGAGTCGCCTACTTTCATGGTGTGGGTTCTGTCAGTGAGCCAGTTGGCAACCCATTGTGTGACATACGAATTTATTCCCAGTTTAGTGTGTTAATCTATGATTCCAGAGAGGGGGTGGTGTTGAATGCATTAGTGAGGTCTAGATAGGCTGTGTGAACCACTTTACCCTCGCACATGGCTCTGGTGATTCCTTCAAAGAAGTCATTCAGATTTAGGAGACCTGATCTGCCTTTCACAAACCCAAACAGGGTGGGGTCCAGACTTTGAAGGTTATCTATGTCTTTGTTTATAAGTTCCATGATGATACGTTCCATGGCTTTACAGATCAGGCTCGTCAGGCTAATGGGGCGGTAGTTCCCGGGGGTCCATGATGGATCTCCCCTTGTGGAGTGGCATAACTGTAGCTGTGCGCCATTCAGAAGGCACAAAGCCAGAAGTGAGGCTATGACTGAACATGGTACTTAGGTGGGGTGCCAGTTCATTTTGTAGTTCATGCAGAACACAGCCCGGGATGTTGTCTGGTCCCATCGAAGCTGTATTCTTGGCTTTGGAGTGTGTGTTTTTTACCTGTGCGGCCATGATTACCGGGACTTGGTATTCTTCCGGTACTGAGATGGGCCCTTTAGGGGGTGAGAGGGTGGTGAAGTTAGCACTGAACCTATCTGCTAGGATGTTGGCAATATCAGATGGTTCTGTATATTTAGTGTCATTGTGATGTAACTCAGAGCCGATCTGAGTGTTGCCATTGAGATTCTTGACATAACTACAGAATGCCTTGCGGTTTTCTTTAGAATCTGTGGCGATTTTGTTTTCGTAACTAACTTTGGAAGTTCTCATGAGTGATCTCAGCTTCTTACTGAGGCTGACAAGGGAGTTTTTCTAATCTTGGGATTTTACTCTTTTTTGCAACAGTTTCTTCCTTCTGTTGTAGAGTTTTGTTTATGGCAGGGGACCACCAGATTGGCTTCCTTTTTTTGGAGGAGAGCATTTTGGTTCTATTTGGAATGGCATTTGTGTATGTGTTCATACAGTGCATTGGTGTAAGATTCAGTAGTCATACCTCTACTTTCCGTCTGCATGGGTGTCATAAAGTTTGCCACTTCTGTCTTGAGAAGCATGAAGTTGGCTATAGAGAAGTTTTTTACGGTGGTTACCTTAAATGGGGTGGGGGTGTGTGGGTGGGATGTGAATGTCTAGGGTGATCAGCTTATGGTCGAATCTGACCAACAAGGAGCTGACCTCTGGTGTGGAGCATCAGTCGCCCATGTTGGTAATGACCAGGTCTAGGATACTGGTGCCCCTGGGGGGGTATGGGTAAATTGATCCAAGGCATTGGAATTTATGAATTCCAAGAATCTTTGAGCAAATGGGTTGGTACATGAGAAGTTTTTCCAGTTAATGGTGGGGTAGTTGAAGTCCCCCAGTATTAGGGTATTTGGTTGTACCTTAACACTTTCCAGTATGTTAAGAAAAGTGGAGTGGGAATCATGAGGTATGGTAGGGGATTTGTAGCAAGCTACAATTTGGATTGCAGTCTTGCCTAGTGTTAGTTGCACCTGGAGGATCGTGGATGCATTATATTGGGCAACTAGCCTGGAGGTGTGGATATCCAGGGTGAATATGGACACGCCTCTGCCTTTAGTGTTTTGGTCCAGGTTAGGTGGCCGAAAGGTGTGGTATGAATTGTAGCCTGGTATTGCAGGGGTGCTCTCTGGAGCCTTGAACCAGGTCTTTGTCACTGCACAGATGTCAATGTTCTCCATTTTGAGGAGTGCCTTGAGTGAGTGCGTTTAGAGGTTTAGACTTCTAGCATTCAGTAGCATTACCCTCAGATTTTGCTTGCTTTTTCCTGTTACGGTGGTAATTTTGTCATTTGAACCCTGCCTAAAAAAGGCACTATAGGGGTGGCAAGAGCCTTAGCCAGTATCTGGAATACCAGGGGTGACAGATGCAGGCCATCTTTGGCAAAGCATCATGGTCTGTCAGTTATGTCATCCCAGGCAGACATATACTGGATCCCCTTAGAATGACACCAGAAATGTAGCCAATTGTTGAAGTCAATCATTTTATCCTTGTACTGTGGTATTATTCTGGGGGATGGTAGGATGCTACTCAGGGCTAGGGTCATACCTGTCTGGGCTACAAGATCCAAGAGCTCCTCCATGTCTCTTTTCATGTAGTCCAGGGAGGTACATCTCAGGTCATTCACTCCAACATGGACAATGACACAGTTATATTTGTAGTTGTTGTGGAGTGACCTGAGTGTGTGCGTTATGTGGTGGATCCTGGCACCTGACAGGCAGCTGACTGTAATTTTCTCCTTGTTTAGCCTAGTGAGTGGGACACGAGTATGCCTGACTATAGAGTCGCCTATGACTAGTGTGTTGGGTACGTTGCTTTGCCTTGGGGGGGGTGAGATTGTGTGGCACACTGGTTTGGTGAGCTATGTGTTGCTTGGGTTGTATGGGGGGGTGTTTGTTTTTCAGCTTCAGAGGTCTCTGTTGCTTAGGCAGATTTTTATTAAGAGCCTCCATGAATGTAGGTGTGTATTTTGTGTTGCTATGTGTGGGTTTTGGTGGTGTAGGTTTAGAAAGACTGTGTGTTATTCGTGGTGTGGTGCAGGTGTTTACCTTCTCCTCTTGACTGACTAGTCCAGTCTTGGCTGGAGAGAGCTTGGCTATATAAGTGCATCTTTCACAGGTTGTAGTGTTGGGTGGTAGAAGGAGAGGGTTTTCTGTGTACATGAGGCAATTGCTACATTGCCCCAAGATGCCCACATTCACCAAGTGGACAGGAGAAAAAAACGGGAGCCGGCCCTTAGAAATTGCTTAAGACTACAACAGTTTTCCTCTTTACTTAGTAAGAATAGTTGAGTGCTGTAGCAATTTATAGAATATCTAGTGCTTACGACGAGTTCTAAGCAAGTGCTGAGCTCAAAGAATCAGGTTTGAGTGCTAAAACTGGAAAACTAGCTAATTTGAAGAGCAGACTTTCCGGCGCTGGTAATAGTTTAACACTAGCTAAACATCGCTGTGTGATGCGCACAACCGTGCAAACATGGGTTTTTAAGCCAGAAAGGTGAAAGGGATAGAAAGCAGACCCGAACAGCCAATGAGAAACATTTGCAGCTTAAATAACTGACTTGAGAAACAGAGCTAAGACGTGTCGGTTTGGTGACTTAAAAGATGAGTTGATAAAGGAGAGGCTTGTGTGTGGTATTAACAGTGCTGCTGTGAGAAAGATTTTGTTTCGTGACAATGATTTAATGTTTAGCAAAGCCATACAGAGTTGTCAAATTCACCAGGTGACAGAAAAACACACAAGTATGCTTGCGAGTGACACTCAGCATGGTTTCAGTTGGCTCCAGAGCAAATGTAGATAGCATGCAGCACGTGGCAACCAAAAGCAAACCCAAGCACATGGCAGCTACAGGGTTTCCAGGGAAGACACGTGGCTTTCCAGTAAGTTCTAAGAAGGGAGCTTGCTCCAGCTCAGTGCAGTACAAGCATGAATCAGCAAAACCCAAGTCCAGCTTTATTGTAAACTGTCACAACTGTGGTGCAAATCATGAGTCTAAGAGAGAGAAGTGCTTAGCATTTGGTCAGCAATGTCACACGTGTAAAAAATGAGACCATTTCCAAAAGTTTTGCAAATCAAGTAAGCTTCACACAGTTGTAAAGAAAGGTCACACAAAAAAGTAAGTTGCTCAAGTAGAGCTGAAGCAGTCAGCTTTCTATGTAGATGATGTGTCAGTACTTGGTGAAAGTGATGATGCAGTGAATTTGTACTGTCTGGATTAATGGAAGATCCACAGAGCTTAAAGTACTGGTTCAATGTGTAATGTTATATCAGCAGACACATTTGCTAAAGTGAGAACTAACAAACAACTCAATGTAGCTAGTAGTGCGAGACTTGTTGCTTATGGAGGTGAAGAAATTCAAACCGAAGATTTAGTGATGCTTTCATGTTATTTGGCCAAGAACTGTTACAACTTGTTCTTCTATGTGGGTCGAAGACCAGTGCAATATTTACTGGGTCTCAAAGATAGTGTAAAAATGAATCAGCTCTCTATTGCCAAAGAAGTTCATCATATAAGTGCACTTCTGAGTTCTAAATTTTCTGAAGCCATTTTCTCAGAGTATGCTGATGTTTTTGATGACAAGTTAGGCAAACCACCAGTTGTGTATTCCATGAAGTTAGACCCAGAGGTCACTCCAGTAGTCAGACCAGCAAGAAGAGCTCAGACAGCTATGTCGGACAAAGTTAAGGCTCAGCTGGATAAAATGGTGCAGCAAGGTGTGATATGTCCAGTCACAGAACCAACTGAATGGATGTCGTCCATGGTAGCAGCTCACAAAAAAAGGCTCAGACGAAATCAGAATATTTATTGACTCAAAAGATCTGAACAAAGCATTAAACAGACCGTATCATCCAACGTATACAGTCGAAGAGGTTACGGCATTAATACCAAGTGCCATTGTTTTCTCAGTCTTGGATGCAGACAGTTCATTTTGGCAAGTGATGCTTGATCACAAATCTTCATTTCTAACTACTTTTGGTACTCCATTTTGCAGATACAGATTCCTAAGGATGTCATTTGGAATAAATTCTACAAGTGAGGTCTTTCAGCGTGCAGTGGAGCAAATGTTTTCGGGTCATCATTGTGCCATAACAGTAGATGATTTATTGGTTGAAGGCAATGGTGAAGCAGAGCATGACAGAAACCTCAAGAAAGTTCTAGGCAGAGCATGTGAAGTAAACTTGAAGCTCAATCCTCTAAAGTACAAATTCAGACTTCCAGAAGTTACCTACATATGTCATTTGTTTACGAGTGCAGCTTGAGACCAGATTCGATCAAGCAAGCAGCTATTCTTGATAAGTCAGCACCAGATAATGTACAAGCTCTACAATGTTTTCTACATATGGTCAACTATTTAGGCAAGTTTATACCAGACTTCAGTGAGTTGACAGCACCTTTAAAAGAGCTAACATGCAAAAATGTTGCATGGTCATGGATGAAACTGCACCAGAAGGCATTTGAAGACCTTAAGCAGAAAACTTCCACCCCACCTAAATTAAGATACTAAGATGTGAAAAACCAGTTACTCTTTCCTGTGATGCTTCAAAATTTGGTCTTGGTTCAGTTATACTTCAAGAGGGCAGACCAGTAACCTGCATATCTAGAACACTAACTCAAACTGAGATGCAGTATGCTCAGATTGGGAAGGAGCGTCTGGCAATAGTATTTGCATGTTCCAAGTTTCATGATTATATTTATGGTCAAGCTATTCAGACTGAAACTGACCATCAACCTCTAGTTACTATTCTCAAGAAGCCTATGCATTTAGCTCCAGTGAGATTACAATGAATGATGCTCAAATTGCATAAGTACAATTTCAAAATGGTCTACAAGAAAGGCAAATTGCTCTATCTGGCTGATACCTTATCCATATCACCTATAAATACTACAGAATAGCTTGATGCAGAGAATGTTGACTTTGATCTGATGTCAATGCATAATTTTTCTACCATTAGACTTGATGAGTTGAGAGATCCCACTCACCCGACTGATCCAATTTTGAAGAAGCTCAATCACTACATTAATGTTGGATGGCTGTCAAAGCAATCTAGTGTACCACCTGAAGTGCAAGATCTTAAAATTGTGTTCCTGCTTCCTTACAACAAGAGTATATCCAGATTTTGCATAGTGGTCACCCAGAATCCACACCCACAAAGAGAAGAGCGAGAGAATTCGTATTTTGGCCGTCATTGCCAAAAGACATTGATAAAGTACTTTCTTCTTGTTCAGTACGCAATAGTACTAGACGGCATTTGCAAAGAAAACACTTCAGTTAAGTCCATTTCCTAAACTACCCTGGTCAACAGTTGCAGCTGATATCTTTGAGTAGAACAATCAACACTACTTGGTTTTGGTAGACTGTTATTCGAATTGGTTTGAGCTTGATCTACTACCGAACCTAACATCCACTGCTGTTATTACTAAGTTGAAACATCATTTCTCAGTTCATGGTAGTCCACACAAAGTTCTTTCTAACAATGGTACTCAATTTACTAGCCAGTTGTTTCAGAAATTTGCAAAAGTATGGGACTTTGTACATGTCACTAGTAGTCATGAATATCCTTAGTCAAATGGTCTAGCTAAACATGCAGTGCAGAGTGCAAAGCAACTACTTGAAAGGTCAAAGCATGACAATACCGATGTGTTCTTGAATTTGCTTAATCTCAGAAACATACCCTGTGACAATATTCTTGGCTCACCTGCTCAAAGACTACTTTCCAGGCAAACTAGAACTACGCCACCCATTACTTCCAATTTACTGAAGCCTAAACCTACGAGCACTAGAACCATCAAGGCTCAACTGGTTAAGAAGCGTCATATCCAGAAATCCAGTTATGACCGTTCGAGCAAATTACTTAATCCGTTGAAGGAAGGAGAGATGGTACGAATCCAGACAACAAAAGGTTTTGATCGAATTGGACAGATTACATGCATCTGTGCTGAGCCAAGATCCTACCTGGTAGACTCCGTGATTGTGGAATATAGGAGGAACCGTAGACATCTTCTTCCTGTATTAGAATCATCACCGCCATCACAACATTGCTTCTGTAATACAGATTTCAAATCTAAAAGTGAATCAGACACTCTTCTTGTACCAGAATGTGTTCAAAATTCTGACTCCATTCCAGAAAATGTTCCAAACATTCCACAGGTCAAACATTTTGCAAAGACAGTTCCAGCTGCTAAATCTAATTCCCAGTTTTATGCCACACGAAATGGACAAGTATCAAAGCCTAGTGTGAAATACAGAGCAATGTGGACTTGATTGTATATATATATGTGTACTTAGTAGTATATAATGCATGACAAGAATTACCTGTGATTTCTGCATGCTAAATAGACTCATAACACTGTATGATCTCTTTCTCAGAGGGAAGATGTAGATCAGAGTGCAAATGGAGTGCACTGTATCTTTAAGAAGCATGTCAAGACTGTACATGCACATATAAATTCCACTCACGTGCAATCCCTGGTGCCATTTTGTGAGAGCATGCATGATTGCAGTTGTTAGTTTGTATATGAGTTACTTAAATTAAAATCAGTAAACTTCTATAGTGCTGTGTTTGTATAAAATAAAACTGCTTGAACAGAACCCATGAAGACTCTTCTATTGTGTCCAAATTAGGAGAGCGACAGTTGTCTCATGCTCACAACAATCCACTTCCAGGCAGGGTTATAGCCCATTTTACTGGGGCTTTGACTTCATCTGTGGCTTTTGGGAAAGGGGTGGACTCTAGAAGTGTTCTAGAGGTAACAACTTGGTCCTCTGTACATACTTTTACAAAGCTTTACAAATTGGATTGCTTCCCAAGTCCAGAACAGGTTTTGCAAAAACCATTCTCTAGTGACTCCTGGAGGCTTGAATTCCTTGGTCCTCCCTGTATGTTTGCAAGTTATAGTAATCTGCCTGTATAACATTGGCACCTGCAAGAATGATCTAAATGTCGAACACAGGACATTTGTGTAAGTATACTTAACATAACAGTAGGTGTTATAGGTCACTGTTGCAGTAGCTGTCCCCTCCTTCCATATCCCTGCCTCCTTTTTTTTAGTATAAATTGTCAGATTGTGGAGCTATACACCTTTGAGTATATAGTTACACTTTTTTATTTACCTTTCCTTTCATATTTTTCCTTTCAGGGCTGTAGCCTCCCTTTGCATGGCAAGAAAGCTCTGAAGTTTTTTTTAGTGCAAACTGCCTTTTATATGGTTGCGCCCAAGGCAATGGCAGTTTGGGTTAGTGAAAAGTGTCCTAAAGCTTTGAAAGTTGGCTGGTGGTCATATCTGGGTAAGTATATATCCCACAGCACTTAAGTTCATGTTACAGTGATCTATTTATAAGAACAGCTACTGTTATGGTGCGTATACTCTCACAACTGTATTTTCTTCATCTGTCCCACAGTGTGCAGCCTGTTATATTCAGACACTTTATCTTCATCTTCAAATCTCACGCCTCCAAAACTAAGCTGTCTTCATTGTCCAGGTTTCTGTGCTACACAGAAGTGTTGGTCACAAGACTATTTTGTACCCCTTACTTCTTTGATATTCCTCTGTCACTCACTACCCCTGACACTTTCAGCCAGTTGCTACAGCAGCTTTGATTATAGCTTTAGCATCATTCAGACTTCCCTTTTCTTCAACCACACCTGCAATGTACTTGAAGCTGTTAGCCTATTCCACTATCTTCCTTTCTATCGCAGGCTTTCAGCTTATTCTGATTTCCATTTGCTGCAATGAATCCTGTCTTGTCTGTGCTCATTTTAATCCCAAGTGTCTTAAATTTTGCATTCAGGTTCCCAATCATATGTTGAGGTTCCTGTTCAGAGTCTACTTGTAGTGCCACATTGTCTGTAAACAGCAACTTTATATACCCTCTCCAACCTGTTTTTATTCCAGTCCACCATCAGTATGAATAGGAATGGGCTCAGATCTGAAGTGTGCATCACACCTACTCACACTGGGAGATTCTCTCCAAGTCTGAATACTGTTTGTACTTGGCACTGAGCCCCTGTATATAACCTGCACTAATTCTACCAGTGTCTGTGGGACTTCTAACATAGAAGGATTGCCTATACTGGCTTTGTTTGGATTTTGTCCTGTGCTTTCTTTAAATCTAGGAGTGCCCAGTTGGACTCTTTCTTATCTTCACGTTCTTCTGCACTGTCTGCATCACTGCAGACATTAAGTCAGCTATGCTGCATCCTGATCTGAATCTGAACTGCTCTTTTATTCATTTTATGTCTTTATTTGTGTTTGGTAACCAGGTAAGTCGACTTGTCCATAGACAGTTTTTAGCAACCATTTTACTTTCTACTGCTCTGCATATTCATTTATCAATCAACCTCTCCAGCACTTTCACTGCAGTACGACAGGAGTTTGATATCTCTGCCCACAGATGTGACTGCTTTCTTTGTGATTATATACTGCCACTAGAATGCTTACTCTTCAATCATCTCAGGTATGCCTTTCTCTCCATACTGCAGTGAGCACCTTCATGAGCCATTTCACCCCAATGCACCCAGCAATACCTTCCAAGACTTCCTCTGAATCTACTGCTTTTTGTTCATTTTCCTTAGTGCTTCTAGGATGTAGTCTTCATCTATATGGTAGCACAGCTTTTGTGGGGGTTTCTTTATTCAGAAGATTCATGAAGTATTCCTTCCATCTGCCTTTGATGTGTGATAAGTAAATTTGCTGGCATCACTTAAAATGGCATCTGATGGCTATCTTCTTAACCTTTGTATTGTTGCCTTGCAATCTGATAGAACAACTTTGTTCTACCTGCTGAACCCTTGCTAGAAGCAAGAAGAGTTTTTCTGATGCCTTGCTCTTTGTTATTGTGACTGCTTTCTTTGCCACTTTGTTAACCAGCCTATATTACTTCTCAGCCTAGTCCATTTCCCACTCCTTTCTTCACTTTTCCTTTCTGCTGATAACTTCTCGGATGTCTGCATTCTTCTACCAGTGTTTTCTTTGTACCTTATTTCCATATCTGTCTCAACAACATATCTGTTCTAGAGTCTTCACACATGCTGTTTTGAGATGTTGCCATTCTTCTTTGACCTCATCTATTTCCTCCTTCTCTTATTCCTAAGGTGCTAGACCCCTCAGTATGTCCTTGAGCCTCTCAACTTTTACTCCAGTCAACTTCCACGTCATCAGCCTAGTCTCTGTTGATCTTAGATACTTCTCTGATGACTGCTTGAAGCAAATTGTGGCCACCAGTGCTTTATGTTAGGGGCCAGTTGTTGCACTGGGGATGACTTTGCAGTTTCTGATTTTATCCCAGAGCCCTTCCTTTTTTAGGAGGAAGTCTTTCCGACTTTCATGCTGACTACTCTTGTTCATAAGTTCATAGGTGTGTACTAGGCTAATAGCCCTGGAGCCTTTACAAGCCTAGCCCCAAAAAATTGCCCAGGTACTGTCCCATCCAATGTTAGTTCACAGTGCCCCTATGCAGTAGGGCAACTGGAATGACCCTGGAGTGAACTTTCTGTTACTCATCCACTCGCCAAAATTTCTCTTGAAGAGGGCCAGCGAGGTGCTCTGCTTGACATGAATGGGTAAGTTTATTCCAGAGTATGGGCAGTCTTTGGGACATGAACCTGTCCCTCCAGCATGTTCTGTTAATTGTGGTAATGAGGATGTGATCTCTGGAGCATGTGGCGTGGGGGGATTGGGACTTCCTTAGGTACAGCATTTCAAGTAGGGCTGGGTCAGATATGGCTTTGTAAGTCAAGCAGAGATCACCTCTAAGTAGACAATAAGAGACTAAGACAGCTGAAGTTTCTTGAGTCTGTCCATGTAGGACATGTGTTTAAGGCCTAGGATTCTTTTTGTGAGGTACTTTTGTGGCCTCTCCAGCTGTTGTAGGTGTCTGGGCAGGTACATGCCAAATGGGGCGTTATACTCAATGACTGGTTTAATTAGGGAAGAGTAGAGAGGGATGATGGCCTCTTTCTTCCTGGATGCAAAACCTTTGGTTATAAGATGTGCCACATGGGACTTTCTGACCACAGGGACAATGTGGTGGTCGAAGGTGAAGTGGCTGTCGACCTGGGTGGCCAGATCTCTTATGGCCCCTTCAGTGTTCAGGGGACTCCCATTAATGTGGTAATTTGTGGGAACTGAGTTTTTTCCAAAGAGGGTGATAACACATTTTTTGGGGTTAAGCTTCAGGCCATGGTTCCGACACCAGTCATTGGTCTCAGACAGGCCCTTTTGTAGGATGTTTGCATCACTTGGGGAGTCGATAATGACTCCTAGCTTGCAGTCATCAGCGAACTTGGTCAGCCAGAGTCCTTCTGTGTTGGCCTGGACTTCTGAGAAGTAGATGCCAAACAGGAGAGGGCCCAGGACTGAGCCCTGTGGGACTCCACTCGTGACTGGTCGACAGTCTGACTTGGAATCCACAACTTTCACTCTGTGAGTCCTGGCTGTGAATCAATTTGCAACCCACATAGTGATGCAAGGATTGATACCCAGTTTGGTGAGCTTATCAATGATACCCAAGTATCATTGTGTATGATCTTGTGACCATTTCTGTTGGTCAGCCATGAGTTCATCACCATTAAACCGTTTTCCAGACGAAAGCATAGAATGGCATCCTTTGTTGATATTGCCTCTCCCAGGTTCATAGGTTGGTACTAAGCTATCAGCCCTAGGGCCTATACAAACCTAGCCATAACAATTCCCTGGCTATTTCTTCCCAGAATACTTCCCTGGTTGGTCCCCTGTCTAGCAGGGTGACTGACATAATCCCTAGGGTGAATTTCCTATCTCCCATCCAATCGTCAAGGTTCCTTTTGAAGAGGGCCAAAGAGGCACTCAGCTTGACATGTACGGGCGTCTATTGCAGAGTATAGGGAGTCTCTGGGTCAGGAACCTATCCCTCCAGCATGTTTTGTTCATTGTGATGACCAGGTTTAGATCCCTGGAGCATGTGGCTCTGAGGGACTGGGATTTCTTTAAATGTAGCATGTCCAACAGCTCTGGGTTTGGCATGGCCTTGTATGTTAAGCAGAGATCACCTCCAAGTAAGCAATATGCGGCAGAGTATAGCTGGAGTTTTTTTTAGATGGTCATCTGCTTTAGGCCTGTGATTCTTTTAGTGGGGTATTTCTGTGGCCTTTCCAGTTGTTGCAGATGTCTTGTGAGGTAAAAAACAAATGAGGCATTGTACTCTATAATGGGTCTAATGAGGGATGAGTACAGTGGGACAATGACCTCCTTTTTTCTGGATGAAAAGCCCTTAATGATGAGGTGTGCCACATAGAAGGATTTCCTGACTGTTGTGGTGCTGTGGTTACCGTAGGTGAGACCACTGTCCATCTGTGTCCCTAAGTCCCTTATCACACTTTTGGTGATAAGTGTACTGCCACTTATGTGGTAATTCATGGGTATATAGTTTTTCCCAAAAGGGATAACTATACATTTCTTGGCATTGAGCTTGAGCCCATGGCACTGGCACCAAGCAACAGTTTCTGTAAGGCCCTTTTGTAGAATATCCACATCATTTGGGGATTCAATAATGGCTCCCAGTTTGCAGTCATCTGTGAACTTTGTTAGCCAGAGTCCTTAGTGTTGGCCTGTACTTCAGAGAAGTAGATGCCAAACAAGAGCGATCCCAGGACTGAACCCTGAGGTACTCCACGTGTCACTTGTCTGGAGCTGGATTTTGAGTCAGCTACTTTTACAGTGCGGCTTCCGTCAGTAAGCCAGTTGGCAACCCATTGAGTGACGTAAGGATTAATGCCCAGCTTAGTAAGTTTATCTATGATTCCAGAGTGGGGAATGGTGTTGAAGGCCTTGGCGAGGTCCAGATAGGCTGTGTGGACCGCCTTACCCTCATCCACAGATCTGGAGACTGATTTGAAGAAGGCAATCAGGTTCAGGAGACAAGATTGTCCCTTTATGAAACCAAACTGGTTGGAGTCCAGTGTTTGAAGGTTGCCAATGTCTTTGTTTATAAGTTCCATGATAATGCATTCCATGACTTTGCAGATCAGGCTCGTCAGACTGATGGGACGATAGTTCCCAGGATCCAAGTTGGATCCCACCTTGTGGAGTGAGATAACTGTAGCTATGCACCACTCATTGGGCACATAGCCTGAGGTGAGGCTATGATTAAACATGACACTTAGGTGAGGTGCCATTTCATTTTGTAGTTCATGTAGTACACAGCCCGGGATGTTGTCTGGTCCCATGGATGCTGTATTCTTAGCTTTGGAGAGTGCATTTTTTAACTGTGTGGCCGTGATTACCAGAATTTGGCAATCTTTTGGTATTGAGATGGGCCCTTTAGGGGTGAGAGGGTGGTGACGTTGGCAGTGAATCGATCTGCCAGCATATTGGCAATATCCTTGGGATCAGTATATTTAATGCCATTTGGTTGTAGCTCAGAGCAGATCTGAGCATTGCCATTTAGATTCCTGACATAACTATAGAATGCCTTGTGGTAGTCCTTGGAATCTTTGGCAATTTTATTTTCGTAACTAGCTTTGGAGGATTTTATGAGGGGCCTCAGCTTCTTACTGAGGTTGGTAAGGGAATTTTTTGCATCCTGGGATTTTCTTCTTTTCTGCAACAGTTTCTTCCTTCTGTTGTATAGTTTGTTTATGGCAGGGACCACCAGATTGGCTTCCTTTTTTTTGGAGGAGAGCGTCTTGGTTCTATTTGGAATGGCACGATTCATGCACAAGTGGATGTGCTCGTACAGTGCCTTAGTGTAAGATTCAGCAGTCAAACTTTCAGTTCCCATCAACATGGGTGTCATGAAGTTTGTCACTTCTGACTTAAGTAGCAAGAAGATGGCTTTGGAGAAGTTTTTTATGGAGGTTTCCCTACTGGGGGGTGGGATGTGGATGCCAAGGGTGATTAGCTTATGGTCAGACCTGACCAACGAGGGGGTGACCACTGGTGTGGAGCATCGATCCCCCATGTTGGCAATGACCAGGTCTAGGATATTTCAGTCTCTGGTGGGACTATGGAATAGTTGATCCAGGGCATTGGAATTTATGAATTCCAAGAACAGTTGAGCAAAGGTGTTGGTACCCGAATAGTTTTCCTAATTAATGGCAGGGTAGTTAAAAATCACCCAGTATTAGGGTGTTTGGTTGTATCTTAATATTTTCCAGTATGTTTAGAAAGGTGTAATGAGAATCATGGGGCATGGTGGGGGATATGTAGCAAGCTACAGTTTGGACTGCAGTCTTATCTAGTGTTAGTTGCACCTGTAGAATTTCAGATGCATTGTGTTGGGCAACTAGCCTGGAGGTGTGAATATGGAGACTCCTCCACCTTTAGTGTTTTGGTCCTGGTTTGGCGGCCGAAAAGTGTAGTATGAGTTGTAGTCTGGTATTGCAGGGCCCAGACAGTCCTCAAAGTCAACATCAGCTCACCTTGTCCCACTTTGGCTAGGATGTCCTCCATCTGCTGTCTGAAGGTCCTCTTCTTCCCCATCACAGTTCTGCTGTGGGGCATAGAACTTGATGAAGACTTGAACTATTTTTACACTTGAGTCTGCTTGCCATGAGCCTCTCAGTGAGTCTAATAGCAACCCTCACTTTCTTCAGAAAACTGTCTCACCACAATTTCCACACTATTTACAGTCTGTCCTCCTGCAATGAATAGTGACTTTGCTATGCTGTCCTACCTCATCTCCTGAATCCATAGGATATCTCATCATCATCTTACCATCATGACAACCACTTCCAAGCTGCTTCCTGCCCGTCTAACCTATATTCAGAGTATCAGTTGTTAATTTGTCTTTGGCAGGTTGATTAGTTTTACTATCAATATTCTCTAAACAAAGCTATCTCAGTAGAGATGGCCGCACACTGATCAATATCTTAATTTCAGCTTACCCAGTGTGAAAACAAAAACTGAGAAAAGGGAGTCAGTGAAATTGTCAGTTTTGGTAAAATTCAGTTACTTGGTTACACTGCCTGGAAGTCAGCAAAGAAGAAATGTAGAGAACCTGAAATAAAATCAAGCAGAAAAAGGTGAAGATGAAAATACTGTTGGGAATAATCCTGCATGTGTTGAGCCAAAAAAAAAGCTGAAGCTTCATTGCTTCCAGGAATTTAGAGGAAAAGTAAATCAAATATACTCAGAGGTAATTAAAATTAATAAAACATTGAAGGAATACATAAACTCAAATAACAGAAGGGTGCAAAAATAGAATAAAACTTTAACTAGCTATTCAGATCAGCTGATAAAACTGCAACAATCAGAAGCTGAAATGAAGAAAAGGTTGGCTGAATATGAAGCTTCTCAAAAACAGCTGTTTCAAAAAAAAATTGCAGCGTTAGAAGATAGTGCACAGAGAAGACCTGAGATTTTCTGCTGTACCAAAGAAACTGGAAAGAACGGACTGTATTAATTCTATAAAAGCACAAATAAGCAATTGGACTAGTGTTCCACAGCAAGCTTTATTAATTGAAAGGGCACATTGAGTGTATACTCCAAACTTGGCCATGAAAAAGCAGTCAAGACCTATATTAATAAATATGACTATATAGTCATACCAGCATGAAGTTATGGGAAAGAGTAGTGGAAGCTAGGTTAAGAAGGGACATGATGATTAGTGATCAGCAGTATGGTTTCATGCCGGGAAAGAGCACTACAGATGCGATGTTTGCTCTGACAGTGTTGATGGAGAAGTACAGAGAAGGTCAGAAGATGTTGCATTGTGTTTTTGTAGACTCATAGAAAGCATATGACAGGGTGCCTAGAGAGGAGTTGTGGTATTGTATGAGGAAGTCGGGAGTGTCACAGAAGTATGTAAGAGTGGTACAGGATATGTACGAGGGTAGTGTGACAGTGGTGAGGTCTGCGGTGGGAGTGACGGATGCGATTAAGGTGGAGGTGAGATTACATCAAGGATCAGCTCTGAGCCCTTTCTTATTTGCAATGGTGATGGGCAGGATGACAGACGAGATCAGACAGGAGTCCCCGTGGACTATGATGTTTGCAGATGACATTGTGATCTGTAATGAGAGTAGGGAGCAGGTGGAGGAGACCCTGGAGAGATGGAGATATGCTCTAGAGAAAAGAGGAATGAAGATCAGCAGGACTACGACAGAATATGTGTGTGTGAATCAGAGGGAAGATAGAGGAATGGTGAGGATGCAAGGAGTAGAGGTGGCGAAGGTGGATGAGTTTAAATACTTAGATTCAATAGTTTAGAGTAATGGTGAGTGTGGAAGAGAGGTGAAGAAGTGAGTACAGGCAGGATGGAGTGGGTGGAGAAGAGTGTCAGGAGTGATTTGTGACAGACAAGTACCAGTAACAGTGAAAGGGAAGGTCTACAAGAGGATAGTGAGACCAGCTATGTTATATGGGCTGGAGACAGTGACATTGACAAAAAGGCGGGAGTTAGAGAAGGATGTGGCAGAGTTAAAGATTTGCACTGGGTGTGATGAGGGTGGACAGGATTAGGAATAAATATATTAGAGGGTCAGCCCAATTTGAAAGGTTTGGAGACAAAGCCAGAGAGGCAAGATTACATTGGTTTGGACATGTGCTGAGGAGGGATGCTGAGTATATTGGGAAAATGATGCTAAGAATGAAGCTACCAGGTAACAGGAAAAGAGGAAGGCCTAAGATAAGGTTTATGGATGTGGGGAGAGAGGACATGCAGGTGGTTGGCATGACAGAGCAAGATGCAGAGGACAGGAAAAAATGGAAACAGATGAGCCGCTGTGGCAACCCCTAATGGGAACAGCCGAAATAAGATGATAAGTCAAACCAGCAGAAGGAGTTGATCCTGACACAACTATATCAGAAAAATATTAATACCGGAGACAGCAGAGTGTTTGTGGAAACTGATTATTCAGTTTACACCAGGCACAAGAAAAGCAAATGTATCCCAACAGTCAGAAGATATCAGAGGCAGGAGTGAAATTCAAGTACTGTATCCAGCTGTCTTCATAATATTTTTTTTCCCGAGGGATCAAATACATGTTTGGATGCAAAACAGGCTAAGGAGAAGAAGGAAATAAAAAAATATTTATCCAACAAAAAGTGAGACAGCAAACACAAGGGATTATGCTTCTAATTCTTCTGACAATAAAGTTCATAGAGACTTTGCCAGTGAAACCTTTGCTATTGCTCCAACAGAATATGCTTGAGAGATGGAAAAAAAGCACAAGAGCTGACTAATAAAATCAGAGGTATGCTGGACTTCAACCAGATTCTGGTGTTGGGAGATTAAGATGATCAGCAGGAAGTCCAGCAATGGTAAAATTAGTGAATAAATGGGGGACTACAGCTTTGCAAAAAAAAAAAATGGCTGAGAAAGATTGGTCTTTTGTTGACCTGTATTAACTTGTGTGTGGACTGTAAAGCATATACCCCACTTCATGTCATTAATGTTTAGAAAGACACTAAAGTGGAAAAAAGAAGTAACTATTTAAAGCTATTTTTGTTTCATATTTGTATAAAACATTTCATGATATATAAACTGCATGTCATATTGTAAAGCAGTTTTGTGTATGGTGCAGTTGGGTATTTTAAATGTGTGGGAGGAGTATTTTCAATGACTACTGTATTTGTCAAACATACTACAATAAACAAATGTGTTTTGTTAGTTGTAAGAAATATAGGCTTTACAGTTCAACAAGATAAAGGCTGGACGGAAGCAAGTTTAAGTTAATATAACAATGAGATCTTGGGCTTCTGAGGTGGGGTGTAAAAGTGTACTAATTATATTGTATTTAGAATTAAGATCATTGTGCTTGTTTTTACAAGGGTGGATGTGAAGATTAATGCCTGTGGCTTAAGCTATAAATACATTTTTGATAAGCAGATAAGCTTGCAAAATAAGACAAAATGATGAAAGGCATCACATCTTGAGATGCTTGCATATGTAAAGATATTAGCTTGTCATTTTTTCCATTAGAAAATTATGTCAGTGGGAGACATGAGGTCTGCAGCTGAACTGGCCAGGGTAAGTTGGTACATTGTGTTCTGAGTGAAGTTTAAAAAAAATCTTTCCTGCATCTGTAGAGTTATTTTTTCCTCATTACTATTTTTACATGGAATCAAATTGTCTGTAGGTGCAAGCAATTAATCTTGAAAGTTCTGAAATTATTTTGCTGAGGGAAATACAAAATTTAAAGGTATGATGACAAGCAGTTCAGTAAAAAAACAAAGTCTTTTGAGAAGTGAATAACAGACAGTATCCACACCAACAGCCATAATACTTAAGTGTATTTAATAGAACAGGGCACAATTTAATTTTATTTAAAAGTAGCCACTGCACTTTCTCTTAGGGCTAAAATCTAATATTTTCTGGAAGCATGCAAGCTGTTTTTGACATCTGGGAGGGGAACAGAGATAAGAAAAGAACAGACAGCAATCTGTGTAAGTAAGAACACAGAATGTAATGCTCGCTTTTGCAAGGGGAACCTTTATTTCAGTTTAGGTAATGCTTTTGGCTGCAGCTGTTGATTTGGATAGTCAGTACTATCTAGAAGGCTAAACTTTATTTGTTGAAAATGCATATAGTTTTTTGCCTTTGTTCTAAGTTAATAGGGGATGAGACTGTTCTTAAAATATTCAGTTTCAGGGTTTACATTAAAGCAAAAAGTTTTAATAAATGTGACATAGGTTCAAATGTTGATGAGAAGAAACAACTATATAGAAAATTAGCCTACTAAACTGTAAATCCATGAAAGACACAAGTTGGAAATAAACATTTAAACAACTGTCATGTGAAGTAGGTGGGAATAATCACTTTTTAACATAATGGCTACTCTAGCCATACTGTCTTGGAATGTAAATCACCTTACAGGTACAGAAAAAAAGAGTATTGAATTATATTAAGAAATAGAGAGTGCAAATAGCAATGCTGCAGGAACCACATTTGGAAAGAAATGAGCATGTAAATTTTACAAAGAAAAAGTTTCAGGATGAATATACAGAAGAATAATAGGGACAAGGGAAAATGGACTTACTAGTACTGACTGCAAGAGAGGTTCTGGTGGTAGTAAATGAGGAAAAAGACAATAATGGTAGCTTTAAGGGGCTGTTGGCAAGGAAGGAAGATTACAATTGCATTTATTTACTTTCCATCAAAACCTGCTGTGATTTAAGAACATTTTGGGAAAATAATCAGCTTTTAGCAGAGAATGTTACTTGGAACTTTATTTGCACTAATGAGGATGTATCGGGTGTCTTAGAAGGGAAAATATAACAAATGTGTACATTTCTGAAGAAAGTTATAAAAATATTTGGTATGGAAGCTGGGAATTTGGTAGTAGGAACTCTGACAAACTTTATGTATTATTCTGCAAAGTACAATAACTGGTCTAGACAGGATAGAAGTTATATTTCACAGGAGCATGTGCATTTGATTGAAAAGTTCAACACATATCCAGTAACTATTTCATCTCATGCACCGTTAGAAATCAAGATAAAAATGCAGAGTTATGAAGTAAAATGAGACACTGGAGCTTTCTCGCCTACTTATAGGAATTCAAAGAATTGGTAGTGGAAATTATACGAGAGTTAGTCAAGAAGGCAGAAATGTCTTCAGAAGGGATAGCTAGTGACTGGGATAAAATGAAAATGGAGTTGAAAAATAGGGGAGAAATAAAAAAAAGATATATGGTTAAGAATCAGTAGCAATTATTTAGCGGGGTTGACAAAGATTAATGAATTGCTACTGCAAAGTGCTAAAGAAAAAAATAAGGGAACATTTTATTAATATGCATGAGTTTGGAAAGATTGTTGTTAAGCAATTATTTTTTTAATATTAACACCAGAGCACAAAAACTTTTAGCATATTACTGAGGCAATAGAATGTAGAAGGCATTGTCATCAAACTTAATGAGCTTGTAGCAAAAAAAAAAATGACCAGAGATCATGGAAAGATATTAGAGATATTTAAAAAAATATGAAAATTTGTATAAAGCAGAGAAATGTGTAAACCAAGAAAGAGCAAAAATAGAGTTTATGAAGACTTAATTATGCTAAGGTTAGAAGAAGATGATGCTCATCAACTAATAGTCAAGACAAAAGGAGATGAGATAAAAATGGCGATGTATAATGAACCAAGCTGGGATGTTTCCAGGAACAGATGGTATTCATGTGGAAGTATGGAAATTAAGAGGGATAAAAGTGATAAAGATCTGGAAGATTTTGTTTAATAGTATTTTAAGGAGGGAACACCAGCATCTTGGAAGAAAGCTGTGGTGACTTTATTATCCAAATAGAGTAAAGACCCATCAGACCCAAATTCATATAGACCCATTTCAGTTATAAACAATGATTATAACGTGTTTATGTGTATACTGGGTAGAAGAATGGCAAAGGTGTTGCAATAATTGATAGATATGGATGGCAGTGTGGTTCTGTGGAAGGGAAGCAAACATGTAAAACATTAATAGAACAATGATGATCAACAGTGAAGCAGAATGTAAGAATGTACCACTGCTGATGGTGGGTCATGATACAGAGAAAGCATTCGACAGACTAAGCTTGGATTTCATGAGTACTGAAATGGAATCATTTGAATTATGTGAGTCATTAAAAAGGTTAATTAGGGGGATATATGAAGGATTAAAGGCAAAAACTAGTGTGAGGTTTCTTCTTCAAAATGTTGTATTTGAACAGAGGGACCAGGCAGGGTTGTCCTCTTTCCCCTCTGTTATTTGCTATTAGCAAAGAAGATAAAATACTCAGAAATTTGGGGATATACTTGGCATGGTAATAAAGAAAAAAAGAAGTTATGTCTTACCATAATGTTTCATCTGTGTTGTTGATCTGCTTCCATTCATCACTGATGAGTTCGGTTCCAAGCCCTTGGCACAGATTTGGCCTAATAACAAGCTCGCTTACACCAAAAACTCTCGAGCTAAGTTGCTACCCACAATGCCCTTCTCCCAGTTACCTCAGATTGAGTTTGCAAGCAACATATAGAAGTAAAAGCAGAGGCCATTTCTGCGCAAAAGCCCTGAAAACACCACAAGGACCCATAAGATCCACCAGGAGCCTCTGGTGGGAGACGGAGGGTGGGATGTGATGAATGGAAGAAGATCAACAACACAGATGGAATGTTATGGTAAGACATAACTTCTTTATCTGATGTTGTTAATCTTCCCATTCATCACTGATGGGACAGAATCCCAAGCTACTTGAAAACCTGGGTGGCCCTTATGGAAGAACATTCTTGAGAACCACTGAACCGAAGGCCGCTCTTCCCCTGGAGACCAGGTCCAACCTGTAATGTTTGATGAAAGTATGGGGTTTAGCCCAAATAGCTGCTGCGCAAATGTTGTCCATGGAAGCTCTGGAGTGAAAAGCAACTGAAGTTGCAATGGCTCTTGTTGAATGAGATTTGATATTAACAGGTTTAGGTTCATTTGCTTGTGTGTATGAAAAAATAATACAGTCTCTGAGCCATTTTGATAAAATGACTTTTGATGTGGCACATTCCATTTTTGGTCCAGAAAAGGAGATGAAAAGTTGATCCGACTTGCAGAAAGATTTAGTCCTAAGTAAAAACGCAATTATCTGTGTACATCCAATGAGTGCAGACAGTATTCTCCTTTATTGGAATAATTTGGGGAAAACACTGGTAGCTCAATGGACTGATTGACAGAGAAATCAGAGACTACTTTGGGGAGAAAAGGATTAGTATGAACAGTTACTCTGTCTTTATGAAAGATTAAATATGGACTCTTGATGCATAAGGCTTGTAGTTCCGATAGCCATCTAGCTGATGTGACCACCACCAAAAACATAGATTTCCATGAAAGAAATTTAAGGTCACATTTTTCAGCAGGTTCAAAATGGGGTAAAGAAAGAGACTAATACCACAGAGAGATTTCATGTCTCTACAGGCCACCTGATTGGGGTTCTGCTATGGAAAACTCCTTTGAGAAAGGTCTTGCAAATGCGGGTGGAGACAAGTGCAACGCCTTCTAGACAGTTATGAAAACTGGAGATAGCTGCTAAGTGGACTCGAATACTGGAAGCTGAAGCTCCATTGTCGAAAAACTCAGAAAGGTATTGAAGTACAACAGATGCAGGAGCTGAGAAGGGGTCTAGCATCTGTTTTTTAGACCAGAGAGTGAATCTTTTCCACTTATCTCTGTAGAGTTTTCTGGTGGATGGTTTATGGGAGGCCAAAATAATATCACAAACAGGTGAGGAGAGGGATTCCTGCCTGGTGACTAATGGAAGTGGAGAAACCAAGATGTCAGCTTGACAGTGGACAGATTTGGGGGGGGGTCAACCCTTGGGGGGTGAGAGATTAGGTCCTGATCAGTGTCCTCCAGGATTCATGGAGGTTGTAACAGGTGAGGCCGGAGAAAGAGGAACCACACTTGTCAAGGCCAGAATGGGGCAATGAGGGTCACCTTGCATCTCAAACGAATTGCTTTCTTTAAAAATAGAGGTATCAAAGGAATTGCAGGATAAGCATAGAGGAGACCCGTGGACCAATTGTGAGTCAAAGCGTCTCTCGGTGACTCCCCTTCTGGGGGAAAAGGGCAAAGAAGCTGCTGCATTTGTTGTTTGAAGGGGAAGCAAAAAAATTGCAGCAAGGCTGGCCCCAACGGCTGAAAATTTCTGTTGTCACATTCGGATTGAGAGACCACTCGTGTGGAAGGAGAATGCATCTGCCCACAGCCTGTCCGCAATCACGTTGGAGCTCCCCGGGATATGCATTGCTATAAGAAAGTGGTTGGAAGCTATTGCCCAGTGCCAAATTCTCATGGCATCTCGTCGCAGGGGGGAGGATTTGGTCTCTCCTTGTTTAAGTACCAGACTACTGACATATTGTCTGAGTGGATCGCAATCATTCCCGATGGAAGGAGCGGATGTAGTGCCTGCAATGTCAACAGCACCGTTCTTAACTCCAGAACATTGACATGCAAGTTGGCCTCCAAGCTGGTCCACGTGCCTTGGACTGTCTTTCACTGAAAGTTGCCCCCACCCACTGAAGTGCCCGTGGTCACCATGGCATTGAGTTGAGGGGTCTGAAAGGGGCAACACCAAAGAATTTCATCTGTCCTCATCCACCAAAGAAGATCTTGCTTGCAGGAACTGGTGATGAGGATCGGTGAGTTTAGAGGGTGAAGATTTGCCAACCATTGGGACAAAAGGAGCCATTGTAACAGTCTCATATGTAATCTTGCCAGAGGAATCAGAGTGGCTGCAGCCATAGACCCCAGGAGCCTGTAGAACTTCTCTTGCTGACACCTTTCTTTGACAGAGTATCACTTGTACCTGTAATCATAACTTCTGAAGCCTGTGAGGTGGAAGAGAAACCAGTTGTTGGGTAAGATGAAGACTGGATTTTTCCCAATGGACTGTGATGCCTAGAAACTCCACCAGTGAGAGAGTGTAGTGGAGGGCCATGGTCAGTAGGTGCTTGGTGGGGCTGGATAGGAGCCAACTGTCTAATTATGGAAACACTTGGAATCCCTGAAGTATCAGATGAGCTGTCACCACTGCTAGGCATTTTGTGAACACTCTGGGGGCCATCGAGAAACCATATAGCAGGACTCTGAAATGGTAATGATTGGCTCCTAGCCGGAAGCAAAGAAGACTCCTGGAGTGTTTGTCCATTTTGATGTGATAACACACATCCCGGAGGTCTATCGAGCACATCCAAACATCTTCCCGTAGAAAAGGGAGACTGGATTGTATAGTGACCATGCGGAATTTGGTTTGAACCACTGACTTGTTTAGTTGGCTGAGATCCAAAATGGGTCTCCAGTCCCCGGTCTTTTTTGGCACCAAAAAGAATGCAAGTAAAAACCGGATCCACATTGGTCTGGGGGGACTGGTTGGATGACTCTCTTTTTTTGACACAGCTTTCTTATCTCTGAAGCCGCTTTATCCCTTTGACTGGGTGGAACATTGGGATGGTAATTTGAAGGTTTTGGGTGAGATATTAGAGGGATGTAATAGCCTCTGGAGATTATTTTGGAGATCGTTTGTAACAGAGTGCCAGGCAGTTTGGTGCAGAGAAAAACGAGCCCCGACTGCTTCCAGAGGAAAGCAATCGGGTAATGCTTCAGGAGAATTTAAAAAATCGTCCGGAGAAGGAATCCCTGGAGTCTTGGTTTCAGGAGATCCCCTCTGCCCCTAAAGGGGCATCTTCCACCATTGGAACCACCAATACCTCTGGAGGAATCCTCACCACATGCGTTGCGGAAAGGGGCTTGAGATTGTTTTGTGCCGTATTTTCCCACTCCTCTGGTTCCTGGAAAAAGAATGTTGAGGTTTGGAAAAATGTAGGCCAATGGCAGACAAGGTCTTTCCATCCTGTTCACACCTGGCCAGTGTGTCCTTCACTTTGGAACCAAACAAGGCAGATGGTTTGATAGGGGCATTCAAAAAGGAAGACTTGAAGGAGTCTGCGAGGTCACAGATGCACATCCAGGAATGGCGTCTCATGACTATGCCTGCACCCACAGCTCTAGCCGCCTCTTTGGTTGCATGGGAGAGCAACCTCATGGATGAATTGGAGATAGACGCAAGGGTGGCAAGTTGAGAAGTAACTTGACCCGAGAGGGCGCCAGAAAGTTCGGAGATCAGATCCCTTTGGAGCCTCGTAAAATGTGCCAAGTAATTCAGAGACCTGACTGCAAAGGTCACTGAAGCAAAAATTCATTTCCTTAGTCTGTCCACAGCCCAGGACTCTCTGTTGGGTGGGTGAACAGTAGGAC
Source organism: Protopterus annectens (assembly GCF_019279795.1). Classification (NCBI taxonomy): domain Eukaryota; kingdom Metazoa; phylum Chordata; order Ceratodontiformes; family Protopteridae; genus Protopterus; species Protopterus annectens. Next base: position 191,000,503 of record NC_056738.1, read on the forward strand.
TTTTCTCCGCAAGGTCCTTTTTTGTGGCCGCCGGCACCACCATAGCATCTACTGGCAAGCCTCTAGATCAGTGGGGATGCTTCTCTGGTGGGGGGAAGAATCTTGTCTGGTCTCCAGGGAGTGGCCTCAATAGAATCAGGGTTTTTCCATGCACGCTGCACGACGGGCTGGACTAACTCGTCGGAAGGTGAGGTCACCCAAGAAGTAGAAGGCCGAGAGCGGAAAGTCTGCAGGACTCTAAGGAAGGATTGAAGGGCTTCCAGCCACCCCTCTGTTTCAATATTTCCAGGATGTCTCCAAAAGAGACATCAGGGGCAACCGTGGGGACCCTTCCCCATCATCGTAGTCCGTATCCTCTGTCAGAGACTCCTCCACAGAGTCAAGGTGTTTCCTCTTACAGGTCTTCTTCCGAGGGGGTTCTTCAATGGGAATGTCTGAAGAAGACTAGGAAGAAAAATTACCCTGGACAGGGGTTTCCTAAGGCTTGTGATCTCGGTATCCTGGGGAGGTGGCCTGTGGTAGCTGTAGCTCAATGGGAGCAGGGGCAAGATCTGATGTAGGAGGAGTGCTTCCAGAAGCAAGCACCCTCTCCATCACCCAGAAAGCTGGCCCACCCAAAAAGGAATGGGAGCTCGGAACCGAGTAAGACAATCTCAGAGCCAGGGTCACACCCAGCTCCATGTGACCTGCTCCTGGGGATGGAGCCTTAAGCAAGATCGGAGAGGGTGTTGCCCCCAGATCAGAGGACAGAACCGATAAGAAACTTGGAACAGTGCTGGGACCTGAGGATTCCATCCCCCAACCATGAAACTGAGGAAGGCGCGGTTCTTTAGGAACCAAAACCCAAAGGGGAGTCCTCAAAGCCTCAGAGAGAGAGTCACTGTCTGCACTGAGGCAAGGGTTCCCACCAAGGACATAGGAGCTATGGGCCTCGGAACTGATGGATCCAAGGGAGGAGACTAAGTGGGAGTCCTGGGAGCATTAGACCCAAATCCCGAAGTGGGATGAGCTTTAGGAATGTTTGTTATCCCTCTGGCAGTCAACAGCTGGTCCAGCAGGCTCACCACATCGAAGGGGAGTCAGACCAGTTCAGAAAAGGGCTATAAGCCTGGCCTAGGAACAGGTCCAATGAAGGGGAGTACTGGGTCTGTGGTGTTTGAATTGTCGGCACAGAAGATTCTAACTTGGAAACAATGTCACAATGTCCACAGAAGCAACTGGAGCTGAGCTCGGAACTGAAGTAGCCAGAATATTTAGAGCTCAGGAAGCAATCTTGTGTTCCATAGAAGACTTATAGGCATTGTGTTTGTGGGACTTACCCTTATCACCAGCCGATGAAGAGGGATCGGAATGTGGACATTTTTTTGTCCTTCACTGGAGCAGTTTAGACCTCTGACACAGAAAGGTGAGGATAGCAGGCCTTTCAAGATAAGCTTGTTCTTTCTCTCATTCAGCGTCCGCTGACTAAAACTGAGACAAATATGGCAAGGAAGTTTCACAGAGAGGTGAGAAACCCCCAGACAATAGACACAATAATCATGTAAGTTGCTGTTGGAGAGTTTGCCATTACAGGAAGTGCAATGTTTGAACCCTACAGTCCCCTTTTTTTCTCAGATATATCCAACACACACAAAAAAAAACAAAAAAAAAAAACAGCACCAAACAAATTACTGATAGAAGGTACAGAAAGGAAGTAGAAAAAGAGAGATATTAACGATGGTATCAAATGATACCACAAGGGTAGGAGAGGGCGTTACCAATGATGGTATAAGAAATACCCAAAGGGTAGAGCTAGGAAAGAAATAGGGTAACAAAAGAGATTAGATCAGAAAAGTTTCAAAATACACTAAAATTTGTAAAAAAGACATATGACACTTAGCTGGACAGCTCAGTGAAATGTTGCTATATGGCTGCACGGCAAATGAGATCTGAGGTAACTGGGAGAAGGGCATTGTGGGTAGCAGCTTAGCTCGAAAGTTTTTGGGGTGTACGTGAGCTTGGTATTAGGCCAACTCAGTTATGAGGGTTCGGAACCGAACCCATCAGTGATGAATGGGAAGAAGATTAACCACATCAGATGTTGACTTTATTTGCAGATGATATTATTTTGTACTTGATAAATCCAGAAAAAGACATTTTGGTGTTGTGGAGAATTTTGGGACAGTTTCCAGTTTTGAGTCTCTTCAGGATATAAAATTAATGAAGATAAAACAAAGGCTATAGTTATAAAAGATGCACCCACACACAAATTTGTTCAGCATTACCCATATTTATTGAGACACAATAAGATTAAATATTTAGGGGTATGGATTAAAATGTTTTTTATTATGGCAGCTAAGGATATGTGGGAACAGACTGAGCAAAAGATAATACAAAAAATGATAAACTGGAAGCTCTTGATCTGATATTGTCAATTTTTCATCTCATCCTCACATATGGGGTCTAGATCCAATCCATCGGATCCGACTCAGCTGTTATTAAGCCTGTGGCAACCAAAAAGGTCTTGGATACCTTCCCTTACCCAAAATGCATCTCTCTCTGTTACCCCAGATCTTGTTTGCCGTTTCATGAAGACATGGTCTAAACCTCTAGCTCTTGGACTGTCAGGTGATATTTACAATAATTGTTCCTTTTCTTTCCTAATTCTTAATCGTTTTTGTGTGGTTAAGTTTCTCCCGTCTCCCCTTTGTCTCTGAACTCTTCTTCCAAGTAGTACCCACTTTTGTATTAGATTACATTCACTTTCTCTCTCTCTCCCTTTTTTCCCATTAGTAACTGCTTTAATGGTACTGTTACTACTATTGTTAGTAGTTTTTTTTCTTTAAACTTTCCTCTTTCTTTCCGAGAAATTCTTTTTGTATGCCCTTTAGGGTGCATGTGCATGTGGGTGTATTCTCGAAGGAAGAATAAACTCATGTTGACAGGCATACATGATCCCAAATCTGTGACATCTTCTAAACCAAAGTTGGCTCGTTTGAACCCTGCTTCTTCCTTTTCCTCCAAAAGTGGTGACAGAGGAAAGAAGAAGCTTTCCTCAGCTCTGCAGATCCTTCAGAGCCCATATCTAAGACTTTAAAACCTTCCAAATCTTCAAAATCAGTGGCTTGGTCAGAGCCTTCGGTGCTGAGAATTTCTCTATTGGATCTGGCTTCTTCTACTTTGAGTCTACTGGGTAAGGCTAGATTGGATCCGTAGCCCCTTTAAGCCAATTATGACTCTTCCAAGTACTTGGTAATCCCCAAATATAGACCCTGTTCCTTCGATGGTACCATCACCCTTTTTGAGAAGGCCTAAATCCCTGTCAGCATCCTCTTCCCTTGGCCCCAACCCATACAGTTTAAGGTCTACCCAAGCTATTCACTCCCCCACTAACTCCTCCTCTGACCTCAGGGCAAGCTTTGGAGTCATCAGATCAAATATGCTCAGTGTCTTTCAGCTCGAATCCGAAGCTGACCCTTTCCTCGGATCAGACTTTTTCTCACAGTGATTAGGAGCTGCAGCGAATCTCATGGACCATCACTCAGAAGCGGTCAGCTTTTGGGGTTCTGGAGAGGGCTTTAGCTGCCTCTGCATCCATAAATTCACCTGCCCCTTTATATCCTCAGTCCCATCAATGAGAACACTGACCTCAGTGAGGGAGAAGGATCCCAACGGTCACCTCCTGAGGATGTTTCCTTTGGGAAGATCCTGGAGATTTTAAAACAGAGAGATGGCTAGCAGTCCAGTAATCCTTCACCTGAGGAGCTGGTGTACCTGTCGTGCTTTAGTTCCTGACCATCTACCTCCTGGGTAACTCCATCTACCAATGAGCTCATAGGTTTGATCTCTCAGCAGGCATGGGAAAACTCAGATTCCATCAAACCTATTCCCCAGAGACCAAACAAAATAAATTATGCTAGCTCTGACTTACAGACAAAAAGAAAGAGCAGTAGGTTAGGTCAGGCAGCAGCAAACAAAGGAACTATCAGTCTTTTCTTGAGTGACTTTTCCCTTACAATCGCTGAAGAAAAGGTGGCTTTCCAGTTAGCGACCCTACTCTGTAGCTAGCTAACTTCCATGAGAGGCTCATCATGCAGCTGAATGATTTGCAGAGCCTATTAAGTTTTCGTTTGTCAATGCTCCATTTGACGGCACATCCCTTTTTGGTCCCAAGATCAAAGATAATTTATCCAGGTGTGAAATGAAGTTCAAGAAACCTCAAAGCAGAGGGGGAACAATAATGGAAGATGCTGCTCTTGTGGCAGAGAAGGGAGAGCCTGGCAGAACATAACCACTGACATGTGAATGCAGAGATAATATCCAGAGGTTACCAAACCCCTTCTCTCATCAATCCCTCCCAACAAAAAAAAATCCCAGACATTCCACCCAGTTAAAGGGATCAAGCAGTCATTCAAATTCAAAAACCGCTGGAAAAAAAAAAGAGTCATCCAAGTGGTTCCCCAAGACTAGAAAGGATTCGGAACTTACTCAAGGTTCTTTTTAGTTCCAAATTAAACAGGGGACTGGAGACCAATTCTGCATCTCAGCAGATTAAACAAGTGAATTTAACACTGCAAGTTCTGAATGGTCACAGTTCAGTCCACACTTCCTTTCCTGGAACAGGATGATTGGATGTGATCCACAGAACTTCAGGATGTCTACTACCATATAAATATGGACAGTCAATCCACAAGGCACCTATACATCCGGCTGGGAGACAGACATTACCAGTTCAGAGCACAATACCAGTTCAGAGACTGTTCTTCAGATCTGTACAAAACCAAGTATAACCATAAATGACCAAAAATTGCACCTGGACCCTTCTTAAACACTGGAATTCATACGAGCATTGCTGGACACAATTTAGATGATTGCGAAACGTCCACCCTCCAGAATGTTGACAATCAGATGTCAAACACAGAATAATCCGAAACAAGAACATAGCTGCTCGTCATGTTCTGCAGGCTTTAGGATCAATGGCTGCAGCTATAGTTTTAGTTCCATTAGCCAAATTTCACATGTAAATACTTCAATGGCTTCTAGCTGCCCAATGGTGAATTGCCCATCAACCGATGTCTTAACAAATTCTCACAATGAACACATGCAAAAAAACCCTTTCATGGTGGATTCATTCAGCACAGTAGACACAAGGTCAACCCTGTTTTCCCCCTCAGCCACAAGCCATGGCAACTACGGATGCTTCCCAGATGGGGTGGGTGGCATTATCTGGGAAGACAGTCCAAGGCACCTGGTCTGCCGACAAGGCCAACCTGCCCATAAACATCCTGGAGATGACGGCAGTGCTTCTAGCATTGCAGGAATTTCAGAGTGCTCTTCCTCCAGGAGCAGTGGCGATTCAGACAACATGTCTGTAGTCTGGTATATAAACAAGCAAGGAGGAACCAGATCATACCCTCTGTGTCGAGAAGTGCTCAGACTGTGGCAATGGGCGATCTCATCCAACCGCTCTCTTATAGCAACACATATTCTAGGAAAGTCCAACGTGATAATGGAAAAATTGAGCAGATCCATTCTCATGCCTCACGAGTGGTCCCTCAACCAGATAGTGATGGAAGACATTTTCTGCAGATGGGCCAGCCTTGCTGTATCCTCTTTGCATGCCCCCTAAATAACAAATGCAGCAGCTACTTTGTCCTGATTCCCCCCCCCCCACGGGAATCCCTGAGAGATGCTCTCATACATGACTGGCATCCTGGTTTACCGTACGCACTTCCCCCATCCCTTTGATTCCCAAATTCCTTCAGTTAGTGAACAGGTTGAAGAGAACAGTAATCCTCATTGCCCAGTTTTAGCCTTGACAAATATGGTTTTCCTTCCTTTGGCCACATTTACAGAAAGATCCCTGGATGCTGGAACCCATTCCGGACCTTCTGTCACATCTGACAGAAATGATTCATCCCAACCTCAAAATGACAGCTTGGATCCACCAATTCCATTGACTGCCATACAACCGATGCTCTCCTTATCAGTCCATCATATTTTGATGTCCTCCCATAAGTCAGCCACTCAAAAGCTTTAAATGAAAGTGGTTTGTAATTTGGGCTCAACAACATAATGTAGATCCTTTTACAGTACCTATCCACTCTGTTCTACAATGTTTAGCTCACCTCTTTAATAATGGGACAGCTACCTCTACAACTAGTTTACAACTAGCAGCTATCTCAGATTTTCACATTGGAAAAGATAACTTGTCTCTGATTTCCCACACACTTTGCAAAGCCTTCTTAAAAGGGACCCTATTATCAAGGCCACCTCACGAAGATCCCTCTCCCCCATGGGACCTAAACTTGGTACTATATCTTATTGTTCAGTCCCGTTTGAACTGCAGCACCTTGTGATATAAAATTTCTATCTTGTGAAACTATCTTCTTTGTGGCCATTACATCTGCAAGACGAATATCAGAAATTTAGGCACTATCCTCCCAATCTCAGTATCTAATTTTTCATAAAAACAGAATTTCTTTACGTAGCAATCCCGCTTTTCTGTCTAAAGTTGTTTCAGAGACTAGTATCAATCAGACGATACATTTGCTGGTTTTATTTCCTAACTTCAGCAACAAAGGCGAATATGTTCTACATTTGTTGGATGTCCATAAACAATTATATTTAGATTTGCATAGGACTAAAGAGTTTCGGAAAGCAAGTCAGTTATTTATTTCTTTTGCATGCCAAAGGAAAGGCCTACCAGTATCCAAAGTCACCTTAGCAAAATGGCTCTCTGATTGCATTTGTTTCATCTACACCACAAAAGGTATAGATCCTTCCAAACTTGTTCAAACTCACTCAGCCAGGACCATGGTCACGTCATTAGTTTGTCAGTCTAATGCCTCCATGAATGAGATTTGTGCAACAGCCACATGGGATAACCATCATACCTTTATCACTCATTACAAGTTGGATTTGGTCTCCAAGGGAACATCCTCCTTTGGTTCGATGGTTCTGAGAAACATCCTCCCATGAGTCCGCCCAGGGTAAAGGTAGCTGGAGACTCGGTCCCATATGTGAGGATGAGATGAAAAATTGACAACATCAGATAAAGAAGTTGTGTACTCACCATAATTTTTCATCTCTCCTCACATTTCCTCCATCCAAGCTCCCTACCTTTGTTTTTTCTGGTTGGATGGGAAGCAACATTTATGCCATCTTTATTATCTCCAATACTCCAGAAGTGATCTCCTTAAAATTTTCAAATATAGAGAGTTCACTTCCTATCTTTCTGGGGGTAATCTTAGCAAACAAGATCTGAGTAACAGAGAGAGGTGCATTGTGGGTAAATGGAGGTATCCAAGAGCTTTCTGGTTGCCACGAGCTTAGTAACAGCCGAGTCGGATCAGATGCATCAGATCCAGAACTCATATGTCAGGAAAGATGAAAAAATCGACAATACAGATGGAACTTTATGTTGAGTACATAAAAAGAAGTTATGTTTTACCATAACGTTCCATATGTGTTGTCAATCTTCATCAACCTTTGACAGTGGGTTCGGTTCTGAACCTCGGAACCAAGTCGGCCATTGCTTCAGCTTGCCCCCTCCAAACTCTCAAGCCAAGCTCTACCCATAACGCTCCTCTCAGAGATTGCCTCAGATCAAGTTTGCCAAGAAGTGGCAGTCAGACATGAAAAGTTATGGTTAAATGATAGGCATATCAACCAAGGACAGATATGAGTCCTTAAAAGGAAACTAACCAAGAACTAAATTCAGTCTAATAAGAGTCTTAGGATGGGGGAAGGAGGGCGGGGATATCAAGGATTGGTGAAGATCGACAACACAGATGGAATGTTATAGTAAGACATAACTTCTTTATCTGATGTCAATCTTCACCCAATCTTTGACAGTGGGACAGAGTCCCCAGCTACTTAAGCCTTGGGAGGTCTCACGGAAGAATATTCCTAAGCACCACAGAGCCAAAGGATGCTTGTCCCCTTGAGACCTGATCCAATTTGTAATGGGTGATAAAGGTATGACAAGAAGGCCAAGTAGCTGCTGCACAAATGTCATCTAAAGAAGCTCTATCATGAAAGACTGCAGATGTAGCTACTACTCTTGTAGAATGGGCTTGAACTGGTTTTGGAAGTTGAAGTCCTTTAGAATGATAAATTAATGTGATGCAGTCTTCTAAGTCATTTAGCCAAGGTTACCTTCGAAACTGGATTACCTTGATGGAGAGAAGAAAACTCCACAAATAGTTGGTTCGATTTTCTAAAGTCTTTGGTCCTGTGGAGATAAAAACATAATTGTCTATGCACGTCAAGTAAGTGGGGGGCATTTTCTCCTTTGTTGGAAAAATTTGGAAAAAAAGACTGGTAACTGTAGAGTCTGATTAACATTAGTTTCTGAGACAATCTTGGGCAAGAAAGATGGATTAGTTTGAAGTGCAACTCTATCTCTATAAAAAATTAAGTAGGGGGTTCACACGATGGGTTTGAAGCTCTGAAATGCTCCTGGCAGAAGTGATAGCCACCAAAAATAAAGTTTTCCAAGACAGATGTTTTAAGTCACAAGTTGCTAATCGTTCAGAGGGGGTCAAAGTAAAGGTCTGAAGAACTACAGTTAGATCCCAAGGGGGAAGAGGTTCCTTAAATGGAGGTCTTAGCATTACAAGACCTTTTAAGAAAGCTTTATAAAGTTTGTGCAACATTAGAGAAGCACCATCCAGCCCTATATGAAAGTTAGAAATTGCCACTAGGTGAATTTTAATTGCTGAAGAGGAACGTGACTGGTAAAGTGAAGCCAGGAAATCTAACACTTTGTGAATAGGGCTGGAATAAGGGTCTAGCTTTTTATCAAGAGCCCATCTAGCAAATTTTTCCCATTTACTTTGGTATAATTTCCTTGTAGACAATTTGTGATGAGCTACAATAATTTGTCGGACAGGTGAAGAAAGAGAAGGATGCCTGGCAATCATGGGAATTGGAGAAGCCACACAGGGAGCTTGAGATGTTGGAGATTTGGCTGCACCATGCCCTCTGGGTGAGAGAGCAAATCTGGAGCTGGGTCCAGAATCCATGGTTTCTTAATTATGTGAAGCCACAGGAAGGGAAACCAAACTTGTCGAGCTCAGAAGGGGAAATGAGGATTATTGAATTTTCCGTCCTTTTGGCTTTTTTTTAGGAACTGTGAAATGAGTGGAATTGGGGGAAAGGCTACAGCAGACCAGGGGGCCAAACATGGAGAACAACATTTCTGTGCGACTCCCCCTGAGGGGGGATTAGGGCAAAGTAACTTCTGCACTTGTTGTTTAGAGGAGAGGAAAAAAGATCGCAGCAAGGTTGGCCCCAGCAGTGAAAAAGGTCGTTCATCACTGCTGGATTGAGAGACCATTCGTGAGGCAAGAGAATGATTCTGTTCAATTTGTCCATTATCATGTTGGAGCTCCTCGAAATGTGCATTGCTGTGAGAAAAGCGGTTGGAAGAAATCTTCCACTGCCAAACTCTGAGTGCTTTTCAACACAATGGGTAAGATTAGGTTCCCCCTTGTTTGTTTATGTAACAGACTACCAATATGTTGCCCATCTGAATTGCTACTGTCCCTAGAGGAAGGACATCTTGGAATGCTGGCAATGCTAATAGCACTACCCTCATCACCAGGACATTGATGTGCAAGTTGGCCTCCAATTGGGACCATGAGCCTTGGATTGTCCTTCCCAGATAATGCCCCCTCACCCTATCTGGGAAGCATCCACAGTCACTATAGCTTGGGGCTGGGGAAGAATGAATAGGTGACCCAAGAGAATCACGTTGGAGTGTAGCCACCGTAGTAGGTCCTGTTTCCTACAATTGGTAATCATAATTAACTGAAACACTGGTTGGTGCTTGAGTGACCACTGGGATGCTAGTAGCCATTGCAATAGAGTGATTGCTGCTGCCATGGAGCCTAATGTCTGGAGCCTAATGTTTGAAGAACTAATTTTGCTGGGACCTTGTTGTTCCATAGTAATTGACCGACCTGGGATCTGATGCATTGTAGCCTTTCTGGAGGGAGAGATGCAATCTTTCTGGAGGGAGAGATGCAATTCCCTAAACAGTTCCTAAGTGGGCTCCAATGAAATCCAGCTGCTGAGAGGGATGAAGTGTGGACTCTGAAATTTATAGTTATTCCTAATGATGCACAGAGATGTATGGTGTAATCTCTTGCCCATACTGACACCTGGTGGTAGCGGTGAGGAGCCAGTCATTGAGGTATGTAAATATTCAAAATCCTTGTAGTCTTAGATGAGCTGCTACTACTGTCATGCATTTGGTGAACACCCTGGGGCTGTGGTGAGTCTAAAGGGCAGTGCTCTGAATTTGAAATGACTGGCTCCCAGATGAAGTGCAAGAACCCCCTGGAGCTCTTTTCCATTTTTATGTGGTAATAAGCATCTTGGAGGTCAATAGAGCACATCCACTCATCTTTTTCCAAGAATGGAAGTACTGACTGAACCGCAACCATCCAGAATTTGATTTGTTGAACTGCCTTGTTGAACTGGCAGAGATCCAAGATGAGTCTCCAGTCCACTGTTTTCTTGGCATTAAAAAGAATCTTGAGTAAAATCTGGATCCCTTCTAGTGTGGTGGGACTTTTTGGATGACTCTTCTACTTAGCAGTCTTTGAATTTCTAGTACTGCTGCTTCAGTGAGACTGGGTGGTATGTCCGGGAGTTTCTTCTGGGGTTTCCAGGGTAGTGATAGAGGGATTTTGTAACCTCTGGATACAATTCCCTGCACCCATTTGTCTGTCATTAGCATTTGCCAGGCAAATTGATGCAAAGAAAGTCGTCCCCCGACTACCTCCAGAGGCGGGCATTCAGGCCCCCATTCAGGGGTGCTGGTAGGAAGTACCAGAGAAACACTCTCTGGGTCCCTGGTTTTGTGGTCCATTTCTGCCTCTAGGGTGGCATCCTTCATTGATTCCCCCCTCTGCCCTAGGGAAAGTCTTTGCCTTGTGAATCCTGGAAAGGCCCTTAGAATTTTTTTTACCACAGACTCCCACTCCTCTGGTTCCTAGAGTACGGCCTCTTAGGAATGGAGAAATGTATGCCTACTACAGAAAGGGTCTTGCTATCCTTTTCACATCTGGCTAGAGTATCTTTTACCTTGGGGCCAAAATGAGTAGATCCAGCAAATGAAACATTGTTGAATGACACTTTAAATGGCTCCCCAAAGTCGTACAAGTGCATCCAGGAATGTCTTCTGATGGCTATTCCTGAACCCGCTGCCTTAGTTATCCTTTCAGCTGCATGAGCAACGAGCCTCATGGATGAGTTAGAAATTGTTTCAGGGGTTGTAAACTGAGAAGTAACTTTGTCCCGTACTCCTTTAGACACTGCTCCTGAAAGGGTATCAGAGAGCTCTTTTATCAGATCCCTTTGTAATCTAGTAAAGTGCTTCATATAATTCAAGGACCTGAGAGCGAAGGTCTTTGAAGCATAAACGCCCTTTCCAAATCTACCCAAGGTCCTAAACTCCTTGTTAGGAGGAGGGATAGTAGGACTTTCCACGGCAAGTTCCTTTTTGGTGGCTGCTACTATCACATGGCGTCAATGGGAATTCCTTTGGCCCAATGCAGTTCATCCTTAGCAGCTGATAATATATATGATCCGGCCTCTTGGAGACTGGCTCAATGGCAGCAGGCATCTTCCACACCCACTAAGTGATCAGTTTAATGAGATCATCAGCAGGCGGAGAGATCCTAGAAGTAGAGGGTTGGGCACGAAAAGCCTCCAGGTATAAATCCAAATAAAGCACTCTTGAGGCAACACCAAAAGTTGAAGAAAAAACTTTAATGAACACCAAATAAATTCTTAAACATGAAGTAAGTGCTTTCGCATTTCACAATGAACTCTTCATTAGACATAATAATGTGGCTGTGGTGACAATTTAAATATGTAAACTCATCAAGAAAACTTCCATCCTATTAGTTAAATACTTAAATAGCTATAAAATATCCTTCGATATACTTAAATACAATAAAACTTTCCATCAAAAAAATCTTTTTAAAAAAATCTATTTAAAAACATGTATTCAAAACACATATATATCTAAATACCCATTTATCCATCATATTTTACAGTGATACAGTCATAACTCAATGAAAGGGTTTATTGAAAGTCATATGAATAAACACTATTATTTGAGGTGGCAAATATATTATACCTAACAAATAGGGTATAGCACATGTAATACACGAAAAACTGGATTACCAGGCTGAAAAAACGAAAACTGCTCACAGAAATGGTGTATAAAATTCTTGACTAGTGCTTCTGGTACCTCGGCTCAAAAGCCTTCAAAGGAATGATTTTTGCACCAAATGCAACAACTTTAAATAAAAATTGATGGGCTAATTATCACCTCATTATTCAACTGCAAGTAGCAGTCATCATTAACTAGGTACCACATATTAACCCTTTCTAAACAAATATATATGTGACACCCAATATACAAAAAAATACAAAGAATGCAATTGATACATATAATTAATGAGTTTGGCAACTAGAAATGTATAGAATCTGTGAAATCATATATGAATTATAAACTTGCCAACCATTCATGTCACAACAAATAAACTTTGTGACCTCAGTACTGATATATGCCGTGCTGGGTCAGAAGTTTGTTTTTTAGCATTTTGGCCAAACCTCTCAATAAACAAGAGGATGATTTTCTAACCGGATTATTAAACTTAGAGACAAAGTTTATTATTAATTTTGGTACATTATTTCCTAAGGGTTTGAATCAAGAGCTGAATATTAACTTTCATTAACATAATATAATATAGTTATGAATATGCACTTTAGGGTGATGTACATGTTAGCTGAAAAATGAATTATTGTGTTTTTGATATTGCAGTTTTTCTGGGGGCATGTGTTAAGAACATGTATTAACTTTACTAAGATACAACTATTGTTTATATTATATTTAAAAATGTTTTTTCATATATCAGTAGTGAGGTCACAAAGTTTATTTGTTGAGACATGAATGGTGGGAAAGTTTATAATTCATATATGTTTTCACAGATTCTCTACATTTCTGGTTGTCAGACTCATCAATTATATTTATCAATTGCATTCTTTGTATTTTTGGTATAATGGGTGTTACATATATATTTGTTTAGAAAGGGTTAATATGTGGTATCTAGTTCATGATACATTGCTACTTGCAATCAGTGGCGGCTGGTGACTTCAAATCAAAGGGGGGCTGCAGGAGATAGCTGAATGGGTGGGGTCAATGGGAAGGGGTGAAGCCAACTAGAAAGGGGAGGAGCTATGCTCAAAACCACAAAAACTAACTTTAATTAAATATGCTGCCGTGGGTGCCAAACCCTCATTATGAGAGTTCAATCAAGACAAATGAAGTGTAAAAGAATAAAAATATTTCAATGGATTGGCTGCATGACAGCTTACTTAATATCTAGATGGAAACAAAAAGGTTGTGAGGCATGAAAAAATAAATTACTTTTTAAATACATTACTGGAATGCCAGTCAAAATCAAGTATAAGAAAAACAAGCAACACTCAACTCAAACCGCTTCTCCTTGCACTGCAGTTCTAATTATAATTTATATTCAGCTTTATTAAAGTACCAAGTAACATGCTGAAAGTAACAATCTCTGTGATGTCCCCACTTGTAAAAATGTTTCTTATCCAAAAAAGACCTGCTGCCTGACAACTATCTACTTGTTTCATGGGGAAAACATGACCAAAGTAAAAAATGAAAAGCAAACAAGAAACAAACTCAAGATACATTGCTTAAAGGATTACTGTACAGGTTATGGACCACACATGAATGGCATTCTGTTTAGTTTATGGGTAAAGCCCTCAGAGATCACTGGAAATCTCCAACAAGTGTAATGAGCTTCTTAAAATAATGTAATCCTGTCCTTTATTACAAATACTGTCATATGCATTTCAATACCAAACGCTTATACATTATCTAGTTAAGTATTCTCTGCATGGCAACAACAGAAAGGCTTCAATGTTGGTAATTCTATAACAGTATGCTTATTAAAGCTTACTTGCATGTTATGATCTCAGACAAGCTTACCTGATGGTCATTAAAGCATTGCTACTTAAAACACAGAGCAACAGGCATTTTGAGTAATAAGCATAAATCAACAGTACAAAAATATGACAGAAACCAGACCATTCTGCAAAATCAAGAACAGATGAAAAGCCAGTGTAGTACTTCAAAATCAAGAACAGATGAAAAGCCACTGTAGTACTTGTGTCTACCTTGGATGGGGGGATACCCTGCACATTTACACTGCATAACTGCACCTTGCCTTGCTTGGACACATTCAGAGTCACTACATGGGGGAGTAGGGTGCAACAAAGTATGTCACAATTTGAAATGTCTCTGGCTGACTGTGATGGCCCTGACACATTTGTCATACCTCTCAACCTCAGAGCAAGAAATCTGGGCAAAGCCATACATAGAAGTGGGACAAAGGCCCAAAAATAAGGACAATTTTTTAAATATTGCTCTTAGAAAGATAACAGAATAGTAGGTATTGCATTAGTATGAATTTTCTGAAAGATATGAAATCTGAAACTCAAATGTCTGTCGTTATTTTCTAACTTCAGTCTTTAATGATTTACCACTAATTTGCCAAAAAAAACCCCACAATTTTATGAAAAATGACCAAAAATGTGATGCAAAAACATAAAATAGCCACACAATACCAGCTGGGAACCTGTCAAAGAAGGGACACTTTTTTAATATTAGTACTGCTAACTTAAGCAGCTGACAAAATAAAAGAATCTACATGCATTTCTGAAATAAAAGTAATCTATAACTCTGATTATTACTGTTATTTCTTAATTGTAAACCCTCCAAGTTTTCTTCCAAAATTGCTATTTTGCGGAGGGATTATTAGGGGAAGAGCAAAATTTAGAGCCAAATTCGGGGACAGTTGAGAGGTTTGGCTATGCCTAATTCTATAAAGCAATTTATTTGCATGTACCTCTCAACCTGTTAATGCAATAAATCTGGACAAGGCCAAATATATTGGGGGAACATATAAACAGTACTAAAATTGCTCTTGTATAAACTGAGACAGTTGATAGAATAACAGGTCTTACTTTAGCATGCATTTTTCTGAAGGTTATGAAGTCTGAAACTCAGTGGGTCATTATTTAGTGACTTAATTCCTAAACGATTTTCCAAAAAACCACAAATTTTATGAGGAACAAACCAAAAATAAAAAGCAAAAATCTATTCATTCTGTGAAAATCTGGACAGTTGGGAGGTATAGTTCAGCTGGGGCTGTCTTTGAGTTTGCCGCCCTTCCCCCTCACAAAATCATGGTCGAATGGAGCTCTCTCCCCTGCAGCCATTCCAATGATCCATTACTTCGCTATTTCACTCCATTTACCATAAACACTAATGTGCATACTGCTTTACTTCTATGATGATTTGGATTTCATTTGAAAGTTTTATTTTGCATTTTACAGCACAAACACTAAGACATCTGCTCAACAAAGCAATGCAGTCTCACAATGAAAACAGGCTTAGCATTAAAACGTCTCTGCCCTTGAAACTCACATTCAATGAAACAGCATTGAAACCCACATTCAAAGAAAATACATTTTGCCAGTGGCAGATAAAGATTAACTTTGGGCTGTTTTCAAATCATAGGCCCCTTGCGCATGAAACATACATGTGCTCTTTGATACACCTTCCTGATTGTACTAAATTATATTCCTTGTACAATGCAGTACAGTTGTTAGACGGCATTTTAAATGCATTGTTTTGAACATTTTTCCAGTAAACAATGAAACAAAATGCATGCACCAATGACAAAACTACCCAATTCAGAACATTTCCATCATAAAAGTCTACTCAACCTTCTACAGTCCACCAGTATCAGTAAATATGTACAATCTTTGAAGTAGTAAACGTCATCTAAATAATTCCACATTAAAGAAATCTGTAACAATGAAGAGGTTGCTGCTGGCAAACAACTTTATAAGTCATTGTTTATTCATCTACAAATAAAGTGCCTGTTGCCCTCGAGGAATAAATTGCCTATGTTGCATGCATTAAAAAAAAATGATAAGCTAGTAATATCGCAATAGGGACTGTATGGCAAACTGATAACAAGTTCATAGTTACTACTCTAGGTATCTTTGCCAAAAAGGACTGCAGCATCCACCCACTTTACAACACAGTACAGTATCAGCAATGCATCTATCTACTGTGGGAGTAGAACCCACAACCTTCTGCATCAAAATAAAGTACACTACCTGTTGTGCTATTAACAATGCAAGCAGACTCAGAATAAGCAGCACTAAACTTTTGTTCCCCTGCAGCTCTCAGCTCCTTGTAAAATCTACTTGACACGCAGTTGTATCTCTGAACTTTGCAGCACAAGAAATCTGGAAAAAGCCGAAATTTATTTGGGGGGGACAAAAGCCCAAAAACCAGGGACACATTTTAAAAATTGCTTGTATAATGTTGGAAAGTTGCTAGAATAAAATGCTGTGTTACCACCATACATTTCACTGCCACGTCTTTAACCCAGGGGACCCTGTGCAAAACAGTCAGAGAAACATACCACTATGCCAAATCAGCTGTTTTGTGAAAGAGAGGAAGACGAACTTAAATGACTACCATTTAGTGAATTCAGTTCTCACCATAGCTGTCAACCTCTTGGCACAAAACACCTGAACAAAGCCAATAATGGGGGAATACAGCCCCCAAACATATGCAATGAATTCAGTTCTCACTATAGCTCTCAACCTCTTAGCAAAAAACATGTGGACAAAGCCAGTAATGGGGGGAATACAGCCCCCAAACATTCAAAGAATTTGGTTCTCACCATAGATAACTCTCAACCTTAGCACAAAATACCTGGACGAAGCCAATAATGGGGGGATACAGTCCCAAAAATAGGGACAAATTTCAAACATCCATGTTATAAACTTAAGACAACTGCTAGAATAAACAGTTTTGTGTTACCATGTACTTTCTGAAGAATATGAAGTCTGAAATTCAAATGCCTGTTATTTTTAAACATTTAACCAGGAAACTAGTCTGACTTGGAACAAAAGACAATTTTAAGCAGAGCAGGGAGAAATGCCAGACATATCTTTGTAAGATGGGAAGACATGCAGACACCACACAGAAGGCACCCCAGCCAAGAATCAAACCAGAGAACCTGTAGCGGTTAGGCAGCAATGCTACCAGTGCACAACTGCACTACAGACTTTGCAAGGAAAAATGTAGACGCAGAAACCACAGATTTTATGAGGAACAGAACAAATATGAGGCAAAAATCTGCAAATTTTTTTAGAAATGGTGGTGGATAGGGAATTCAGGTTCTTGCCACCTGCATCCAAGGTACAGGGTTCAAGCCTAAGTATCTCTACCCACCACCATTTGTTCTCTCTAGCCACCAGTATATAGTAACTGGGGCATTTTACACACACACACACACACACACACACACACACACACACACACACACACACACACACACACACACACACACGCGATTGCACAGCATTGGAGATTTTGTTGTGTTCATTAATACTAGTATTGGAGTTCCGTGTCACACACTTTATACATTTCTGAATCACTCCATCATCTTGATCTGCCTCAGCGTACACAGTGCCAATTATTTTAATATTGTTGCACAAAACCATCTGATTATATAGCCATTAGTAAATATCATGTTCTGCACTATGGTTCAATATTCCCTGCTAATGGTATGTGCATTTTTGAATCGCACACATCCTGAGAGTGGATGCTCATTGCCCAAAATCACTTATCACAATGCAGCTATGCTTTCTGAATCTCAGGCATTATCTGACTACTAAAACTGTTAGAACACTGAAAGTAGTGTAAGAATCACCAGCTGTAAGTATGTAAATATCTATACAAACGAATGTAAAACTCCATATATGTTTTAGAATCCCATGTATTAACATTAACATCAGAAATATGATATAATATGCACGTTATAATATGTATAATATTTGCAATACTTCATTGTCAGCATACTAACCCATATCTACAGAAATATTCCAAATGAATCTGGAATTTGCTAAACTGTAAATACATGGCCTTCTCATCCCAAACAAGAGAATTAAAAGAACCTCGTGTCCTACAGTGTAACATCAGAAGTATTATAAGCACTTCTAATCTCAGCAAATTGTTACTATGATCCAGTTACATACCTTAAGCATTATGTTGACTTACTAAACATAAAGATACCTTTCATGCTACCTTGTAGTACTGATGAATCTTACAGGCTTTCATATCTTGGATTTGTTGTGTGGATTTATATTTAACATTCCACTGTATTACATTGCATTTAAATTTGTCTATTGCATCTTGTTAATGCTATGACACTATGTAAAATTTTGTAAAACTTGTGATGATTATTTGTGTTATACACTGTCACTGAGCTCAGGTCAAGGCTGAAAAGTATCCAAGCACCAGCGCGCACACACACACACACACACACACACACACACACACACACACACACACACACACACATCCTTCGTCCAGCGGTATAATTCCTGTCACACACACACACACACACACACACACACATCCTTCGTCCAGCGGTATAATTCCTGTCACGAAGCCTTCACCTACCTGCTGTACATACATGTCCTACCCGTTTCAAGAACGAACAATCCAGCCAGCGACCAAATACCTACCCATTTCACGAATGAAGGAAGCCCACAATCCAGCCAGCGACCAAACACCTACCTGAAGCAGTAATCCACGAAGCCCGCGCAATGAAAGTCCTGCGAGAGCAGCTCACCCCTCAGTCCTCATTGGTTCTGCCTGCAGCTGAAGCAGTCCGGAGCTCCTCTTCTGTGCGGTTGTCACCGCAGAGATTCCTGGGTATCTCACAGCAATGATTGCTGGGTACCTCTTTGTCTGTATCCGGACTGCTGATAAAGGCAGTCCGAGTTCTCTAATGTGTCTGCACATGTGCAGAGGAGTCTGGACTCGTGATTTTTTTTTTTCCGTTTTTGTTTTCTAGTTCTACAGATTTTTCTTTTGTTTTTTCTAGGTGGGAGCGCTGCAGTCTGGCAGTCTTGATAGCACGAGCCGCCCCTGCTTGCAATTGAATAATGAGGTGATAATTAGCCTCTAAATTCGTATTTGAAGTTGTTGCATTTGGTGCAAAAATCATTCCTTTGAAGGCTTTTGAGCTGAGGTACCAGAAGCACTAGTAAATAATTTCATACACCATTTCTGTGAGCAGTTTTCGTTCTTTCAGCCTGGTAATCCAGTTTTTCATATATTTCTGCAATTTTTGGTGATTTGACAGTGTCTTTGTTTGTTATAGCACATGCAATATTTCTTTAACTTCACTAGATGACAATACTGCTATATAAATTATATACAAGACCTATGTATACTAAACCTTCAAGAAATGTATTAACCTCTTAACAATACTCAAGAAATGTTAGTACTACTTCCCAACATAAATATATTTCTATAGAAAACCCATATTTATGTTGAATATATATGAAAAATGTATATATATATATATATGAATATAAATACATACAAAACAGATGAAAACTTTCAAATATAAATATTTAGCTCAAATATGTTCCTTCAGATCTATAAGATATATTTCTCAATATAAACTACTAATAAAATCAAATACAGACCACTTAAAGTAATTACTTAATGTTACAATGATCTATCTAATAAGACGGGCTTTAATGAGACCCTATCATTCAAACCACTTTCTTTACTGGCTTGCATTCTAATAATCCAGTTAATTTCTAACTTCTCAGTATGATTTTTCAAACTGCCTAGTCTCATATTCTTAACTAATTAAACCAGTAGAAATAAAAAGTTATATACCTACCATAACGTTCCATGTTAGTTGTCTTCTCTCGCCTTCTTTCTTGCTGGATGGGTTCCGAGCCGATCCTCGGCTCCGACTCGGCACTTGCTAAGCTTGAGAGCTAATTTTACCAGCTCGAGGCAACCCTATATCCCATGATGCAAGGCGTGACTACCACAGATCTCATTTGGTAGCTATGAAAAAACCCTGCCAGTAACCTTCTTCCCAGAAAGGAAGAAGAGGAACTAAATGTGGAAAGAAACAAAGCAAATAACCACTAGAGGCTAGTGACACTTCCTACTGGGGGTCCATAGAAAGAATGAACTGTACCCAGCGAAGAGTACAACTTCAAGGTCTGTCCAGGCTAGGGGGAAGGAGGGAGGGATGCAAGAAAGAAGGCGAGAGAAGACAACTAACATGGAACGTTATGGTAGGTACACAACTTCTTAATGTTAAGTTGTCAAAATCGCCTTCATTCTTGCTGGATTGGACAGCGTCCCTAGCACCTCTAGCCTGGGTGGCTCAATGGAACAGACTCTTGAGAACTGTGGAACCAAACTTAGCCCTGTCCCTGGAGGCCAAGTCCAATTTATAATGAGAGACAAAGGTGTGAGGAGTGGCGCAAGTGGCTGCCGCACAAATGGTGTCAATAGGCAGCCTATCCTGAAATGCTGTGGAAGTGGCTAGGCGCCTGGTAGAATGTGCGTTTGGTTTCGAGGGCAGTTGCTTGCCCCTAAGGAGATAAACATGAGAAATGATAGAAGACAGCCATCCGGATAAGGTCACCTTGGAGACTGGAAGACCCTTCCTGTTTTCTGCATAAGAAAGAAACAGTTGATCAGATTTTCTGAATTGTTTAGTTCTGTCCAAATAATATCTGAGTTGGTGATGGACATCCAAACAATGAAGTTTCTGTTCCGCTCTGTCAGAATAATTAGGGAAAAAAACTGGCAATTCAATAGATTGGTTAATATTCGTCTGGGAAGCAACCTTGGGCAAAAAAGATGGATTAGTTCTTAAAGACACTCTATCTTTGTGGAAAACCAAGTATGGGGGACGGACACAGAGAGCATGAAGTTCAGACACCCTCCTGGCTGAAGTAACAGCAACCAGAAAAATTGTCTTCCAGGAAAGAAATTTCAATGAGCGTGTAGCAGCCGGTTCAAAGGGGGGCAAAATCAAGGATGCCAGCATTAAACTTAGGTCCCATTCCGGAGGGGGATCTTTGACTGGGGGTTTCAGCAGAAAGATCCCTCTAAGAAAGGCTTTGCAAAGCTTGTGAGACATTATGTTTTGATCCGCTAAGCCAACATGAAAATTTGAGATCGCTGCCAGCTGAACCTTAACTGTCGAGGAAGAAGAGCCCGATTGAAAAATCTCAGCTAGGAAGTCCAAGACTGACTGCACTGGAGCAGTAAAGGGATCTATGTCTCTGGACTTTGCCCAGAAGGAAAAACGCTAACATTTACTAGCATAAATCCTTCTGGTAGAGGACTTTAGAGAAGCTACTATGATATCTTGCACGGGATTAGAAATCATAGGAAGCCTGGCTAAGGAAGGAAGTGGAGCAACCAAGCAGTGAGGTTGAGAGAATGAATGGCCTGGTGCAGATGACCCGAATGGTGGGTCAGAAGATCTGGAATTGGATCCAGATGCCAAGGCTGAACCAAGAGACGATAATGTAGGGACAGAAACCAAATTTGTCGAGGCCAGTAAGGGGCAATGAGAATCAATTTGGCTCTCAAGACGGTAGCTTTCTGAATCACTTGAGGTACCAGCGGGAATGGAGGAAAGGCATAAAGAAGTCCAAGGGGCCAATCCTGGGTTAGAGCGTCTCTGGGGGGATGGCCTGGTAGTGGAAAGAGGGAGAAGAAGTCTGGGCATTTGCTGTTTTGGGGTGTAGCAAAAAGATCGCAGCAAGGGACGCCCCACTTCTGAAAAATCTCGTCCACTACTGATTGTTTGAGAGACCACTCGTGTGGCATGAGAATAGCTCTGCTCAGTCTGTCCGCAAAGAGGTTGGATTTCCCGGGGATATGCATTGCTATCAGAAACCGATGAGAGGAGATTGCCCATTGCCAAAGTCTGAGAGCTTCTCGACACTGTGGATAGGACTTGGTCCCGCCCTGTTTGTTGATATACCAGACTACGGACATGTTGTCCGTCTGAACTGCAATAGTCCCTAAAGGAAGAAAGTCGCTGAGGGCTTGCAATGTTAAAAGCACCACTCTCATCTCTAGGACATTTATGTGCAGATGGTATTCTATGGGTTGCCAAGTCCCATGGACCATCCTGCCCTGATAATGCCCTCCCCCCCACCCGATCAGAGAGGCATCCGAAGTGACTGTGGCAACCAGAACTGGGGGAACAAACAGTCGGCCCTGATGGAGTTGTGGAGAAAACATCCACCAAGTTAGGTGACTCTTGCAGGATTGCGTCACGAAGATCTCATGGCGCATGGGAAGCTGCTGGAATGACCACTGGGTGAACAACATCCACTGCAGAAGACGCATGTGGAAGCGAGCTAAAGGAAGCAGTACGATGGCCGCAGCCATAAGACCTAGCACCTTCAGGACAAATCTGGCCTTGATCTTTTTGCTGAGTAGTATGATCTGAACATACTTTTGGATGTCCAGAATTCTTTGGTTTATTAGTCTTGCTGACATCCCGACAGTGTCTAATTCTGCACCTATAAAGGTAATAGATTGGCAAGGAGACAATGAAGAGTTTTCTAAGTTTATAGAGATCCCTAACTGGTTGCAGATGTGAAGAGTGTAGTCCCTGGCCTTGAGAAGTTGATGCCTGGTGGTGGCAGAGAGGAGCCAGTCATCTAAATAGGGAAACACCTGGAATCCTTGATGTCTCAGGTGAGCCGTGACCACAGCCATGCATTTGGTGAACACTCTGGGGGCTGTAGTGAGGCCAAAGGGCAGGACTCTGAATTGAAAATGACTGGTCCCCAGCCGAAAGCGGAGAAACCTTCTGGAGCGCCTGTGAATTTTTATGTGATAGTACGCATCCTGAAGGTCTATTGAGCACATCCAGTTGTCCTTGCCCAAAAAGGGTAGAATGGACTGAAGCGTGACCATCCGAAACCTTGCCTTCTTGACAAACTTGTTTAGTTTGCTGAGGTCTAAAATTGGTCTCCAATCGCCCGTCTTTTTGGGGACCAAAAAGAATCTTGAGTAGATTCCGGATCCTACTTGGTCTGCTGGCACTAGTTGGATGGCTCTTTTTGCTAGGAGCTTTGATACCTCCAGCTTTGCCAATTCCCTTAGACCGGGTGAAACGTCTGGAAGGGATTGATGAGGAACGGGATATCTCTCGAAAGGGATATTGTAACCCTCGGATATGATCGACTGTACCCATTTGTCTTGAGAAAGGGAATGCCAGGCTGTTGGGTACAGCGACAATCTTTCCCCGACTGCCTCCAAGGGTGGACAGTCGGGCAACACCTCAGGGATGCTGGAAGGGTTTATCAGAGAGAGGCTCCCTGCTACCCTGATTCTGCGGATCCCCTCTGCCCCTAGGGCGGCGTCTATTATTACCCCCTCTGCCTCTGGGGGTAAACTGACCACGTGCATCCGGCGTGACTCCCTGAGATTTACGAAATCACATTCCCCCCCCTTCTGACCTTTGGGATAGGGTCTTGAAGGGGTGGAGAAATGGACTCCTACGGCAGAAAGAGTCTTGCTCACACCTGGTCAATGTGTCCTTCACCTGAGGCCCGAACAAAGCCGAACCATCGAAGGGAGTATTAGTGAAGGACGCCTTAAAGGAGTCCGCGAAATTACAAAGCCGCATCCAGGACTGACGCCTAAGTGCCACTCCTGTGCCTGTGGCTCTACTCGCCCCATCGGCTGCATAAGAAATGAGCCGCATGGAGGAGTTAGTTATAGAATTTAGGATTCCTAGCTGTGAGGCAATCTTTTCTTGAGCCCCAGCAGCTGACGGATCCTGAACTACCTCACCTAGTTCCTTGAGAATGTCTCTCTGAAGCCGGGTAAAGTGACAGAGATAGTTCAGCGAGCGCATAGCAAAGGTCGCTGCAGAAAACATCCGCTTACCGTACCTATCCATGGTCCTAGAGTCCTTGTTAGAAGGATGGACAGGTACAGAAGGATCGGCAAGTTCCTTCTTGATTGCAGCCGCCACCACCATGGCATCAACAGGGACACCCTTGGTAAGAAACTGTTTGTCTGCGGGGGCTGTGATGAATTTAGAAGGCCTCCTGGGGACTGGTTCCACAGAATCCGGTGCCACCCACGCCTTTCGAGCCACCACTTGCATGAGCGGGTCGAAAGGCGGAGACACCCAGGAGGAGGAGGGTCGAGATCCAAAAGCCTCCAGGTATACCGACTCATCCTCGGAGGGTTTAATGGAAGGCCAGTTCCCCCTCTGCTTAAGGAGTTCCAGGATGTCTGAAAAGGAGACATCCTCAGAGGGGGACTGTGGGGAACCCTCCGACTCATCTAAGTCGGTATCTAATGTCGTAGACTCGGGGGAGTCTGTGTGCTTCCTCTTGCACATCCTCTTACACGGGGGTTCTCCGGAAGGATCAGGAGAAACCTCGGAAGAGGAAGTTCTTCCCAATGGGGAAACCTGGGGCGATGGATCTCTGGGTCCGGGAGCAAGAGAATGGCAAGAGACATCAACAGGCACCGAAGAGGGAGGAGCTAATGGAATTGATTGTTGACTCCGCTCCGGGGCTAGAACACTCCTCATCACCTCAAAGGCTCTCCTTCCATGGAGGCCAGAAGACTCCCGCTCCGAAGAGACAGGAATCCCTGGTCCCACCGAAAGAGAAGGCTCTGAGACCGATGTCGGTGCCGAGCTCACCAATGCCGAAGCTCCAAGAGGGAGAGCGGGGTCGGACAAGGGTCCAATGCCACTCGCCCCCTCAGAGCCGACAAGGGAAACCCGACGACCGGATCCCTCCAAGGAAGGTCTCATGGAGGAAATCGGAGTCGAAGATGACGGAGCCAACAGGGGAAGTATCGGCTCCTGCGCACCCACGGTCAACGGTCCGAGAAGCTCTGGCTCCGAACTCTGAAGGAGAGTCGGAGGAGGAATTTCAGGGGGATGAGGGATAGCGGTCGTCTGCTGAGACGGGCTATGGAGCATCTGGGCCAGTGCCTGTGACTTCAGCAGTCTACTTACCACCCTCTCCAAGTCATGGTCTGACAGCCTGGAAGACCTTGAAGATCGGCTCCGATGGCTCCGCTCCGAAAGTAGAGGAGATCCTGGAGCCGAGCGAATCGACTCAAGGGAAGGGGACCGAGATCTCTTCTTGGAAAGAGCCATCGGAGCCGAAGACCCTTCGGTTCCAGATGGAGCCGACAGCTTATCGGCACCAGTCCTGGTCAAGGAGACGTCGGCTCCGGCTGGAGCCGACATCGACATAGGTGCAAGTGTATCGGAGCCAGTCGGCACCGATACCACCACCTCAGAGGTAGAAAGATCGGCTCCAGCCAGAGCCGATCTCGACTCCGAAGGAGTCGGAGCCACCGCCGAAGGCTTAAGAACCACAGCCTGGGCTTTAGGTGGCTTAGAGGGCTTTGCCGACCCAGTCTTGGTCGGGGAACCCTCTGGCTTCAACAAGCCACTGAGAATTAACTTGTTCCGACGTTCCTGCAGGACTCTCTGGCTGAAGGAATGACAAATAGCACAGGAGTCCTGCAGGTGTAAAGGCCCCAGGCAGTACACACAAGAAGTGTGACCATCTGTCAGAGACATTTTCTGACAGCACGAGTCACACTTCTTGAAGCCTGAGACCTTTACTTCTTTTGACATGGTATGCCAAACACAAAACACAGACACACACCAGTCACACAGTTATCCAATAAAATATAGGGAAAAACTGAAAAACACACACACACTCCCTGACAGAAAATTAATGGAAGGGAGGCTTAAGGCCTGAAGGGAGGAAAAACTATTCCTATATAAAGGAGAAAGGGAATATAGGTCAAGATAGTTAGGTATTAGTTAAAACTAACTTTTAAGACATGAAATCAGGAAAAAAGAAAAATTTTTTGACTGAACTTTAGTATAAATACTACAATTTTACCTGAGCTGGTAAAAGGAGACATCTTCGCGAAGCGGCAAACGAGATCTGGGATAGTCACGCCTTGCATCATGGGATATAGGGTTGCCTTGAGCTGGTAAAATTAGCTCTCGAGCTTAGCAAGTGCCGAGTCGGAGCCGAGGATCGGCTCTGAACCCATCCAGCAAGAATGAAGGCGAGTTTGACAACTTAACATCTTAAATTTATGTGAGCTGTTAATAACATGTTTAGCGAGAGCGTTATTTTCGTTGTCTTTGTTCATTGCATATAAATGCTCTCTTACTCTCTCTCTTAATGTCCTATTAAGTCTTCCCTATGTAAAATGTTGTGCATTTCACACATTTAGCTAAGTGCTGTAGATCTCTAGATCTACAGTCAGCACAGTGACTGAAAACATATTCCTTTCCAGTATCTGGATGTCTAAAAATATTAATGCTGGCCATAAACATACAGTGGTTACAATTAAGACATGCAAATGTCCCTTTCCTATCTGATTGTGGTCTTTCATGACACTTATTGGTCTTACTCTGCTGATAACATAGCAATCGCTTAAGAGAATTAATACTTTTATATGAATATCTTGGCATACTCCCTACTATCTCAGAAATTTTACTATCAATAGTTAATAACATCCAGTTCTTCTTAATAATATCTTACATCATCTTATTATTGGAGAATGGTATCACAGTCCTATTCTCACTGACTTGATCAGAAGTGGTAGTTCTTTGTTGGACTGCCCTATGTCCATTCCGCATTAAAAATGCTTTGCCTTTTTGCTTCTTATCAATCACTTTCTCATCATACAAAAGTTGAGATTCTTGTTGTGTATATTCCCTCTCTCTAAACTCTCTTTCCAAATTATAAAGTGCCTGTTGAAAGGAATGAATTTGAGTGGTCAATCGAGAGGGTCTCAGCCCCTGACTCTTGATCACATTTTATATATATATGTGGAAGGTGCATACTGCTCCTGTGTAGCACATTATTTTTCCTGCACCTCTTTCTATATATACATGTTTGTACAGTTTTATCTTCTTTCTGAATCATAACATCAAGAAAGTCTATCTTATCTATAGACCAATTCCCTTCAAACCTTAAAAATTCAGTTGTACTATTAATATATGTTATAAATGTTACCAAAATTTCAGAAGGCCCATCCCAAACAAGAAAAATATTGTCCACAAATCTCTTATAGAACTTAATATAGTGACTATAATCCAAATTATTAATAATAAATTCCATCTCCCAATAGGCCATCACAATATTAGCATACAAATTCGCACATGGAGTTCCCATGGCTACCCCTCTAGTCTGAAGGTAATATTTTCATTGAGTTATGACTGTATCACTGTAAGACAGGATGGATGAATGGTTATTTAGATATATATGTGTTTTGAATATATGTTTTTAAATAGATTTCTTAAACAGATTTTTTTTTTATGGAAAACTTTATTGTATTTAAGTATATCAAAGGATATTTTATAGATATTTAAGTATTTAACCAATGGGATGGAAGTTTTCTTGATGAGTTTACATATTTAAATTGTCACCACAGCCACATTATTATGTCTGATGAAGCATTCATGGTGAAACGCTAAAGCGCTTACTTCATGTTTAAGGATTTATTTGGTGTTGCCTCAAGAGTGCTTTATTTGGATTTTTACTTATTTCGTTGGGGCACTCTATCCTCTTACAGTTCGGCTTTGTGAAGCCTCCAGGTATACTGATTCCTCTGAGGAAGGCTGGGTGGAGGACCAGCCACTCCTCTGTTTCAGAATTTCTAAGATGTCCCCGAAGGAAAAATCATCATGGGGGGGTGACCTGGGGGAATCTTCCCCTTTATCAAAATCAGTATCTTCAGTGAAAGACTCCTCCAGGGAGTTTAATGCTTCCTCTTGCACTTTCTTTTCGCAGGGACTTCCTCGGGAGGATGATCCGGGGAAGTATCCGAAGAGGAGACCACTAAAGTAGGTGTTATCTGGAACTTTTGTGCCCTCTGTCCTAGGGATGAGACTGATGGTAGTTCAGGTTGAGGAGATTCAGAAATCTGTCCCAACAGGGATGGCAATGACTATGAGTCTCCAAGAAACAAGGCCTTCTCCATAATCTGGAAGGCTGCCCCCCCTCCCCCCCCCCCCGTAGAGGGATGGGAGTCCTGAATTGAAACAGACTCCTTCAGAACCCTAAGTCACACCCCGCACCAAGGAGGCAGCCTCTGGAACAGAAGCCTGGGTCGATGCTACAAAGGCTGAGGCAGCGAGGGACATGGATGGCTACGAAGGAACAGAAAGCATACCATGCAGCTCTGACCCGACCAGAGAGTCTCGACCCAGTGAGGTCTCCAGTGCTGAAACTCGGAGGAACTTGAGACAATTCTCAGAACCAGAGAAGAAGATGCTACCAGAATCTAGACAGTCAAAGCTGGGAGAGCCAGAACAGAGGGCTTCAAAGGTTCAGGAAGAGTTGGAGGAGGACATGGGGGTGACATAGGAAGAATGGTTCCGATGCCACTGTGGCTCTGAACCCAGGACAATCCTCTCGCCGTCAGCAGCTGATCCTCCAGTCTCATAATATCTGAATCTGAGAGACTCTTAGTAGACCAAACTGATGCAGTGGAAGGAGATTTAGGGGGTCTCACTTCCACAAAAGGACTTGAGGGTCTGTCTTCAAACAGGTCTATGGATGGAGATAAAATGTTCTTGGGAATGGAAGCAGCCCTAACTGTTTCGCTACCAATGCATCAGTAGGTCTGAAGAAGTAGCTGTCGGCTCCGAGGCCAGTTTAGAATTAGTTCCAGATAAACCTTCCTGTGCTGATGAACTCTTCAGTACAGAGGTCGATTTAACCATTTTTCTTGATGGTTCTGAGGACCTTGGAACCAAGGAAGTCCTTTTCTTTGAAGTAGGAGATGAAGAAGTGCAAGTTTCAGCCCTGGACTCAGAAATGGCCTCATCAAATCCAGATTTAAGGATTCCCTTTAAGACTGATTTATTTTTCCTTTCAGTTAAGGTTCGGGTTGAAATCCCATGACAAATAGAGCATTTTTCTTGGAAATGAATCTTCCCAAGACAATATACACACAGGGTAAGCCTGTTGGAGTTAGGCATTTTACTGTCACATTTCTGACACCTCTTAAACCCGGAGGTGCCTTTAAAAGATTCAGTAGGAGAAGGTTTTTGTTGTTTCTGCTGTTTGGCCATAATGACAGATAGAAAACTGTCACACAATCACGCGACAAAACAAAGTGGAAAGAATACAGATAGAAAGTTTTTTTTTTAAATGGATAGTGAGAGGGAATACCAATGATGGCATTAGAGAGTACCTTAAAAAAGGTAAAGAAAAAAACGTACCAGCTACGGTACTCAACAGTCTACCAACAGTAGAAAGGAGAAGAGTGGGTAGATAATATAGAGACATATAAATAGATTTTAAAGAGAAAAAAAATCAGTGTTTAAAGAAAACAAACAGTTTTAATTAAGACAAAACTCACAAATACAGCCAAGGCTCGAGAGAAGGAAATGAACGCGTCTGGTCTGCGAAGCGGCAAACAAGATCTGGGGTAATTTCTGAGAGAAGCATTATGGGTAGAGCTTGGCTCGAGAGTTTGAAGGGCACGAGCTGAAGCAATGGCCGACTCGGTTCCGAGGTTCAGAACTGAACCCACTGTCAAGGATTTGATGAAGACTGACATCAGAGCTTCTGTTTTATGGATATGGATAGTAAGATACAAGCAGAGAAAACATTTTTGTCCCTTTAGTTTTATATACAGGTCAGTCATATTTTTATCTACCAGAGGAGAAGTTATGGACAATAATTTATATAAAGTCGATGTAATTTATCTGGGAGGGGAATAGGGCAAGAGTTAAGTTGGATAAGTTGATCCTCCCACTAGAATAAGGGGCTTCAGGATTTTCTGATTTGAATGGATATTTTAGAACTTCTCATAATAAGGATAATATATACAACACAAGCACAAGGTAACTAATGCATAGTGGTAAAGGAAGATTCTGAAGCATCGAGAATTCAAAAACTAAGGTGAGAGTGGGATTTTGGATGCAGATCCTTGAAGAGAATAACAACATTACAGAATATTACATTCATAAGGTTGCAGAATATATTCTAAGAACTAAGAAGTCAACACAGGAATGGTAGAAATGAGATGCTGCCAATAGGGATGACTGCAAATAGGGGTATAGAAAATAGGTGCGAGGGGGCTGGAATTTACTTGAGAAAACTGGCAAATAAACTAATACAGGGAAAGTAATAGAGTGGGATAAGGCCAAACCAAAGTTTGGAATGCAGGTTAGAGACTGACTTCCCTAGCAGAGGTTGACATCAGAGTATAGGCAAAGAGAAAGGGACAGGGGTGTCCTAAGTGAAAGACCTGCTCTGGTATAGAGTTTTTAGTTTAATCTAAAACAAAAGCTGCTGTTAAAAAGGGGGAAAATACTAGGGCATATAAAATATTGGGTTCCCTTCAGATGACTGAAGTTTTAAAACTTCGAATTTTGCATGGCTGAGACCATATGATCGAAGTTTTAAAACTTCAAACGTTCTGAACGAAGATCTCCATATGGTGCGGAACGGGAAATTTTCCCTTTTCTCCACTGTAGTGCGATCTCAGACTTGGTATATTTAAATAGCAGGGGGTGTGGGGGTGCAGGGGGCTTGCCCCCCTGCAAAAACATCTAGGAAAATCTTTTTGTTTTGTTTTTGTTTTTCTTTCAGGTGTTCGAAGTTTTGAAACTTTGGTCATATGGCCTCGACCAAATGAAATTCTGAGTTTTAAAACTTCGACCATCTGAAGTAGACCCAAAAGATTACATGATAGGCATAAGAATCAATCAGAGGAGGTTGGTAAAGATTTGTATGAGAGAGACTGGAAAAGTAATTTACAAGACAACAATGGGAAGACATATGTATGGGTCACAAGTATGCAACAAAGTCCAGAAGGTTTAGGATTTTTGCTTGGAAGTGTTTGCACAGGTATTTTTATACCCCGAACAAACTAATTTTTCCTAAAGCAGATAGATGCCAAATGTTGGAGGTGTGATGGGGAAGGAACACACAACTGGGAGCATGTATTTTTTGGGAGCATAATGACCTGACAAATTTTAACAATTCTCTAGAGCATATTCTGTCAAAAATATTAAGGGAGAAAATGGCTGTAACTAAGAAAATGATTTTTTTGAACTGGGACTTTGGATCTCAATTGCCTAGATGGAGTAAGGCCTTATTACATTTAAATCTATTGGCTGCCAAAAAAACAATTATTAAAAAATGGAAGTTAAAATCTAAACCAACTGTAAATGAAGTGTTGAATATTGTAAAAGATAAAAAACTGGAAATAGGATCTTTAGAAAAGGGAAATAGCAAATTATATAGAAATAAATGGAATTTGTAAGAACAGTACATGTAAAATAATGTTCCGGATGAATTGTGAGGTTTAAGGGAATGCAGGAATGAAGTACTTTATGTAATGGACTAAATGAGCGTTGTTATAAAGAAAGAAAGAAAAGATATGCAATGTATAATGTAAGTTAATAAAAAATGTTACGTTTTTTTTTCTATTAATGTATGTGCAACTATGTGTTAACTGATAATATAGTAAAGGTGTTAAAAAAAAAAAAGTCATCTTAGTAACCCAGGCTAGGCAAATGGACACCAGACAGCCAATAGTTTACTGACCCAGGGCTGCTGGCACACACTAGTAGAGGTATGTAGACTCCTCACACTATTAGCTTGGGTCTCTGGTGCAGGTTGAAGTAAACCGGGTTTTCATCCCACTTGGCACTGGCAAATACCCTTGCCCCTCTTTACCAACATTAATCAATATGACAAAATTACCTACAGCCAATTTTTACATAACTGAGTTGTTACCCTGATGCAACCTGTAGGGTATGGTCTAGTGGAACTGTGCACTACAGTTGATGCCTAAAGTTGATTTTCATAATTCTTACCCCTTAGAGATGCCACTAAGATTCTTTGCTGATGCCCATGACTATGTTCATTTTTGGGTGCACTCTGTTGGTTTATCACTTAAGTTTAACTGGGAGGTCTGGGTTTGAATCCCAGTACCGTTTATCTCTGCAGCTGATACATCCAATATTTTTAAGGAGGTAGAGGGCTTCCTACATAGAGATGACAAGAATATGTAGAGTTCACACAGACAGTGGCCAGAGGTCAGAATCAAACCCTTTAGCTTATAACTGAAACGGAGACCTTAACTGTTACACCACTGTGTCTTCTTGTGAAAGTTCCAATCATTAATTCTTCATTAATTTCCTGTGTCTATCCACACTGATCTCCTTCAGGGCTTTATAAGCCATACTGAGTACTACTTTCACATGAGATACTTAACCCTTTCTCATAGTCTTAACAGCATTACATCAGTCTGACATTTACTCTGATGCAGGCCCTGGGACTCACAATAAACTACAATAAATAATCTCTGATCCCTGCAGCATTATTTACTTTTCTAAAAGTACAAATAAGTCATGTTTGCCTCCAAGACAGACAGAAATTTAGAAGGTGATGGCAGATTGTACCCAGTTGCAGGCAATAACACCAGTGCATTTCCAAAGGTTTGTGGGATGTATGTCATTGTGCATCCTTTTAGTTCCTCTTTCAAGTCTTCATGAGAGAGGTCACAGGTTAATCCTCTGAAGTATGTGGAACTGGCATTTAGATTTCCTAGAGATTTTCATTCCTCTTCTCCAGTTTTTAAAGAAGGAATTTCATTGGTAGATGGATCATGTTCATTTTATGCAAAACAATGTCTCTGCTTCTCCCAACGGGAGCACAAAAACTACAAACTGTTCATATCATGCTTGGGGAGCTCATTTAATCTCTTGGTGTAAGGCATATAGTCTGAACAAGAAAGCTTTTTTCTGTGATCAACTTGAATGTGATAATTACATTGTTCAGAGCCCTGACAGCTTTTCCAAATGGCTGCCTTCTATGTCACCTTCAAATCAATACAGACAATAACACAGTTACATGGTATATCACTAAATGCTGTAAGATGGAAGCATACTGTAGGACTGGTTTTGCCATTTTTCATTATTGTGTACATTTTTTTTCTTATATTGTTAGAATGTGTAGTTTTGTGGTGCTTTTCTCCCAGGGCCCCCACTGTAAAGGGGTCTATATGGCCAAGTCGGGCCACCCCAGTAATCAAACACAAATAATGCAATAATAATAATAATAATGTACTTTTAGAGTAAACTCACCTCAGAGGTCTACTGTTAGGGTAAGTACCTTACCCAAGTATTTTTTTCTTTCTCTAGCTTCAGTTTTAGTATTCTTGTACTATGAATCATTCCTTTATTTTCCCCACCATAGTGTACAACTCTGCCACCCATATAAACACATTAGGTCATGCTGCTGGCTAACTCCACTTTTTGTAGCTACTATTCTGTTTTTGTTGTTATCAGCAAGCAGGCTAACTCTACTCTTTGCTACCAATGACTCTTTTCGAGAAGAGTATGTTGAACAAGACTGATCCAGGCACTGAATCTCTAACATTACACGAGTTACTTGTTTCTCACAGTACAGATCTGCAGTAAATATCATGATGTGGGGAGGAGGTTCAGGGAAGTCATTGGTGTGACTGCCAAGGCCAGTGACAGTAGCCACTGGAAGAGAATACATATACGGACAAAAGAGAATACATTGTCATTGTGGTGGCAGAAATGCTCACATCAACAACAGTGTTAGGGGTTAGCCCATTCATAGAAAAAAGTCCTCATAGTTGAGATGCTGGTGAGGACACGAGCTATCCTCATCTGCACCTGTATGACAGCTCCCCCCCGATGGTTCTCACCCCAGTGGATATGGCATTTTCCCATCACTGGAAAATGAGGAAGCGTCCAGTTGCGGCATACATGACAGTTGGCAGCTGGGTCTATATTATGTCGCCAAAACGACAAAACATAGAGCGCCGTTTCAGCAACACATAAGCAGCAAAGTACAACTTCTGTGAACGGCCAGATAATTGATTGCCCATCACTGTGTAATTGCTCTTTTCCTCACTGTAGTGCAATCTCAGAGTTGGTATATTTAGTTGGGGGGGGTGTGGGGGCACAGCCCCCCACTTTGTAATGATTGGTATGGTGTTTTGTGTGTGGTTGGCCTACCTATTTTTTTCCCTAGGAAAAAAATCGATGTTCTGGCCATTCGCAGAAGTTGTAGATCACTGTTTATGTGTCGCTGAAATGGCATTTGCTGTTTTCCAGTTTTGGCAACATAATATAGACCCTTGTCAGCTAGAGGGCACAAGGTGTACAGGTGAAGATCAAGCAGCGTGATGAACAGGAGAAAGGTTAACTTAGTAAAGATCAGCAAAGGTGAATCTTCAACTGAAGTAAAAAAAAAAAAAAAAAGACATGAAAAAAACAAAGCATCCTGTTCCAGCTCTGATTTTGAGGAGGATATTAATACTGTTATGATTCCAAAATACAAGACATACTAAAACTTTGTTTGCCAACCTCAGTGCTTCTAAAAGAACATAGATCAGCAAAACTTTTTTTTAAAATAGTTCCATTGTTATCCTATATTCATATCAGTTCCCAGAGGTGGATGAACCTAGCACCATTTCTCAAGTTGGCTTACTGTAGATGTAGCTAATCAGACCACTATCACATTGCAGCCTTCCTTTGTCTACAAGACCTTTGCAAAGGATATTTCAATATAGTGCAAAAAATTGGCTTGTAGTAGCAGTGACCTATATTGGTACCTTTGTTGAGACAGTGTTATTCAATGGATTGTACACAAATGACAAAACACAGAGAGGCAAAACAGTGCAATGAACTGCAAAGGTTCAAGTGGGTTAAGTGAAAGGAAAAATTTACTTTCCTGACTTGCTAGTGACTCATGAAAGGGAAGAGTTTTTTGTGTAATGTAACTATACCATCATTCCTCTCAACATTCAGATAAGGAGAATTTTTCCTTTATGGAAACTGTGGTGAACAGGTGTATAATTCCTGTCATAAATGAGTACATGTTGGACAGGGCCTACACATTCTAATTCACATACTGTTGCTCTCAGAGCCAACAATACAGGGGTTGATTTTCACCACTGGTAACACTTAGTATACAGTGGACAGTTGGCCTTAAGGGTATGTGAAAATTACATACCACGGCTTTGCCCTATGGAGTAGCCAACATCTGCCATACCCAACATAAGCTCTACAATGTACAAATACAGATTAGTAGCATTAGTATGTTCCCTTGATGTACCAAAAGCGGAAAAATAAAGTTTAGATCTCTCTTCCCTTTGTTTCAGTACTTCTTCCCTAATATTATCCAAAACATATAAATCATAGCTTCTCTCTACAAACTCGGTTGCCGTCTCAGTCATTTGATTATTACAACTTAAGTCAGCAGTATTGATTTTAAATGCACTGCTACATGTAATACACTCCTCATTGTCTATCTGGCTAACTCCATTAGAATCTCAGCCCTGAGAAACTTCCTCATCATCCTAACCACCTCTGCCTCAGACAAGATCCTAGAAGACCTAAGGGATGAAGTAGAGAAGGTGGTCTGGAAGATTTTCTAGGTGTCTCTTGTAAGAAGAGCGAATGGAGCTGAGAAGATATTGGATCCAGAGTGAAATTGGTGACTGGATCCGAGAAGACTTGGATCTCGATGTAGTAGGATCTGAAGAATGTGTCAGATCTGATGTCTTTGTAACTTTAGCTGATGGCTCATAAGTCTGAGCCAAATGAGGAGAACTCAGGGGTCCATTTCCTGGGCTCCTTTTTTTTTAGGACCAGAGTCAGGCTTCCTTTTGTCTGTTTTGCCAGAAGGGGTTTGAGCCCCAGCTGAGGCAGAAACAAAAGAAGGAAGCAACCTTTTGAAATGAGATTATTCCTTCTGTCACTTAAAGAATGGGAGTTGAACCCTGAAACAAACAGAACACTCCACATATAGGTGGGCAGTGCCCGAACAATACACGCACCTCTTGTGGGCATCTGAGTTAGGGATCGTATGACCACAGGAGATGCACTTTTTAAATCCCATGGGCTTATCAGCCATAACTTTTTAAGTTTGTCAGCAATGCCTGAATAGGGTATCGAGTCAAATGCCTCAGCCAGGTTAAAGTACGCAGTGTGAACCATTTTGCACTCATCCACTGCTTTGGTGACGACCTTAAAGAAGTCCACCAGTTGAGTAGGCATGACCTGCCCCTGACAAAACTAACTTGGGTTGGATCCAGTATCTGGATGTTTCCTATGTCATTACTGATCATTTCCATGATAATTCTTTCCATGGCTTTGCATATGAGACTAGTGAGACTTGTAGATCTGTAGTTTCCAGGGTCTGTAGGTGACCTACCTTTGTGCCAGAGATGACCACTGCTGTTCTCCATTCATGAGTCATGAATCCTCTTTGGAGGCTACAGTCAAATAGCAATTCCAGACAGTCTCACAGGTCATGTTTCGTGCTACTTAGAAAACATTCTGGGATACTCTCTGGGCCCACTGTTGCAGTGTTCTTGACCTTAGAGAGAGCATTTAGGATCTGTTCCCTAGTGATAGCAGTGGGAGTTATATTTGATGGTACTTACTGAAGAAAGGTTGAGGGTGAGAGACAGGTAAAGCTGGAACTGAATTTGTCGGCCAGTAGGTTTGCTATATGTACCTTCTGGCTCAGTATTGGTAACTCCATTAACAATGAGCCCTGCACACAACTGTGTACTGCCTTTGAGGTTGTGGATATAGCTAAAGAATACCTTTGTGGTTGCCCTCGGTCAAATTCACCTCAAAATTTTCATTGGTA
The DNA here is from genome assembly GCF_019279795.1 of Protopterus annectens. Taxonomy (NCBI): domain Eukaryota; kingdom Metazoa; phylum Chordata; order Ceratodontiformes; family Protopteridae; genus Protopterus; species Protopterus annectens. The sequence continues at coordinate 191,037,151 of NC_056738.1, forward strand.
GACTTTATTTGTCCTCTGAGTTGTTTGTCTAGGTTAATGAGAGTGCTCTTTTACCCTGCTGAGTGCTGCACCTCCTAATTTTTGCCATGATTTTTTTCCTTCTGTTATACAGACTATTGATGATGTGAATCCACTAGGGTTGCTTATTTTTTTATATAGTTCTGTACTTCTTCCTGGTGGATACAACTGCCTCCATGCAGCTATTAACACGGTTGTATAGGGTTTTTGTGAACAGTTCCACATAGGCAACAAGTTTCTCAGGGTTTAAGAGGGCTTGAAATTTTGCCAGGTTATCACTTAATAGTAGGATGTTAGCCTTATTAGAGTAGTTCCTGAATATTCCAGGGTTATCTGGGGTTCGAGGTTTTATTTTTTTACTTCAAATGACATAATTTTGTTTTATTTTTACTTCAAACAAGATTATTTTGTGGTCTGACCTTATCAGAGAAGACAGTACAATAGGGGGTGTGCAGCATTCTGCTATTTTAGTGAGGACCAAATCTAGTATATGTTTGCACCCCTGACTGGTGTACTGACAATCTATTCCAGGGAGTTTGAATTTACAAATTCCAGGAATCTCTGTGCCTGTATGTTTAGTGTCATCTATGATTCCCAGTTAATAGTGGGGTAATTAAAGTCACCCATGAATATGGCAATGGGTTGGATGGTGAGTGCTTCCCATAAGTTTAAATGAGTGTTTTGGGTTTCTTGGGTGACAGAGGAGGACATATAGATTTCAAGGAAGTGTTATGGGATTTTGCTTATGGTGATTTGAATGCAGAGAAGCTTAAATGCATTGGCCTGTTTGACTATCCTTGAGGTATACTTATTTTTGATGCACATTGATACACTTCCACCTTTAGTCCCTGTCTGCGTAGCAGCTGATCTAAATGTGTGGAAAGCTTTACAGCCTTGCACTGCCGGTGTGCTCTCTGCGGCTTTAAACCATGTCTCAGTGACTGCACATATGTCAGCATTCTTTGGGATGAGGAGAGCTTGTAGGGAGTGGAGTTTTTTGTTTAGACTCCTAGAATTGAGCAATAACACTTTTAGATTTTCTTGGTTTTGATTTACTATGTTGGAAGTACTTTCAGTTTGGCATTGCCTAAGTAAGGCACTGGGGGAAGGACAATGTTTTAGCTAATGCTGAAAAGCTTAGAAGGGAGAGGTGCAGACCATCCCTGGCAAAGCAGTGTGGTCTGTTGACTATCTCCTTCCATGCTGACAAATATTGCACCCCCCTAGAATGACAATAAAAACTAAGGGAATTATTAAAGCCAGTCATCTTCTGTTTGTATTGTGGCATTATCCTTGGTGAAGGTAAAATGCTCCTCAATGCTAGGCTCATACAAGCCTGGGACACATTCTGGAGATCCATGATGTCTCTCTTCATATAGCCTAGGGAGGTAGATCTCAGGTCATTTATACTCACACAGACTATGACTGAGTCATACTGGCAACCTGTGGTCCAATGCCCTGAGTGCATTTGCAATGTGACAGATCCTGGCCCCTGATAAGCAACTGACCGTGAGGACATCAGTGTGTCTCACACAATGGAGTCTTCAATGACAAGAATGGTGGACTATGTGGTGGCTTGCCTCATGGGTTTAGAAGTAGAAGCTCCATGAGATGTGGTTGTATGTGGTGATGTGGATGTTGTTTTGAAAGAGTGCATTTGGGGCAACTGAGGGCATTTGTTATGTGTACTTCATCGAGGAGGTCTTTGGGGTTTAAGAAGATTAGATTTAAGTGCCTCAACATATGTGGGTCTATGTGTCTGCTTTGAACTGTGTGTAGTGGGTGCAGCGTGTGTGCTACATAAAACATGCTTGACATTAGGAGTGCTTTTATGTGAGAGCTTGCTCCAGTGACATTGTGCAAATACATCTCTCACATACCATATCAGTTTGAGAATTAACTGGTTGTCAGTAAACATGAGGCAATTTTAACATTGCCTTAGGATGATCATATCCACCAAGCTGGTAATGGAGATAGCTGGAAAGTTCATAACCATGGCAACAGACCCTTTTTACTGATTAGACAGTTGGAGTGAGAATATAAAATAATGTCAGGAGTATCTCATTTGCAACTCTGGGGGTAGTGCTTGACACTAAAAACTAGCTGCCCTGTGCACAAGTAGGTACTGGCAACATTTCAATGGTGATTTTACAGGAAAAATGTCAACTCAAGGTGTCTGGGTCTATACAGGGAACTTCCAAACACTTGAGGGGAAACTAATAAGTAGACCCCGATGATTTATGGATTAAGTATTTAGGGAGGTATTCTGCAGTTAGGTTAGACAGCAGCATTACTTACTGAAACAAAAGAATTAGCTTTTTCAAGACTGATGAAAAGAGGGGGTTCACATGAATGACTACTGACTGGCTACTATCACCACAGCTTCATACTGCTGGGATACAATGCTCCTTTACATCTTCTCAAACAAAAAGCAAAACAGTAGCACCAGTCCCAAGAAGAGAAGGAGGCGACAGGCTCTTTGGTGATCAACAGTCTTATCCCTGATGATGAAAGGGTCTGTAGACTTGTAGTCTTTTCCTGGAATTGTTCCATGTTGAGACTGATCCATTTATTGTTGTCTTGGGTTAGTCAATTACCTCTATGCAACTAACTGAAAAGAAATTTAGAATATTTGCCACATAAATGTTTGCAAAAAAGACTTTATGTCTTATCATAAAGTTCCATCTATGTTGTTGATCTTCTTCCATTCATCACTGATGGGTTTGGTTAAGAGCCCTCGGAACCATGTCGGCCAAATACCAAACTTGCGTACACCAAAAAACTCTTGAGCTAAGCTGCTACCCACAATGCCCTTCTCCCAAGTACCTCATATTGAGTTTGCAAAAGACAATGGATAACAGCAGAGGCCATTTCTATGCAAAGAAAAACCCTGAAACACCACTAGGACCCATAAAATCCACCAGGAGCCTATAGAGGGGGACGGAGGGAGGGATACAGAAGATCAACAACATAGATGGAACATTATGGTAATACATAACTTCTTTATCTAATGTTGTTAATCTTCTTCCTATTCATCACTGATGGGACAGAATCCTAAGCTACCTGATATACCTGGGTGGCCCTTATGGCAGAACATTCCTGAGCACCATAGAGTCAAAGGCAGCTCTTCCTCTGGAGATCACATCCAATTTGTAATGCTTGATGAAAGTGTGTGGTTTAGCCCAAATGGCTGCTGCAGAAATATCATCCATAGAGGCTCTAGAAAGGAAGACTACTGAGGAAGCTATAGCCCTAGTTGAATGAGCTTTGATAGTGTGAGGTCTGGTTTCATTAGCACACGAATATGAAAAGGATATACAACCTCTGAGCCACTTAGATAAAGTGACTTTAGAAACGCCATTTCCCATTCTGGGGCCAGAGAAAGAAATAAAAAGTTGGTCAGACTTATGAAAAGATTTTATCCTGTCCAGGTAAAAACGTAATTGCCTATGTACATCCAAAGAATGCAGGCAGTGTTCACCTTTGTTAGAAAAGTTTGGGAAAAACACTGGGAGTTCAACTGACTGGTTCATAGAGAATTCAGACACCACTTTGGGAAGGAAGGATGGATTAGTGCGTAGAGATACTCTGTCTTTATGAAATATGAGGTAAGGCCTATTGACACATAGGGCCTGTAGTTCTGAAACCCTTCTGGCAGAAGTGACAGCCACCAAAAAGAGAGATTTCCAAGACAAAAATTTGATATCGCATTTGGCAGCAGGTTCAAAGGGGGCTGAGACAAGGCCTGCAGTACAAGTGACAAATCCCATGTTTCTAACGGGCATGTGAGTGGAGGTATACTGAGAAACACTCCTTTAAGGAAGGTTTTGCAAAGTTGAGTGGACATTACTGGTGTGCCTTGTAAACCGTTGTGAAAATTGGAAATTGCTGCTAAATGAACTCGTATAGTAGATGCAGACACTCCATGTTTGAAAAGCTCAGACAGACATTGAAAAATAAAAGAGGTAGTGACCGAAAAGGGGTCCAACCCTCGTTCTTTAGACCAGGAAAAAAAACTTTTCCATTTATTTCTGTATAGTTTCCTGGTGGATGGTTTGTGAGAGGCCAGAATAATATCACGAATATTAGATGGCAGGACTTCTTGCCTGGTGACTAACGGAAGTGGAGAAGCCAAGCTGTCAGCTTGAGAGTGGACAAGTTTGGTTGTGTCAGCCCTTGGGGGTGAAAAAATAGATCTGGATGGGCGTCCAGAATCCAAGGAGGCTGTATCAGGTGAGGCCGGAGAAAGGAGAACCACACTTGATAGGGCCAGAATGGAGCAATGAGGATCACCTTGCATCTCAACCAAGTTGCCTTCTTTAGAAATAGAGGTATCAATGGGATCAGGGGGTAGGCGTATAGGAGAACCGTGGGACATAGCATCTCTTGGTGACTCCCCTTCCAGAGGAAGTAGGACAAAATAGCTGATGCATTTGTCGTTCATGGGAGAAGCAAAAAGGTCACAGCAAGGCTGGCCCCATCGGTGGAAAATCTCTGCTGCCATCTTGGGATTGAGAGACCACTCGTGAGGGAACAGAATGCACCTGCTCAGCCTGTCCACGATCACACTGGACATCCCCAAGATGTGCGTTGCTATCAGAAAATGGTTGGAAGCTATCGCCCATTACCAAATTCTCATGGCCTCTCGGCACAGGGGATATGACTTGGTTCCTCCTTGTTTGTTGATGCACCAGACTACTGACATATTGTCTGACTGAACTGCAATTGTTCCAGAGGGGAGGAGTGTGTGGAGTGTTTGCAAAGCTAACAGCACCGCTCTTAACTCCAGAACATTGATGTGCAGATCAGCCTCTAAATTCGACCACGTGCCTTGGACTGTCTTTCCCTGAAAATGGCCCCCCACTCAATCAGGGAAGCATCCATGGTCACAGTGGCACAGGGCTGAGGGGACTGAAAGGGACAACACCACAATTCTCCTTCTGGCCTCATCCACCAAAGGAGATCCTGCTTGCACAAATTAGTTATGAGAATCTGCGGGTCTAGAGGATGAATGCATGCTGACCACTGTGTCAGGAGGAGCCACTGTAAGATCCTTATGTGTAAACCTTGCAAGGGGAACTATAGGGATGACTGCAGCCATATACCCCAGCACTTGGAGGACTTCCCTTCCTGACACTCTTGTTTGACAGAGTATCACATGCACTTGCGATCTTAGTCTGTGGAATCTGTGGGCTGGAAGAGATACCAGAAAAGAATGAGTGTCGAATACTGCCCCTATAAATTCCAGTTGTTGAGTGGGGTCTAGGTGAGATTTTTCCCAGTGTACAGTTATGCCTAGGGACTCCGCTAGAGAAAGGCTGTATTGGAGAGCCACTGTCAGGAGATGCTTGGTTGGGGCAGAGAGAAGCCAATCATTCAAATATGGAAACACTTGGAATCCTAGAAGTCTCAGATGAGCTGTTACCACTGCTAAACATTTCGTGAACACTCTGGGGGCCATCGAGAGACCGAATGGCAGGGCACGAAACTGTTTGGCTCCTAGCTGGGAGCGAAGGAGACTCCTGGAATGCTTGTCCATTTTGATGTGGTAATACGCATCCTGGAGGTCTATCGAGCACATCCAAGCATCCACCCTCAGAAAGGGGAGGATGGATTGAACAGTAACCATGCAGAATTTGGTTTGAACAATTAATTTGTTTAAGCGGCTGAGATCTAAAATGAGTCTCCAGTCCCTGGTCTTTTTTGGCACTAAAAAGAATCTTGAGTAAAAATCGGATCCACATTGGTCTGGAGGGACTGGTTGGATTACTCTTTTTTGACACAGCTTCAATATTTCTGAAGCTGCTTCTTCCCTTTGGTGGGTTGGAACATCGGGAAGGTTTTTGGGAGGTTTGGGAGGGGAGGAGAGAGGGATGTAGTAGTCTCTGGAGATTATGCTCTGTACCCATCAATAGTTTGTCAGAGCACCAGGCAGCTTGGTGCAGAGAAAAACGCTGCTTCCAAAGGAAAGCAATCAGGCAACGCTTCAGGAGCGCTGATAAGACTGCCCAGAAAAGGAATCTCTGGAGTCTTGATTCCATGGACCCCCTCTACCCCTGAATGGGCATCTTCCACCATTGTTACCCCCTCTGCCTCTGGGGGAATCCTTGCCACGTGCTTTTCGAAAAGGGTCCTGCGATTTTTTATGCCAGATTTTTCCACTCCTCTGGTTCCTGGAAAAGGAACATTGAGGTTTGGAATAACGCAGGCCAATGACAGACAGGGTGTTTCCATCTTGTTTGCACCTGGCCAGAACGTCTTTCACTTTGGAACCAAACAAGGATGATGGCTCAATAGGGGCATTAAAAAGGAGGACTTGAAGGGGTCCGCAAGGTCACATATGCACATCCAGGCATGACGCCTCATAACACAATGCCTGCATCCGCAGCTCTAGATGTCCCTTCAGTTGCGTGAGACAGAAACCTCATGGATGAGCTGTATATGGATTCAAGAGTGGCAAGTTGAGAGGCAAACTTGTCTTGCTCCTCGTCAGAAATCTGACCCGCGAGAGTTCCAGAAAGCTCAGTGATTAGATCTCTTTGGAGCCTTGTGAAATGTACCAGGTAATTCAGGGACCTAACAGCAAAGGTCACTGAAGCAAAAACTCACTTCCCCAGTCTGTCCACAGCCCGAGACTCTCTACTGGGTGGGTGAACTGTAGGACTTTCTTCCGCTAGGTCCTTTTTAGTGGCCACCGCCAAATCATCACATCAACTGGCAACTCCTTCAACCAGTGTGGATGCTCCTGGGGAGGGGGGTATTTTATTGGGTCTCCTTGGGATGGCCTCTATGGAGTCAGGATTCTGCCAGGCACATTGCATGATCAGTTGTACCAGCTTGTCAGCAGGTGGGGTCACCCAAGAAGTAGAAGGGCGGGAGCGAAAAGCCTGCAGAAACAAGGATTCCTCAGAGGAGGGGTTGGAGGGCTTCCAGCCACCCCTCAGTTTTAATATTTCAAGGACGTCTCCAAATGAGACATCATCTAGGGGTGACCATGGGGACCTCTCCCCACTGTCGTAATCCATGTCCTCAGTCAGTGACTCCTCAGGCGAGTCGATGTGCTTCCTCTTGCACGACTTCTACAGAGGGGTTTCCTCAGTGGGAGTTTCTAAGGAAGACTCAGAGGAAGGGGCATCCTGGACAGGGATATCCTGAGGCTTTTCCCCCTGGTGTCCCGGGGAGGTGGCCTGTGGTAGCTGTAGCTCACAGGGAGCAGAAGTCGTCCTAACATTGGTGGAGCGCCTCCGGAGGCAAGCACTCTCTCCATCATCCAGAAAGCAGGACCGTCCAAAGAAGAGTGGAGCCCAGAACCGAGTAAGGCAGCCTCAGATCCAGGGTCACACCCTTCAGCGTCTGCCCTGCTCCCAGAGATGGAGCCTCCAGCAAGATTGGAGCTGAAAAATTCCTGGAGTCGAGGACGGCACCGATAAGGCACTCGGTACCATGTTCTGAACGAAGGAATCCACCCCCCAACCATGAGATGAAGGAAGAGATGGTTCTGACTGAAACGGAAACCAAAGAGTCAACCTTGGGGCCTCCCTCAGTTACAGGTAGTGTCGGTGTGCTGGAGGGGGGTTCTACCACAGCTGTCGAACAGTGAGCTTCGGTACCGGGAGGTCCGAAGGAGGAGAATACGTGGGAGTACTGGGAAGAACAGCACCCGGTCCTAAACGGGGATGAGTCTTAGGCCCATAAGGGATCCCTCTGGCTGTCAACAGCTGATCCAACAAATGCACCATATCGTGTTCAGATAGGCTCCTGGTGGACCTAGTGGATACTCCTGAAGGAGAATCTGGCCAGTCCAAAAAGGGGCTACAAGCATGTTCTGCAAACAGGTCTAGAGAAGGATAGTATCAGGTCTGTGGTGTCTGAGAAAATGGCACCATGGTCTCTAGTTTGGAGACAGGTAGCAAAGGCGAGGATAATGGCGCCGACGAGGTACTCATAATCACAGGTATCGGTTCCTGAGAGGTTGGTACTGAAGGTGGTGCTGGAGCAAGTAAGAACGGTGCCATAGTCGAGACAGTTGGTGCCAGAGGTAGCTTCGGCACCGAGGCACTAGATGACACTAGGACGGTAGAAGTCAGCCCGGCAGTAGTCGGAGCAGGGGTCAAACCCACAGTAGTCGGAACCGAAAAAGGGGCTCTGGGCTCCGATTAAGTCTTGTGGGCCTTAGGCTTAGAAGTCTTACCTCTGTCACCAGAAGGTGAGTAGGGATCAGAATGTGGCCATTTTTTGTGTTTAATTGGGGGGGGGGGTTGAAGCCTCCGACACAGAAATAGCCTCTGCGAAAGAAGAAGGTGTAAGGCCTCTCGGGATTAACTTATTCTTTCGTTTGTTCAGCGTCCACTGAGTAAAACTCTGACATATCTGACAGGGAGGTTCCACAGATAAATGAGAAACCCCCAGACAATAAACGCAGTCATCATGATTATCACTGTTAGGGAGCTTACCATTGCAGGAGGTGCAATGTTTAAACTCCAATATCCTTTTTTTATTGGACATAATCATCCAAAACAAACACACACACACACACACACACAGAAAGCAGAAAGAAGGAAGACACCAGCGATGGTATCAAGAGATACCACAATGGTAGGAGATGACATTACCAACAATGGTAAAAGAATAACCCAACGGGTAGAGCTAAAGTTGAGAAATTAGGCTATAAGGAGAACGATAAGATCAAAAGGGGTATACTGTCTAGAAAACTGACAAAAGTCTAATCAACACTCAAAAATATATCAAAAATATTTCACTTAGCTGGAGAGCTTGATGAAATGCGGCTATATGGCTATGTGGCAAATGAGATCTGAGGTAATTGGGAGAAGGGTATTGTGGGCAGCAGCTTAGCTCGAGAGTTTTTTGGTGTACGCAAGATTGGTATTTGGCCGACACAGTTCCAAGGGCTCAGAACCGAACCCATCAGTGATGAATGGGAAGAAGATTAATAACATTAGATGGTATTTTTACACTCAGCACAGACGGACTCCCACGTTATCAACTGTAAATTTTAGATGTTGGTGATGTCAATGAGTTTTCGAGAAGTTGGAAAAAAGAAGTTATGTACTCACCATAATGTACCATGTGTGTGTTTGTCCATCTCAACCTTTATTCTCACTGATGGGTTTGGATCCAATGTGTTAGATCCATCTCGGCCTTTCCAATAGTTCGAGGTCTTCAGCTCGTGGGCCTCCATCCCTGTCCATAATGCAGTTCCCCAACTTCCTCAGACATTGTTTGCCCTCTCAGAAAGAAAAATAACCTATAAAGTAAATATGGTCTTTTAGAAGTTAAAGTCAGTATCTCTAAGGCTATGGAGATCTATAAATCCACTGTCCACTAGGTCTCCCAGGAGTTCTGGAAGGGGGTAGGGAGGGTGGGTTGTGAGAATAAAGATTGAGATGGACAAAACACATGGAATGGTATGGTGAGTACATAACTTCTTTATGGGCTCCTGTCAATCTCACCTTTATTCTCACTGATGGGACCGCATCCCAAGCAACTGAATTCCTGGGTTGCTCATGGGAGAATATTCCTCAGAACCATAGAACCAAATGAAGATCTACTCCTGGAGGCCAAATCCAGTTTGTAATGAGTAATAAAGGTAAGCAGTTTTGCCCACATAGTTGCAGCACACTTACTTTTAAACAAATACTAGACCATCCAGAATACCCTAAATCCAAACCAAAACACACTAAAATAACTTCCTTCAATAACCTTGTCTTAGCTGGAGACATTCACCCCAACCCCGGACCTAACCCACCCACAAATAGCAATTACCCTCCCCTTCCTCTAATGTTTCATCCCCCCACAGTACTCTTACATTTTTCACATTCAATTCCCAGAGTCTCAACAACAAAGCACATCAGTTTCAAGCATGGCTAAGTCATAACCAACCTGACATTGTAACCATCTCTGAACCTTGGTTCAATCACCACATCTCTGACTCTGAAATCTTACCCTCTGGATTTTATGCTCTTAGATGTGACCACCCACAGTTTCCTCCGGGTGCTCCGGTTTCCTTCCACATTCCAAAGACATGCTGTAGGTGGATTGGACACACTAAATTGGCCCTAGGCGTGAGTGTGTGCGTGTGTGCCTTCTGTGGAAGGTTGGGTGCCGGGCTGGCAACTCAACACCGTAAATCTCCACTGCCAATCATGAGTGGACGTGATCCGCTGTGGCGACCCCTAACCGGGAAAAGCTGAAAGAAGAAGAAGATGACCACCCACAGAAAAAAGGCAGAGGTGTTGCATTAATCTATTCCAATCTACCTACCTTAATTCCCCTACCAAACCCCATTCCTAAATTCACCAATGCAGAACTAATAGTCAGTCTATTAAAGTTGAATAATCACAAAAGCCTCTGTATCATCACCCTTTATATCCTACCCGGAAATAATGTCTCAACCCTTGAGGACATACTCCAATGGGCCTCAGCTGAAATTAACCTTGAAACTTACATACTAGGTGATGTAAACATCGACTGGAATAAAATCAACAGTCCCATACCCTCCCTGTCCATTAATCTCTTTAACTTTACTCAAGTAACCCACTCCATCACCAGATCCAATAAAATAAATCCCCCAGGATCCACTCTTGACTGAATCTTAGTCACCCATTCAAATAAAATTACCAACTCTGGCACCATCCCTGAATCTATTAGTGACCATCTCCCAGCTTTCATTTACCGTGCAACCACCTCCCATCCACACCAACATTAATATATTCAGACTTACAACCTTAGTAAATTTAACCCCAAAACCTTCTCTAACTATCTCAAACAAATGAATCGGAACATTCTAAAAACCCTTCCACTCAAAGCCATAGACCACTTTAATTCTACTTTCCTAGATGCTCTAAATTTCCTAGCTCCACCAAGGAAAAAAAGAATAAAAACTATAACTGCCCCTTGGCTAATCAAAGCAACAAAGCAAATTATGCATCAAAGAGACAAATCCTGGAAGCTTTATCAAAAGAATAAACTTCCCAAAACCCTACTCCAATATACACAGCTCCATAACTTTGCACAAAAACAAATCTTCAAAGACAAAAAATCCTACTACACTAAGCTCCAGTCCAACCATCCCCAAAAACCTAGGCTTTTTTGGAACTCCATAAACTCACTCCTCAACCCAAGCTCCAAAACTAACCCTTGTCCGGACCCAAGTAAATCTGACCTCGAATTAGCCTCACTAGTCAACTCTTTCTTTAGAGTCAATATCCAACCTAACGAAAACTTTTCCCAACAACGACCCATCTCTCCTACATTCCACCTCATCTAAGTCTCCAAATAATTTCCCCTCTATGTTTGTGCTTAAACCTGTCTCCACTATCTACATAAAAATACTTCTATCCAAACTTAAAACCTGCTCCAGTGGCTCCAATGCACCTGACAACATCCCCTCTTCCTTTCTCAAGTCTGCTACCAATGGTATAGCTCTCCCAATTATTATCCTAAATAATAGATCCATAAGGGAATCCTATGTCCCTAAACTTTGACATTCTGCCTTTATTCTTCCTCTCCACAAGAGAGGCAAAAACACTAACATTTCAAACTTCCGCCCTATAGCACTTCTCTCCCCAATCTCCAAAATCCTAGAAAAAGGCATCCACCTCCAACATTTTCCTTTTACAACTAAAAAAACAACTTCTTACACCTACCCAATATGGCTTCTGACCAGGACATAGCACTATAACAGCTCTACTCTCAATCTTAGAAACTGTCAATCAAGCCCAAGATTCTGGGAACTTACTATTCACAGTGCTCCTAGATCTCTCTAAAGCATTTGATACTATTTCCCAAAAGCAGCTTCTAAGTCACCTCTCAAACCTAAATCTCTCCCAAAACACTCTTTCCTGGTTCTGAAGCTATCAGTCAGATAGATCTCAGGCTGTGAAATGTAAAAGAAGCACTTCACCTTTCTTATTCACCCCCTACCGGGTACCACAGGGGTCCATCCTTAGACCAATGAGGTTTAGTATCTTTATCAATAACTTTCACTTTGCTATTCCTAATGCCAAAGTCATCTGATATGCAGATGACTCGTCACATGTCTGCTCTGTCTCTAACCTCCCTGAACTCCTATCTAAAAGTCAGACTGCCTTCTCAACTACTGAGATCTGGATGTGCCAAAATCACCTTTTTCTCAATGCTAGCAAATCTAAAATACTACTATTTGCACCCTCAAAATCTTTTCTCTTTTGATAAAAATTCCTTCCAAGTCCTTAGCCAAAGCAACTCTCATATCGAAGTTGTTCCCTTTGCCAAACTAGTCGGTGTAACTATAGAAGAACACCTCAAGTTCAACATCCATATTCAGCAAAATATAAAGTAAACCCACCAAAAACTAGGTATGCTATACAAGAACAACCACTTCCTCTCTACTTCTACCAGGCATACTCTGGCCCTCCTCTTACCTCCTTCCCTCCCTTCTGTACAGCACCCCGCTACTAACTAACCTATCCTCTTCCATCACTTCCAAAATTGAAAGCGGTCATACCGAAATTTTTTAATTTGCCACCAAAGCCAAACATTCCTCTCTTCACTGTGTTACCCTCCAATCCCTCAAATGATTAGAATTCACAAATTACCTGGACTTACTACAGCACATAGACTAATATTTAATCCAGAACAAAAATATTGCCAGTAGAATCCACACCAAACGTCTCAAACACAAGATAAATGTAAAAACCACAGAAAAAGAGATGCTGAAAGCTGCAAAAATTCCAACAAGGCCTTTACTAGTGCAAAAACACAAGCGCTTTCACAAAATGAGCTTCCTCAGGTGTACATCAAGCACTAATGAGACACACCTATATATACACAGTACAAATCACATGATACAAAACATTCAACTTCCTGCTTAAAAAATACTTAACATATATATAAGAAATACATATAAAAATATATACACATAAATAAAACCTAAACAGTAAATATAAATATAAATATAAACATCATTTAATATGTATTAAATACTAGAATAAACAAATAAACCCCTTAAAATCATCTTTTTAGTGGCCTCATTTTCAACCTAGGTTTCAGGGGAATGCATTCATTAAGACCATGCCCTTCCGTGCTTCTCAACCTGGTAATCCAGATAGCTTCTAGATTCTCAGTCCTATTATACATATCACCCTGTCTAATACTCTCATGTAATAATCCAATCACTCTAAAACCAAAAACATGAGATTCATCTGTACTAGATACATGTTTAGAAAGTGCATTAGTTGTACTAAGTTTCCTGATGTTATACAAATGCTCCCTAATCCGATCCCTAAGATGCCTGTCCGTCTTGCCAACATAAAATTTGGCACAGGTCCTACAACTAGCAAGGTAAACAACATGTTTACTATCACAAGTGCCAGAAACTTTGAAAATGTAATTTCTACCCTGGTCAGGGTAAGTAAATGATGACCCACTATCTGTATAACTACACCAATTGCAATTCCCACACTGTTGAGTGCCAGTGCAAACACTTTGTGACCTATCCTTCTTCGGATAGCAAAGTCTCCTCTTAATAGATCTATCATTTCTAAAACTGATCCTGGGAGTATCATCAATTATACCTGCTACTTCACTATCCGTCAATAACACCTGCCAGTGTTTCCTAATAATGTTAATATACCTATCCACATCAGAAGTGTATTTCAAAGAGACTCTCAGATTAGTCTGAGTTGAGATCTTATCTGAACTTTCAAAAGGTTGTCTCTTCATGGAGAAATAAGGTCTGGCTCTATCACTCCGTTTACACGTAGCACTAGGTACTTGTTCAGACAAGGACCTATCATCATACCCTCTTTCTTTCAAGAAGCTCTTAACTCTATCCACTTCACTTTCAAAGTCTTATTCCCTAACATTTAGTCTTGAAGCCCTCATGACCTGATTTGCCACCACATTTCTGAATATATGGGGAGGATGCGCACTGTCACGATGTAAAAGATGGTTAACATGACAACTCTTCCTATACTTTTTGGTAATAAAAGAAGCCTGACAATCACAGTAAATAGAGAAACTACATCCAATGTAATAGTTCTCTAAAAACTGTTGAACAGCTGTCACACCCTTGTCATTGGGTATCACAGTAAATAGAGAAACTACATTCAATGTAATAAAAGAAGCCTGACAATCAGTGTGTGTGGATAAAAAATCATACAAATCTCCAAGAAAATGCTCAGTGTCCCTGAGTATATGTTGTTTCTTATTCAGTATAGGTCTGAGGTGCTTCTCTATAAATATAGAAATATATTCAGTGCACCACCCTCTACCTGAGATGATAGGTCTCATGGGTGGATCCAGGGTGGATTTATGCACCTTAGATAAACCTTGCAGCACCGGTATAAGTGGTTTCATAGTAAGGAAATACTCAAATAATTTCTTATCAATCAGTCGTTCAAAAAAGTGCCTCACGCCATTTGCTACTTCATCTATATGTGTAGCAACCTGCGTCAAATTTAATTCTTCATAGAACAACCTATCCCCCAGACTCTCTAGCATCCAAGCCTCATACCAGTCTCTGTCAAGTACTACAATAAGCCCACCCTTATCTGCTGGTCTAAAAACAAGCCGTCGATCATTCTCCAACTCCCTCAAGGCTATATTCTCCTGCCTGGTTAGATTGAACCTCCTCTTCCTGGATTGTATACCAGGACTCATACATGTATCATAAATATCCCTTATACATAATTTCTCAAATGCATTAATTATCAAATTATTATTAGTGATAAAAGAACTCGGTCTTGAAAACATGTTCATTCGCTTATCAATATCACTATTCTTGTACATTAATTTTAAAGTCAAATTTCTAGTAAAAGTCTTAATGTCCATGATCACATCTACAAAACATGAATAGCTGGTAGGTATAAACGAACGTCCTTTCTTCAATACCTCAGACCTATACTGAATAAGACACAACATATACTCAGGGACACTGAGCATTTTCTTGGAGATTTGTATGATTTTTTTATCCACACACACTGATTGTCAGGCTTCTTTTATTACATTGGATGTAGTTTCTCTATTTACTGTGATACCCAATGACAAGGGTGTGACAACTGTTCAACAGTATTTAGAGAGCTATACACAGTATAGCAATGAGATAGTTACTTTATTGGTAAATTTATTGAGAATGGTGCTTGAACACAATATATTTTTGTTTGGTAACCAGATGTTTAGACAGTGCAATGGCGTAGCTATGGGCACTTCTTGAGCCAATAGCTAAGCCAATGCAGTCATGGCAGTTTGGGAGGAGCGTTATATCTTTAAGGGTCCCTTTGGTGAGCATGTTTTGTTCTATCGTAGATTTGTAGACGATGTTTTTATTCTGTGGGAGGGAGATGAGGAATGTTTGTCTAGATTTTTGCTGCATGTTAACAAGTCTACAGATTATTTGCAATTCACACATAAGATATCTTATGAAGGTTTAGATTTTTTAGATGTAGCAGTACTGAGAGACCCGGAAGGGAATGTATATACCAAACAGTATAGGAAGAGTTGTCATGTTAACCATCTTTTACATCGTGACAGTGTGCATCCCCCCATATATTCAGAAATGTGGTGGCAAATGAGGTCATGAGGGCTTCAAGACTAAATGTGAGGGAAGAAGACTTTGAAAGTGAAGTGGATAGAGTTAAAAGCTTCTTGAAAGAAAGAGGGTATGATGATAGGACCTTGTCTGAACAAGTACCTAGAGCTACGTGTAAATGGAGTGATAGAGCCAGACCTTATTTCTCCATGAAGAGACAACCTTCTGAAAGTTCAGATAAGATCTCAACTCAGACTAATCTGAGAGTCTCTTTGAAATACACTTCTGATGTGGATAGGTATATTAACATTATTAGGGAACACTGGCAGGTGTTACTGACGGATAGTGAAGTAGCAGGTATAGTTGATGATACTCCTAGGTTCAGTTATAGAAATGATAGATCTATTAAGAGGAGACTTTGCTATCCAAAGGAGGATAGGTCACAAAGTGTTTGCACTGGCACTCAACAGTGTGGGAATTGCAATTGGTGTAGTTATACAGATAGTGGGTCATCATTTACTCACCCTGACCAGGGTAGAAATTACATTTTCAAAGTTTCTGGCACTTGTGAAAGTAAACATGTTGTTTACCTTGCTAGTTGTAGGACCTGTTCCAAATTTTATGTTGGCAAGACAGACAGGCATCTTACGGATTGGATTAGGGAGCATGTTTATAACATCAGGAAACTTAGTACAACTAATACACTTTCTAAACATGTATCTAGTACAGATGAATCTCATGTTTTTGGTTTTAGAGTGATTGGATTATTACATGAGAGTATTAGACAGGGTGATATGTATAATAGGACTGAGAATCTAGAAGCTATCTGGATTACCAGGTTGAGAAGCACGGAAGGGCATGGTCTTAATGAATGCATTCCCCTGAAACCTAGGTTGAAAATGAGGCCACTAAAAAGATGATTTTAAGGGGTTTATTTGTTTATTCTAGTATTTAATACATATTAAATGATGTTTATATTTATATTTACTGTTTAGGTTTTATTTATGTGTATATATTTTTATATGTATTTCTTATATATATGTTAAGTATTTTTTAAGCAGGAAGTTGAATGTTTTGCATCATGTGATTTGTACTGTGTATATATAGGTGTGTCTCATTAGTGCTTAATGTACACCTGAGGAAGCTCATTTTGTGAAAGCGCTTGTGTTTTTGCACTAGTAAAGGCCTTGATGGAATTTTTGCAGCTGTCAGCGTCTCTTTTTCTGTGGTTTTTAATATTTAATCCAACCAAATGCCCCACTCTAACATCCTTCCCCCATACACCCCAAATAGAACTCTCAGATCTGAATACCAAAACTTAATTACTGTCCACAAACCTAAACGTCCTGCTGGACAACTTCTCCTCTCCTTCTCCTTAGGTAAGAAATGGAACTCTCTCCCTTCCACACTAAGGACAATGTCAAACACAAACAACTTCAAAACTGAATTCTCCCTACCTAAAACTCTCTAACAAAAGCCCCTGGGAGGGTATCCTCCTGAGTTCCTAAGCACTTTATAGCTGGCTATAACCTTCTATAGCTAATTCCCATACGATCTCTCACACTCTGTAAATACTAGCTTTTGACTTTAACTGTGTGAATTTGTTAAAATGTATCTGCATGATATTTCCCCACTACAGGCAATATTGCTCACACTTTGTATTATTTGATATGTATTTGTACTTTTACTTTTATTGGACTGCTGTCTTTACTGTAATCTGTTTCATGGAGCTTTTCTCCCCAGGCCTCCACTGAAAATGGGGTCTCTGGGCCCAGTGGACTTCCCCGATAATCAAACTGGAAATAAATAAATATCATCCCAGGGTAACCTTGCTTGAAAGTCTGCAGATGTAGCTACTGACCTGGTGGAATGTGCCTTGGCATGAAAAAGAAGGGACCTGTAGATGTAGGATATACGTAGAGTGAGCCATCTAGATAAAAAGAAGTTATGTCTTACCATAACGTTCCATCTGTGTTGTTGATCTTCTTCCATTCATCACTGATGTGTTCGGGTCCAATCCCTCGGAACCGTGTCGGCCTAATACCAAGCTCGCGTACACCAAAAACTCTCGAGCTAAGCTGCTACCCACAATGCCCTTCTCCCTGTTACCTCAGATCGAGTTTGCATAAGATATATAGAAGTAAGGCAGAGGCCATTTCTGTGGAAAAACCCTGAAAACACCACAAGGACCCATGAGATCCACCAGGTGCCTTTGGTGGGGGACGGAGGGAGGGATGTGATGAATGGAAGAAGATCAACAACACAGATGGAATGTTATGGTAAGACATAACTTCTTTATCTGATGTTGTTAATCTTCTTCCCATTCATCACTGATGGGACAGAATCCCAAGCTACCTGAGAAACCTGGGTGGCCCTTATGGAAGAACATTCCTGAGCACCATTGAGCCGAAGGCCGCTCTTCCCCTGGAGACCATATCCAACATGTAATGTTTGATGAAAGTGTGAGGGTCATCCATAGAAGCTCTGGAGTGAAAAGCAACAGAAGTTGCTATAGCTCTAGTTGAATGTGCATTGATATTGTGAGGTTTAGGCTCATTTGTACGTGAATATGAAAAAGCAATACAATTTCTGAGCCACTTTGATAAAGTGACTTTTGATACAGCATGTGACACCCGTGCCCTGGCCTAGTTATCAAGGAGCCTCAATCCTCACCACTAACACCAGACAGGGCACCACATATGAGAGGAAAGAATAACAAATACATGCAGTAAAGTGCAATTTCCATTAAGAGCACACAGAGATCACAGTCAGACCAGGGCTGGTCACTCCCTTGCTCCCCAAGTACCCAATAAGACTCCCCACTGGCACAGCTATAGGGTCCAGATCTCAGCCAGCTGGGCAAGCTAAAATCTCCAGCACCCTCTCTGTCCAACCAGTGCTGTGTGTCCCTGCCCAAGTAGCTGACACACACACACTTTGATATAAGAGTTTATACAACCACACTGACACTTCTGGGGAAGGCTGGGACAGGTTCTCCAGCTGTGCCCCTTTTACCCAGACTTTACGGTAGTACCACTTGTCACCACCCAGCTAATATTTATCAGCTACTCAAAGGCCCTTAAAAGGGTGTCCAATTATTACTGTGCAATATTATTATACAATTGGTAGTATGACTAAGCAGTCTCAGGGCTTATTAGAGTGACTTGGTACCGGATCCTTATATACATGCAATGTACTCTTAGAGCTTAACTTATCTCTACACAAAACAGCCACAGTTAAAAGGTTTTAAAATATTTAATAATAAATAATTAAAACCACAAGACAATACTATCTACTACACAGTGCTAGTCAAAAGAGTTCAGAGATCACACAGATATAATTAAAATAATTCAGTAGTACAGTTCTGACATCACAGAAAAAACACTTAGTCTAATCTTTCTAGTTCCCACCTATTCCTAAAAGAAAACACAAGTCTAAGATGAATTACATAAGAAAACAGGCAGAGTGCTGATGAGTTGTATGGTCAAGATAAAAATGCTTAATAATCTCTGGTTCTCACTGTTTAAACTAAAACTGCATTTCTGATAAACATTACATCAGTCTTCACCCTTCCTGGAGTTCCCAGGCTACACATTAACTACATTTACATTTTTAACATCTCCATTTTGTTATCTTGCAGCTGGTCAGGAGAAGAGAAATAAAAATACATTTGTATGTTTAAATCTAGCACTTTAACTCTTGGTTAAAACAATATAAGGAATTTCTTCATCTAGACCTCTCTTGCACCACTGTCTACATCAAAGGGTCACCAAATGCTTTACTTTGGTCAGTAAAGTCCACTGTTGTGACATTTATTTCCAGTTCCACATGTAACAGTATTTCTTTACATTTAAGACAACAAGCCTGTAGTTTACATTCATATTTAGAAATGACAGAATTATCTGCACAATTCTATCTGGCTAGGCTGGCAGCTTTCACATCCCCCCCCCCCCCGAGAACTCAAGCTAGTTTTTCAAGTGACCCTTGAGAAACACTGCTTGAGGGGGTCAGGTCTATCTGAGTATACCTACCCCATTTCGTGTCTTGAGAGCCATCTGGACTGGCATTGTTCACCCCACTGCGATGCTGCATTGACATATCATATGATTCAACCCTAGGTTCCATCTTAGCAACTTGGCATTTTGCTGGCTGGCTCTGTTTAACCACATTATGGGGTTGTGATCTGTCATAGCAGTGAAATTCCTTCCATACAGATAAGGCTGATGTTTCTGCAATGCCCACACTAGGGCTAAACATTCATTTTCTACAGCTGCATAACATTCCTCCCTGGGTTGGAACCTACAACTGAGATAAATCACTGGGTGCTCTTCCCCCTTTGAAGAAATCTGGCTAAGTACAGCCCCCACCCCATGGTTTGAAGCATCCACCTGCACAACAAATTATTTGCTGTAATCTGGACTGGCTAACACAGGGAGTCCTCCCAAAGCTTCTTTAAGTTTCTGGAATGCCTGCTCACATGCTGGGGTCCACACTACCTTATCTGGCCTGTCCTTCCTTGTCAGGTCTGTGAGGGGAGCAGCTATGGTATTATAACTGGGGACAAACTTTCTGTAGTACCCTGCAGTCCCTAAAAATGCCCTCACCTGCTTTTTAGTAACAGGTGCAGGCCATGCCTGAATGGCTTCCACTTTGGCAGGTTCTGGCCTTATCTTACCACTCCCCACTCTATGTCCTAGGTAGGAGACCTCTACCATACCCACCTGACATTTGCTTGGCTTAATGGTCAACCCTGCTCAATGTAGTCTGCCCAGCACCTCCCTGACATGCTGAAGGTGCTCTGGCTAGGAATGGCTGTAGATGGCAATATCATCTAGGTAAGCAAGGGCAAACCCTCCTGCTCCTACTAGGATATGATCTACCAGCCTCTGGAAAGTTGCTGGGGCATTCTTCATCCCAAAGGGCACCTTTGTAAATTCATACAAGTCAAAAGGAGTCACAAAGGCTGACTTCTCTCTAGCACTGGGAGTCAAGGGCACCTGCCAGTAACTCTTGGTAAGATCAATGGTTGTTAGATACTTAGCCCCACACAGCTGCTCTAAGGCCTTATCTGTCCTAGGCATGGGGTAATCATCTGTCTGTGTGACTATTTAATTTCCTGTAGTCCACACGGAACCAGGTGCTGCCATCCTTCTTTGGCACCAGCACCTTTGGGAGGCCCAGGGACTGCTGGACTCTTGTATCACCCCTAGTTCCAACATCTCCTGTACCTCCTCCTTCAGGGTCTGTCTGACTCTCTCAGGCACCCTATAATGGGTCTGCCTAATAGGCCTTTGGGGTCCTGTGTCTACCAGGTGCTGCACTAGGTGGGTGCGACCTGGTTTCCCAGTAAGCATGTCCCCAAATTCCTGCAACACTGCTTGGAGTTCTCGAACCTGGGTAGGAGACAGCTGCTGGGACATTGCTACCCCTTCCACTGAGGTGTCAGCCCGAGCCTCACTGAGAGGATAAGTTCCCAGATCTCCCTCAGACTCCTCCTGCAATCCACTGCAAATGCTCAGTACAAGAGCCTCCCTATCATGGTAAGGTTTCATCATCTTAACATGATACAGTTTGTGCCCCTGCCATCTGCCTAGCAGTCACCATGTAACATCACTTACCTTTCCTCCCAAGCTGCTTGCAGCTTGTTGTGTCAGTCAGGAATGAGAACCATTACCTGTTGCCCCACAACATACTCTCTAGCTCGAGCATTCCTGGCTTACCACACCTTTTTCTGTTGTTGGGCTTCTGCCAGGTTCTCCTGGGCCAAGCCCATGAGTTCCCTGAGCCTTGTCCTGAAGTTTATGACGTATGCCATAACAGATTCCTTGTGAGACTCGCATTCACCTTCCCACTCATCTCAAATTAAATCTAGAGGTCCCCTCACCCTATGCCCATACAGCAACTCAAAGGGTGAAAAAACTGTGGATTCCTGGGGAACCTCTCTGTAAGCAAACAACAGCCCACCCCCTCTTAAACTGATCTGCAAATGCCTGTAGCATGGACTTGATTGTAGAGTTTATCTTCTCAACAAGACCATTAGTCTAGGGATGGTAGGGGGTGGTCTTCATGTGTTTCACCCCACAGGACTTCCACAGACAAGCCAGCAGGTCCAACATGAAACTGGCACCTCTGTCAGTCAGTACTTCTTTTGGGAAACCTACCCTGCTGAAAATCTCTAACAAAGCATTAGCCACCTTCTCTGCCTCAGTGGAGAACAAAGCCACTGCCTCAGGGTATTGTGTAGCATAATCCACTACCACTAGGATATACTTTTTCCCTGTGGAATTTGGGGTACTCAGAGGACCCACAATATCCATAGCTACCCACTGAAATGGCTCCTCAGTCACAGGCAAAGGCATCAAAGGAGCTCTCACCTTGTCTCCTACCTTGTCTACCTTTTGGCACTGCTCACAGGTCCTACAGTACCCTGTTACATCTCTGGAAATTCCAGGCCAATAGAAGTTCTGCATAATACGCCTCTTTGTACATTTTATGCCCATATGGCCTGCAAAGGGAATATCATGGGCTATGGCTAGAAGCACCAGGCGGTAGGCTCTAGGCACTACCAACTGCTGTACTCTTTCACCTTCTAGCCCTCCCTCAGGGGGTCCACTCTCTGTATAGTAACCCTTTGTCCCAGTATACAGATTAACCCTTTCCTTGAGAATCAGGTGCCTCCCTAGCCACCTGCCTCAGGCCTTGCAATGTAGGATCTGAGAGCTGAGCCTGTCTCAACTCTCTCCTTGTAACCCTTCCCAGCTCCCCTTCCACAGGAAGTTTGGCATCCTCTGACAGTGGTGCCTCACTGTCACCTCTACCTTTGCAGTCACTCTGTCCAATGGAACATTAGTACCGCCAAGCAGATGTGGCTCACCTTCAGTCTCACTGCTACAGAGTAGCTCCCTCCCTGAAGTAACCACCTCACCAGTCCTAGCTGCAAGTATGCAGTCTGTCTGGGTCTCCCCCAGGCTACCAGACCCACATGCTTGTCTCCTAGCCTGACTGTGTGCAACTGCATAAGCACATGGTAATGCCTCATCCAAATCCTTCGTTTTCAGGACATCTGCAGGATGGTAGTTTAGTACCCCTGTTGTCTCAAGACAATCTACTATTGGCATTTTGTCTTTCCCACTTACTGGCTCCCTCACCTTTTGTTCCCCACCTTGCTTCTGTGGACACCTGTATGCCACATGGCTCCACTGGTTGCATTCAAAACATTTAACCCTAGCTCCTGGCATATCATTGCTGGAACCTGTGTCTAACAGAGCACTTTTCAAACTATCTGGAAATATACAGAGCTAAGTATATTTTTTTAGTTCTTCAGAATTGTGTACTGTAAATTGTTGCTGGACTAATTTTATTCAGAGTTATGCACTGTTATTTT
Organism: Protopterus annectens; assembly: GCF_019279795.1. Classification (NCBI taxonomy): domain Eukaryota; kingdom Metazoa; phylum Chordata; order Ceratodontiformes; family Protopteridae; genus Protopterus; species Protopterus annectens. Next base: position 191,060,082 of record NC_056738.1, read on the forward strand.
TGATTCATTGTATAGTTTTTCAGATCTCTGCTGAAAGTGTTTTGTACCACCTCCACCTATTTTCTGCTGTGTCTTAAGTTGGTATAACTGTTTTTTACAGCTTGTATCATCTGACTATCTGAAGGATTACTTGCATAAAATAGACCCTGTTAGTTAACAGCCTGCATATCATTGCTGGAACCTGTGTCTAACAGAGCTCCTTTCAAACTATCTGGAAATATACAGAGCTAAGTATGTTTTTTGGGTTCTTCAGAACTGTGTACTGTAAATTGTTGCTGGGCTAATTTTATTCAGAGTTCATAGGTAGGTACTACGCTATCTGCCCGAGGGCATTTATAAGCCTAGCCAGATTGTGTCAGCTTTCGCCACCCCATTACTTAATTAACTGAGCCTCTGTCAAAAAGAGCCAAAGAAGTGATCCCAGGGGTGTATTTTCTGTTACCCATCCACTCGAGGTTTCTCTTGAAGAGTGTTAGTGAGGGGCTCTGCCTAATGCAGTTAGGAATTTTGTTCAAAAGCATGGGAAGTCTCTGTGACAGGAATATCTCTCTCCAGCATGTTCTATTTATTGTTGTGGCAAGGTTTAGCTCACTAGAGCAAGTGGCTCGCAGTGACTTAGATTTCTTTAGGTGGAGCATGTCCATCAATTCTGAGTTGGACATGGCTTTGTAAGTCAGGCAGAGATCACCTCTGAGTAAGCGATATGCCACTGAGTACAGCCGGAGTTTTTCCAGTCAGGCTGCACAGGACATACGTTTGAGGCCAGTAATCCTCTTGGTGAGGTACTTTTGAGGTCTTAGCAGCTGTTGGAAGTGTCTTGTGAGGTACATCCCAAATGGGGAATTGTACTCTATGATGGGTCTGATGAGTGACGAGTAGAGGGGCACTATAACCTCTTTATTTCTAGATGCGAACCCTTTAGTAATTAGATGGGCTGCATAGAAGGATTTCCTAACTACTTTGGCAATATGATTGTCAAAGGAGAGATTACTATCTACCTGGGTCCCCAGATCTCTTATTACCTCTTCTGTATTAAGGGAGCTGCCACCTATGTAGTAATTCATGGGTGTTTTGTTTTTCCCAAATGGGATGACTATGCATTTTTTGGCATTTAGCTTGAGACCATGACTTTGACACCAGGTGTCCATCTCAGTAAGGCCCTTTTGGAGAATGTCCGTGTCAGTCGGAGAGTCAATTATGGCTCCCAGTTTGCAGTCATCAGTGAAATTGTTAGCCATAGTCCTCCTGTGTTTGCCTGTACTTCTGAGAAGTATATGCCAAACAGTAGGGGTCCCAGGACCGAGCCTTGTGGGACACCACTTGTGACTGGTTTAGAGTCGGACCTGGAGCCGCTATTCTTACCGTGCGAGTTCTGTCTGTTAGCCAGTTGGCAACCCATCTTGTGACGTAGGGGTTTGTGTTCAGGATGGTGTGTTTTTCTATAATTCCCGAGTGGGGAATGGTGTCAAAAAACTTGGCGAGGTCAAGGTAGGCTGTGTGAACCACCTTCCCCTCATCTATGGCCTTGGTGACTGTCTCAAAGAAGTCAACCAGGTTTAATAGGCATGATCTGCCCTTAACAAAGCTGAATTGGGTCAGGTCAAGTGTTTGGAGGTTCCCAGTGTCTTTGATAATGAGTTCCATGATGATGCGCTCCACAGCCTTGCAGAGCAGGCTAGTCAGGCCTATGGGGCGATAGTTACCAGGGTGAGTTTTGGCCCCTCCTTTGTGGAGTGGAATAACCATTGCTATGCACCATTCTATGGGCACGTAGCTTGTGGACAGGCTGAGGTTGAACAGTGCGTTTAGGTGGGGGGTTAGTTTGCTCTGTAGTTTGTGCAAGACGCAGCATGGGACACCATCTGGCCCCATTGTCACTGTGCTTTTGGCTTTTGAAAGGGCTGTTTTCACCTGTGCATCTGTGATTTTCGGGACACTACACTTTTCCGGTACTGTTGTGGGCCCTTTTGGGGGTGAGAGGGGGGTGAAATTTGCACTGAATCTATCTGCCAGAATGTTGGCAATATCAGAAGTTTCAGTATATTTTGTGCTATTTTCCACTAGCTCAGAGTATATCTGTGAGTTGCCACTTAGATTCTTGACATAGCTAAAGAAGGCTTTGTGGTTATCTTTCAAATTCTTGGCTATTTTTCTTTCGAAGTTAGCCTTGGATGATTTTATGAGGGACCTTAGTTTCTTACTGATACTGATAAGGGATGTCTTTCCTTCTTGGGATTTGTTTTTTTTTTCCTGAACTAGTTTCCTCCTTCTATTGTATAGCCTGTTTATGGCAAGGGTTCACCAGACTGGTTTCCTTCCCTTAGGGGAGTGAGTCTTGGTTTTGCTAGGGATGGCATGATCCATGCATCCTTATAGGTGCTCATAGAGTGCATTTGTAAAGGTTCCTGCATCTTGGACATTGTTATCCTTTAGCGTGGGGGCTGTGAAACTTACCACCTCTGTCTTAAGTAAGGTGAAGCTTGCTATAGAAAAGTTTTTCACTGTGGTTTCCTTGGTTGGGGGTGGTGGTGTGGTGTGGAAATCCAGAGTGATTAGTTTATGGTCTGATCTAACCAATGATGGTTGACCTCCGGTGCGGAATACCTGCACCCATGTTGCTGATGACCAGGTCCAATATGTCTTCACCTCTGGTAGGGGAGTTTACCAGCTGATCCAGGGCATTTGAGTTGATAAATTCCAGAAAGCGCTGGACCTGGGAGTTTGTACTTGAGTAGTTTTCCCAGTTAACGGTAGGGTAATTAAAATCGCCCAATATCAGGGTGCTCGGTAGGACCTTCATGTTTTCCAGTGTCTCCAGAAAGGCAGAGTGGTGGTCCTGGGTCATGCAGGTTGATCTGTAGCAGGCCAAAATTTGCATTCCAGATTTCCCCGATGTTAGTTGCACATGGATGATCTCAGAGGTATCATGCTGTGCCACTAACATGGAGGTGTGGGTATCCTTGATGAATATGGGTACACCCCCTCCTTTTGTGTTTCGGTCCATGTTCTGTGGCCGAAATGTGTGGTATGAGTTGTAGCCCAGTAGTGCTGCGGTGCTCTATGGAGCCTTGAACCAGGTTTCAGTTACTGCACAGATGTCGACGTTCTCCATACTGAGGAGTGCTTCAAGCGCGTGCATTTTGAGATTTAAACTCCTGGCGTTGAGTAGCATAACCCTCATTTTTTTTATTTGTGTTGTTTACGGAGGTGGGTTTGACTTTTGAGCCTTGCCTAAAAAAGGCAGTATGGGGGCAGCAAGAGCCTTGGCCAGTATTCGAAAGCCTAGGGGTGACAGGTGCAAGCCATCTCTTGCAAAGCAAAGAGGCTTGTCGAGCATGTTGTCCTAGGCTGACAGATACTGGATCCCCTTTGAATGACACCAGAAGCTTAGCCAATTGTTGAAATTGATCATTTTTTCTTTATACTGCAGTATCATTCTTGGTGCACTGTTATTTTTGATTCACTGTATAGTTTTTCAGATCTCTGCTGAAAGTGTTTTGTCCCACCTCCCCCTGTTTTCTACTGTGTCTTAAGTTGGTATAACTGTTTTTTACAGCTTGTGTCATCTGATTATCTGAAGTACTTGCATAAAAATAGACCCTGTTAGTTAACAGCCTGTATATCATTGCTAGAACCTGTGCTAACAGAGCTCTTTTCAAACGATCTGGAAATATACAGAGTTAAGTATATTTTTTTGGTTCTTCAGAATTGTGTACTGTAAATTGTTGCTGGACTAATTTTATTCAGAGTTGTGCACTGTTATTTTTGATTCACTGTATAGTTTTTCAGATCTCTGCCGAAAGTGTTTTGTCCCACCCATCCTCCCTATTTCTGGATTGTTGTTTAAATTTGGTGGCTTTTGCAGGTGCCCACCCAACTGTAAATTTGCTCTGGGACACTCCCCCCAGTACCATCTCTTTACCACATTCTACCTAATACACTCCTTCTGCACTTGTTTTTAGTCATTTTTAATTTAATTGCATTTTTAAACTGTGTTTGGTCTAATATTGCTACATACTCAAGTGTGCTAGCTTGCACTACATTTGAATTGTTTTTACTGCTGTTTTAGCTACTTTTCTGTAAAAAAAAAAAAAAAACTGTAAGCCTGTTTCCTACCTTCCTGTAACGAGTGTAGCCCAGATACAGATTTGCTGTATCCAAGACTGTATGTAAGCTTCTGAGCCCCCCCCCCCCCAAGCCTTTCTGTGTTGGAGGGAAGCCTTCTAGCTTGTCAGTGGGAGTGGTAAGCACTAGGTAACCTGTCTACCACATAAGGAGTGGTTCTGGCCCAGAAATTGTATTTATTGGCCGTCTGGGCAATCTGTTCTATCATTCTCAACTTTCTGATTTGAAAGCCTGCATTTGCACTTGTTTCTTTCCTGTAACTAGTCTAGTGCAGATACAGATTCTTAGTTTTAGCACTTGAATTTGCTTATTTGTGCTCAGCACTTGTTCAGAACTTGTACGCACTAAATAAGCTAATTACTATAGCACTCAACCTTCCTCATTACCTAGAGGAAAACAGTTTTTGCATTTACTTTCCTCACTTGTTTAGAGAAAAACAGCTGTTGTACTCACTTTCCTTACTTATCTAGAGGAAAATGTTTTTTTATTCAGGCATGTCCAAGGGTCAGCTCCCAGTGTTCTCTCCTGTCTATCTGATGAATCTGGGCATCTTGGGGCAATGTAGAAATTGCCTCATGTACACAGACAACCCTCTCCTCCTACCACCCAACACTACAACCTGTGAGAGATAAACTTATCTAGCCAAACCGGAGGTAAAGCTCTCTCCAACCAAGACTGAACTTGACATTCAAGAGGAGAAGGTAAACACTTGCACCACACCACCATTATCACATAATCTCACTAAATCTACACCACCAAAATCCACACATAGAAACACAAAAACATTCGCGGAGGCTCTCAATAATAATCTGCCCAAGCAACAGAGACCTCCAAAGCTGAAACACAAGCAATTTCCACCCCCCAACACAACCCAAATGACACATAGCCCACAGACTCAGTGTGCCACTCAACCACAGCCAGTAAGGCAAAACAACGTATCCAACACACTAGTCATAGGTGACTCATATCAGGCACACTGATGTCCCACTCACCAGGCTAAACAAGGAGAAGGTTACTGTCAGCTGCCTGTCAGGTGCCAGGATCTGCCACATAACCCACGTACTCGGGTCACTCCACAACAAGTACAAATATGACTCTGTCATTGTCCATGTTGGTGTGAATGACCTGAGATGTACCTCTCCACACTACACAAAAAGAGACATGAGAAAAGCTCTCCGATCTTGTAGCCTAGGTAGGTATGACCCTAGACCTGAGTAGCATTCTGCCATCGCCAAGAAGGATACAGCAGTTGTTGTGTCTTTCGGCTTTTCCCGGTTAGGGGTTGCCACAGTGGAACTCCGGTCCACTAATGATTGGCAGTAAATTTTTACGTGCCGAGTTGCCGGCCCTGACGCACAACCTTCAACGAAGGTACGCCCATTCATGCATGTCTCCACACAGAAGACGCTCTAGCTGAGAATCGAACAGGACAACGTCTTACTGTGAGGCGACAATGCTACCGCAGCACAATACCGCAGTACAAGGACAAAAGGATTGACTTCAACAACTGGCTAAGCTTCTGGTGTCATTATAAGGGGATCCAGCATCTGTCTGCTTGGGATGACATGGTTGACAGACCACGATGTTTTGCCAGATAGCCTGCACCTGTCGCCCCTGGGATTTAGGATACTGGCTAAGGCTCTTGCCGCTCCTATAGTGCCTTTTTCAGGCACGGTTCAAATGACAACTTCACCACCATAACAGGAACAAGCAAGAAAAAACTGAGGGGAATGCTACTCAATGCTAGAAGTCTAAATCTCAAAATGCACTCAGTCGAGGCCCTCCTTAAAATGGAGAACATCGATATCCGTACAGTGACTGAGACCTGGTTCAAGGCTCCAGACAACACCTCTGCACTACCAGGCTATAAGGCATACCACATTGTTCGGCCATGTAACCTGGACCGGAACACCAAAGGTGGAGGTGTGCCCATATTCATTAAGGATATGCACACCTGCAGGCTAGTTGCTCAGCATAATGTATCCGAGGTTATCCAAGTGCAACTAACTCTGGGCAAAACTACAATCCAAAGTGTAGCTTGCTACAGATCCCCCACCATGCCCCAGGGTTCCCACTCCTCTTTTCTTGATGTACTGGAAAATATTAGGGTTCAACCAAACACCCTAATAACGGGTGATTTCAACTACCCTACCATCAACTGGGAAAACTACTCATGTACCAACTCCTTCACACAACGCTTTCTGGAATTCATAAACTCCAATGCCCTGGATCAGCTTATTCACACCCCCACCAGGGGCAACAATATCCTAGACCTAGTCATTACCAACATGAGTAATTGGTGTTCCACACCTGAAGTCAATTCCTTGTTGGTCCGATCCGACCATAAGCTAATCACCCTTGAGATCCACATCCCGCCCCCACCCCCACCCCCATTAAGGAAACTACAGTAAAAAATTTCTCCAAAGCCAACTTCATGCTTAAGACAGAAGTGGTGAACTTCATGACACCCATGCAGATGGACAATACAATTACGACTGCTGAATCCTACACAAATGCACTCTATAAGTAAACAGAACCAAGACTCTATCCTCCAAAAAAAGGAAGCCAATCTGGTGGTCCCCTGCCATAAACAAACTGTACAACACTAGGAAGAAATTGTTGCAAAACAGAGTAAGATCCCATGAGTGGAGCAGCTCCCTGGTCAGCCTCAGTAAGAAGCTGAGATGCCTTATAATATCCTCCAAAGCTAGCTACGAAAACAAAAGCGCCACTGATTCTAAGGAAAACCACAAAGCATTCTATAGCTATGTCAAGAATCTCAAGGGCAACACCCAGATCTGCTCTGAGTTACAGCACAACGGCACAAAAATTACAGAACCAACTGATACTGCCAACATCCTGGCAGATAGGTTCAGTGCTAACTTTACCCCCCCTCACCCCCTGAAGGACCCATATCTACACAGGAAGAATGCAGAGTCCCTGTAAGCAATTACAAAGTACAGCTGTGTACCTACCATAAATGTAGATGTTCGAATGTATTCACTGTTGCAGTCATTACACTTGGGTTATCCTGCTGGCAGGCGACCCGCAGTCGGCCCGAGTTCCAAAGTCTTGGTCCGGCGTCGGTTGCTGTCGCCTCTTCCCTGAGGTCAGTGTGTCAGGGGTATAAAAGTTGCAACCGACGCCATTTTCTTCAGTTTTTCTTGCCCCAGATGTCAGGTGCCCCCAGATAGGAAGGCTGGAAAGATAAAATTATGCCAAAAAACATGCATATATTACTATAAACATTTCCTTCATCTACAAGCAAATACACCACATATGTAGTATAGAGATGAGAAGTACAGAAAAGTCCCAGCAATTAAAAAAAAGGGGGGATGGTGGGTGGGTAACCTGGACTGCAACAGTGAATACACTCGAACATCTACATTTATGGTAGGTACACAACTGTACTATGTTCATCATGTTTCACTGTTGCAGTCTTTACACTTGGGTAGAATCCCAAAGCTGAGGTTGGGTGGCTGGGTCTAAATTGGATTTGGAGAGGCTACCAAGCCCTGCAGAACTGCAGTGGCAAAGCCCGCTCTGGATTTAGAGAAGAGAGGTAAGTGGTAGTGCTTAGTGAAAGGGTGCAATGAGCTCCAGGTTGCAGCTTCTAAAATGTCTTTGGTTGGCATTCCTCTGAGGAAAGCTGCTGAAGTGGCTGCTGCTCTGGTAGAATGAGGCCTAATGCCCTTAGGCACTGATTTGCCATGTTGCGCATAACAGAAGCGGATGCAGTGTCCTATCCATTTCGAGATTGTCTGCTTTGCAATAGGCTTTCCTTGTGATCCTGCAGCATATGCTACAAACAGTTGCTCGGTTTTTCTGAAAGCTTTTGTTTTGTCCAAGAAGAATTGTAGCTGTATGTGTATATCCAAAGCGTGCAGAAGTCTCTCCCCTTTATTCTGGGGATTTGGGTAAAAAGTAGGTAAATGAATGGTTTGGTTTAAGGCTACATTAGAGACCACTTTTGGCATGAATGTTGGGTTTGTCCAAAGAGAAACCCTGCCCTGATGAAAAATGAGGAAAGGTTCCACAGCCATTAATGCCTGTAACTCTGAGACTCTTCTTGCTGAAGTTATTGCTAGGAGCAGAGCAGTTTTCCATGACAAGAATTTTAGATCAGCTGTGCTGGCTGGTTCAAAAGGAGGCAGTGTGAGTTTTTCTACAACAAAACTGAGGTCCCAAGTAGGTACTGGTGCTCTCCTTGGGGGTTTTACATTTTTGCCCCTCTGAGCTACTGTCATAGTAGAGGATGTGAAAAAATAGGAGGTTCCATATTGCAATGAGCTGAAATGGCAGAGGCATGGATTTTAATAGATGAGAAAGATAAGCCTTTGTCCAGCATCTCAGTTAGGTATTCTAAAATCTGAGGTATATTAGGGACAAGTGGTTCGAGCCCTTGTGCCTGGTTCCAAGCACAGAATCTCTTCCATTTTTCTGCATAAGATTTCCTAGTGCTGGGCCTCCTGGCTTCTAAAATGACATCCATAACAGCTTTAGAGAGAGGTGCAGTCTGAGTGGCTACATTATCTGCCATGCTGCCAGGTTTAAGGTTCTGAGTTGACTGTGCAGAATCTGATTGTTTTGTTGTGTCAGAAGATGAGTAATTTGAGGTAGAAGCCAAGCTGGGCCTTGAGACAAACTCTTTAGGATTGGGTACCAGTGCTGGCGTGGCCAGTCTGGGGCAATCAGGATCATTTTTGGCCTTTCTTGTCTGACTTTTAGTAGCACCTTGTAAGAAGAGGCATCGGAGGGAAGGCATAGACTGTCAGGCCTTTCCAGCTGAATGATAGAGCATCCACTTTCCATGCTTGAGAGTGATAAGTTCTTGTGCAAAATTTCTGTATTTGGTAATTGTGAGGAGAGGCAAAAAGATCTATGTCTGGGCGTCCCCATTTCCTCGTTATCATGCTGAACACTTGTGGATTTAGCTTGCATTCATGAGGATCCATGAGATTTCTGCTTAGTTCATCTGCCAGTGTATTTTTTGTTCCTCACAGGAATTGTGCCTGCAGATGTACTTGATAGGTCAGTGCTGTGTTCCACAAAGTCATGGCTTGTCTGCATAGGGGGTAGGAATGTGTGCCCCCTTGCTTGTTTATGTACCACATAACTGTGGTAATGTCCATCTTTATTAATAGTTGTCCTGGATGTATTAGATCCTTGAAAGCTGTCAGGGCATTCTGTACAGCTAGCATCTCTTTTTGATTGATGTGAAGATGCATTTGTTCCTTGGGCCACGTGCCCTGAATACATTTTCCTGCCATATGTGCCCCCCAGGCATAATCCGATGCATCCATTGTTATTGTCTGCCTGGCAGTGGGTAAGGTGAAAGGCTGTCCCTTGTTGTGTTGACAGGCCTGGGACCACCATCGAAACTCATGGTGTAGGCAGGGAATTAAAGTTATGATTGTCTCCAGGCTGTGACAATGCTGAGTCCAAACACTTTTTAGATACCATTGTAGTTTCCTCATATGCAGTTTTGCATATGGAATTAGTAGAATGCAGGATGCCATGAAGCCCAGGGCCTGCAGAATTTTTCTCGCAGGGAGCTGGGTTTTTGTTGCCATCATTTGAAAGTAATGCGTCAGTTGCCTTTGTTTGTCTGGCGTGAGATAAGCCATCTGGGCAGTTGTATTTAAGCTTGCACCCAGGAATATTATCTCTTGAGAGGGCACTAGTTTTGATTTCTTTTCATTTACTGTGTACCCTAGGCAAATTAGCAATCTTTTTACAAACGCCAGATGCTTTAGAAGAATGTCCTTGCTCTCTGCTTGAATAAGGCAGCCGTCCAAGTAGGGATATATCTGAATTCCTTTTCATCTGCAAAATGCAATTACTGGTGCCAGGCATTTTATGAAGACCCTGGACGCAGTAGATCAGCCAGAGGACAGTGCAGAGAATTGGTAATGCATTGAGCCTGCTATGAATCTGAGGTATCTTCTGCAAGATTGTTTGATTGGGACATGCAGTTATGCCTCCTTGAGGTCCAAAGTAACTAGCCAAGCCTTCTTGCCCAGCATGGGCAGAAGTTACTGTAGTGTTAACATTTTGAATTTTGGAACATCCAGGAAAGTATTTAGGATTGACAGGTCCAGTATTGGTCTCTGTCCTTTCTGGGTACTAAGAAAAGTCTTGAGTAAAATCCTTGTCCCTGTTCTTGCTGTGGAACTTTTTGAATAGCTCCCATGTCCATAAGAGCAGCAATCTGTTTTTGTGCCTCTGCCCATTGGTTTTGTGGCAGGTCTGGCATACCTTTTGGTTTTGGAAGCGTGTGGAAGTGAAACCTGTAACCCTGAGAAACAATATTCAGTACCCATTGGTCCTGGGTGATCATGTGCCAATTTTTCGAGAAAAGTGCTAGCTTTCCCCCTAGGGGTGCTGTCAAAAGGTAAGTGCTTGGCATTTGTAGAGGGAAGTCACTGGGACTGTTTCCTATAAGGTTGTGATTTGTCTTCCTCTCCTTTGGGGGCTGAAGCACCCCATTGTTTAGGTCTGTAGGAGCCTTGGGGCTGAGATCTGCCTCTTGGGCATCTGTACCTGCCTCTTTGTGGCCTGACACTGAAAAGGACCAATTTTTGAAGGCCAGTTTCTGCTAAATCTAGGTGGTTGAACCTGTAAGAAATCTTTCACTGTCTGCATTGACTTTGCTTTATCCTCCATTTTCTTTAACACCTCTTCTGCCTTAACACCAAACAAAGTATCATGCTGTAATGGAGCATCCAATAATTTTACTTTAACATGGTCAGGTAAACTTTGCTCTTTCAACCAAGCATGCCTTCGAATAACAGAGCCTGTAACTGTGGCTCAACAAGAAGCCTCTAATGAATCAAAACCACATTGCAGAGTATGCTTTCCCACTTGTTCAACTGCATGCAATAAATCCTGCATTTCCTTACTGTCAGGACTTTCTGTATTTGAAACCATTTTCTGTTTTAACAAAGACATGAGGTACTGTTGACATTTAAGCATGTGAAACTGACAGTTTAAAGGTCTTACAGCTAAAGTAGCAGAAGTGTAAACTTTTTTTTCCCCCATCTGTCCAGAGCTCTGGAATCCCTATCCGAGGGGACAGGATTTTTAGCACTGGAAGCCTTAACCCCTTTAGGACCCTGAGAAATTGTTTCTGGGTCTGCAGCGGGGTTTTTGTAAAGGAATTTATGAGAGTCAGGGACCCTGTAGTACCTGTCTGGCTTGACTGGTGCAGAGGGTAAAGAATCTGGAGACAGACTGGATTCAGAAAAAAACATCATCAACAATATCAAGCACGGGGGGGATAGCCAGGGTCCTGTGCTGAGGCAATAAAAGAAAGTCTCTGAGCCTTTTCTTGGATTCTGAATAATCCTGGCTCTCCCAATGGAAATGTTCCCTCATGGTGTGCAGCGTTTCCCCAAAAGAATAATCCTCAGGTGGAGAGGCTGAAGGTATGGACTCTTCTGCATCAGAGTCCTCATAGGGAGGGAGAGAATATCCCTAATCAGAAGAGGAATCAGAGGAAATAGAAACCTGGTCAGCGGAATCATAGTCAGTGTCTTGCTTAGGCCTTTTGTCAGGAGGGGGATGGGAACCCCTGATTAAAGTAATTAGGTCTTCGGCCATTTTAAGCATCTGTTTCTTTGGCATGGATGACTGTTCTGGAGAATGCAGTACTTGTTTCCTTGTCTTTAATGGTGTTTTTGACTTTGCCTTTGCTGCTGTAGTGGGCTTAATTGTAAGCTGTGAAGGTCTGAAAACACCCTCAGAAGCCGATGCCTGCTCAGCGGCTCCAGACCCATCTGAGGGAATAGTTTCCGTAGGCCCAATACCTTGAGTTTCCATAGGCATCTGTGTCTCCACGTGGTTGTCGGTTATGGCCTGTGGCTCTGAGGTAGCGGATGTCAAGGGCTGCGAAAACACCTCACTGAGAACCGGCGACTGGCCTAGAAGAGGCTTCGTCATCGGTTTTGGACCTCGGATGCCTGTCCTTTTCTTTGTCTTTGCGTTTTTTATAAATTCCGGTCATCGGTTGTTCCGACGGCATTATGTAATTAAACCTTTGGACAAAATAATGTAAAGCAAAATCAAACCGACGTTTAATAGTGCGTTTACTGAATCTAGCACAAAACCGACAAATAGTAACGTCATGGTCAGGGCCTTGGCAAGGAATACAGTAAGAGTGAAAGTCCTTATGAGGTATTTGCTTTCCACAAGAAATACAATTATTAACTTTTACTGACATCGGTCTGGAGCAAGAAAAAGTTTCCCCAACGGGGTACTTAGCTTTATTGAAAACTTCGGTTCTGAAACTCAATTCTGAAAATCTCAGGAGTCGACCGACCGGCACTTGCGAACTGCTTTTGCTTCGGGCACCGCGCAGCAAGAAAGACTGGAGAAAATGGCATCGGTTGCAACTTTTATCCCCCTGGCGCACTGACGTCAGGGAAGAGGCAACAGCAACCGACGACGGACCAAGACTTTGGAACTCGGGCTGACTGTGGGTTGCCTGCCAGCAGAATAACCCAAGTGTAATGACTAAAACAGTGAAACACGATGAACATCTACACAGGTAAAAGCTGCACTCTCTAAAGCCAAAAACACAGCATCCATGGGACTGGACAACATGCCAGGCTGCATTTTACATGAACTTCAGAATGAACTGGCTCCCCACCTAAGCACCATGTTCAATCATAGCCTCACATCAGGCTTTGGGCCCACTGAATGGCGTACAGCAACAGTTATCCCACTCCACAAAGGGGGAGCCACTACTGATCCCAGGAACTATCGCCCTATTAGCCTGAAGAGCCTGGTCTGCAAGGCCATGGAACCTATCATCATGGAACTCATAAACAAAGACATTGGTAACCTCCAAACTCTGGATCCCACCCAGTTCGGGTTTGTGAAAGGCAGATCATGCCTCCTGAACCTGATCGACTTCTTTGAGGCAGTCACCAAAGCCATACATGAAGGTAAGGTGGTTCACACAACCTATCTTGACCTCCCAAGGCTTTCAACACCATCCCCCATATTGGAATTATAGCTAAACTCACTAAACTAGGTATAAATCCACCATCCCCATATTGGAATTATAGCTAAACTCACTAAACTAGATACAAATCCCTACATTACATCACCAGATGGGTTGCCAACTGGTTCACTGACAGAACCCACACTGTAAAAGTTGCAAACTCCAAATCTGCCCTCAAACCAGTGACAAGTGGAGTACCACAGGGTTCAGTCCTGGGACCTCTCCTGTTTGCTATCTACTTCTCTGAAGTACAGGTTAACACAGAAGGCCTCTGGCTAATGAAGTTCGCAGATGACTGCAAACAAGGAGCCATAGTCGAGTCCCCAAATAATGTGGAAATCCTACAGAAGGGCCTCGCTGAGACAGATGCCTGGTGTCAGAGCTATGGCCTCAAGCTCAATGCCAAAAAGTGCATTGTCATCCCCTTTGATAAAAACTCTGTTCCCATGAACTACTACATAAACAGCAGTCTACTTAACACCGAATGTGTGATAAGACACCTTGGGACCCAGGTGGACAGTAGTCTGTCTTTTGACAGTCACATCGCCACAGTAGTCAGGAAGTCCTTCCACGTGACACACCTCATCATAAAAGGGTTCTCATCCAGGGAAAAAAGAGATCATTGTTCCCCTCTACTCGACACTCATTAGACCCATTATAGAGTGCAACGCCCCTTTTGGAATGAACCTCACAAGACATCTGCAGCAGATGGAAAGGCCACAGAAGTACCTCACAAAGAGGATTACTGAACTCAAACAGATGCCCTACACTGACCGTCTCAAAAAACTCCAGCTTTACTCCATAACATATCGCCTACTCCGAGGTGATCTCTGTCAAACATATAAAGCTATGTCAAACCCAGAGCTGTTGGACATTCTACACCTAAAGAAATCCCAATCCCTCTGAGCTACATGCTCTAGGGACCTAAACCTGGTCACCACAATAAGCAAGACATGCTGGAGGGATAGATTACTGTCCCAGAGACTTTCCACACTCTGGAACAGGCTACCCATCTATGTCAAGCAAAGTTCTTCATTAGCACTCTTCAAGAAAAATCTTGATGAGTGGATGGGACATAGGAAATACACATCGGGGATCACTTCTGTGTCTCTGCTCGACAGTGGCACAGGAAAATAACTTTCTTGGGTGGCATAAGCCAGGGGAACTTTGTTGGCTAGGCTTACGTAGGCCATCGGGCTGATAGCCTAGTACCTACCTATGAACCTATGGATGTGTACCTGGACTAGTGGCTTCCCCTGCTACTGGCAGATTCTGTTGTGGCAGTCTGTGCTGCCCACCATGGGTTCCTTTAGATCCATGAGCAGTATTGGAGGTCCCCTTCCTGTGCAGGGCTGCCCTGCTTGCCAGGTATAGGTCTCCCTTCTTCCCCAAATCATCTGAAGTAGCACATCATCTATCAGCTAACCAGATCCTCATGTCCTCAAGCAAAGTGCTAAGGGCTTGTTCCCTCACCAAAAGGTCTGCCAGCCCTTCAAAAGTGGTGAACTGACATCCACTCTCCCACCTATGAAAATAAGTGCTCAATTCAGTAACGTATTCATACACACTTTCATCTGCCTTGCATCTATGCTCACAAAACGTTTTCCTATACGTTTCAGGTGTTAGCTTAAACAGTTCTAAAAGACATTTCTTAACAGCAGTACAATCAAAACATGCAGCATCAGACATTTTAGATAAAACAGTTACAGCTTTACCACTGAGTAAGGAGGTCAGGAACCGTACCCAGAGCCCTTGGTGAACTTCATACTGTTTACATACCCTCTCAAACATATGAATGAAACTATCAAAATTATCCCCCTCTTTAAACTGCGGAAGAAATTTACTGACCTGTTGTACGTCTGGGGTCCAGTTACTCCCTTCCCCATTACCTCCATGACTCTGGCGAAGAGTCAACATCTCCTTCTCATGCTGCCTCTGCCTCTCTTGTTCATCAGCTTGCAGACGCAACAGTTTTTCATTCTCCTAAGCCTGCAAACATTGCAGTCTCTCATTTGCTTCTAATTCCACAAACCTGGCCACCAACTCAAGTCTCTTTAGCTCCAGCTGGATTTTTAAGTTCACTGCAGAAAGGTTGAGCTGTCCATTCTCCGAGGGAATTATATCTCCACTGCCAGTCTGATTGTCCTCCTGGTTGCTGTTTTCAGATGCAACTGTAACCAAGACTGCAATCAGGTCTGCCTTAGTCAGGTTTTCATGTACCAGTCCACTAGCCTGGCACATCTCCGCCAGCTGGCTCCTTGTCAGCTTTTCATACTCCTCTGCTGACATGCTGCCTGCTCACCTGACTAACTAAGCTAACAAAAGAAATAAAACAATTGTGATCTGGACTCTGAGTATTCACTGTGTGGCTGTTTTAGAGTACAAAAACACCTTCAAAGCTCACTGTACACAAGCTGCAGGATTCACTCTACCCACACCACTACAAGCCAATTAGTATTTGCCAATGAATTAATATGTGATGTGGATATTCCACCACTGCCACACACAAATGTGATGCTCGTGCCCTGGCCCAGATATTAAGGAGCCTCAACCCTCACCACTAACACCAGAGAGGGCGTCTCATATGAGAGGAAAGGATAACAAATACACACAGTAAAGTGCAATTTCCCTTAAGAGCACACAAAGATCACAGTCAGTCCAGGGCTGGTTGCTCCCTTGCTCCCCAGGTCCCCAATAAGACTCCCCACTGGCACAGCTATAGGATCCAGATCTTAGCCAGCTGGACAAGCTAAAATCTCCAGCACCCTCTCTGTCCAACCAGTGCTTCATGCCCCTGCCCAAGTAGCTGACACACACACTTTGAGATAAGAGTTTATACAACCACACTGACACTTCTGGGGAAGGCTGGCACAGGTTCTCCAGCTGTGCCCCTTTTACCCAGACTGTACGGTAGTACCACTTGCTACCACCCAGCTAATATTTATCAGCTACTCAAAGGCCCTTAAAAGGGTGTCCAGTTATTACTGTGCAATATTATTATCCAATTGGTAGTATGACTAAACAGTCTGAAGGGGTATTAGAGTGACTTGGTACAGGATCCTTATATACATGCAATGTACTCTTAGAGCTTAACTTATCTCTATACAAAACAGCCACAGTTAAAAGGTTTTAAAATATTTAATAATAAATAATTAAAACCACAAGACAATACTTTCTACTACACAGTGCTAGTCAAAAAAGTTCAGAGATCACACAGAAATAATTAAAATAATTCAGTAGTACAGTTCTGACATCACAGAAAAAAACAGTCTAATCCTTCTAGTTCGTAGCTATTCCTAAAAGAAAACACAAGTCTAAGATAACTTACATAAGAAAACAGGCAGAGTGCTGATGAGTTGGATGGTCAAGACAAAAATGCTTAAATAATCTCTGGTTCTCACTGTTTAAATTGAAACTGCAGTTTTGATAACCAATACATCATTCTTCACCCTTCCTGGAATTCCCAGGCTACACATTAACTACATTTACATTTTTTAACATTTCCCTTTTATCATCTTGCAGCTGGTCAGGAGCAGAGCAATAAAAATACATTTGCATTTTTAAATATAGCAATTTAACTCTTGGTTAAAACAACAGAAATAATTTCTTCATATAGACCCCACGGCACCACTGTCTACATCAAAGGCTCACTACATGCTTTCCTTTGATCAGTAGAGTGCACTGTTGTCACATTTATTTCCAGTTCCACATGTAACAGTATTTCTTTACATTTAAGACAACAAGCCTGTAGTTTACATTCATATTTATAAATGACAGAATTATCTGCACAATTCTATCTGGCTAGACTGGCAGCCTTCACACAGCATATCCCATTTTTGGACCAGAGAAGGAAATGAAAAGTTGATCTGACTTGCGGATAGATTTAGTCCTGTCTAATTAAAAACATAGTTGCCTATGTATGTCCAATGAGTATAGACAGTATTCTCCTTTATTGGAATAGTTTGGGAAAAACACTGGGAATTCAATGGATTGGTTCACAGTGAAATGAGAAATCACTTTGGGGAGAAAAGATTGATTAGTATGTAGTGATACTCTGTCTTTATGAAATATTAAGTATGGTCCCTTGATGCATAAGGCTTGTAATTCTGATATACATCTAGCTGATGTGACAGCTACCAAAAATAGAGATTTCCATGACAGGAATTTGAGATCACACTTTGTAGCAGACTCAAAAGGGGGTAAAGAGAGAGACTGTAGCACTAGGGAGAGATTCCATGCCTCTAATGGATGACTGATTGGAGGTCTGCTATGAAACACTCATTTGAGAAAGGTCTTGCATAGGCGGGTGAAGATAAGTGGAGTGCCCTCTAATCCATTATGTAAATTGGAAATAGCTGCTAAATGGACTCGTATGGTAGAAGCTGATGCTCCATTCTCAAAAAACTCAGAAAGGTATTGAAGTATAACAGAGACAGAAGCTGA
The DNA here is from genome assembly GCF_019279795.1 of Protopterus annectens. Lineage (NCBI taxonomy): Eukaryota > Metazoa > Chordata > Ceratodontiformes > Protopteridae > Protopterus > Protopterus annectens. The sequence goes on from NC_056738.1 coordinate 191,077,657, forward strand.
GAAGGGATCTAGCATCCATTCTTTAGACCAAAGAGCAAACCTTTTCCATTTATCTCTGTAAACTTTTCTGGTGGATGGCTTATGGGAGGCAGAATGATATCGCGAACAGGTGAGGAAAGGATTTCCTACCTGGCGACTAACAGAAGTGGAGAAACCAAGCTGTCAGCTTGAGAGTGGACAGATTTGGGAGAGTCAATCCTTGGGAGTGAGAAATTAAGTCTGGACGAGTGCCCAGGATCCATGGAGGTTGCAACAGGTGAGGCCGGAGGAAGGGGAACCACTACTGATGAGGCCACAATGGGGCAATGAGGATCACCTTGCATCTCAACCAAACAGCTTTCTTTAAAAATAGGGGTATCAAGGGAATTGGAGGATAAGCATAGAGGAGACCCGTGGGCCAATCGTGAGTCAGAGCATCTCTTGAGGACTCCCCCTCTGGGGGAAAGAGGCTAAAAAAGCTGCTGCATTTGTTGTTCGAAGGGGAGGTGAAGAGATCGCAGCAAGGCTGGCCCCATCGACTGAAAATTTCTGCCGTCACTTTTGGATTGAGAGACCACTCATCTGGAAGGAGAATGCATCTGCTCAGCTTGTCTTCAATCATGTTGGAACTCCCTGGAATATATGTTGCTATAAGAAAGCAGTCGGAAGCTATCACCCAGTATAAAAGGCCTCTTGACACAGGGGGTAGGATTTGGTTCCTCCTTGTTTGTTTATGTACCAGACTACTGACATATTGTCTGACTGAATCGCAATCATTCCTGATGGAAAGAGCAGATGTAATGCCTGCAACGCTAACAGCACCACTCAACTCCAGAAAACTGATATGCAGGCTGGCCTCTAAGCTCAACCATGTGCCTTGGACTGTCTTTCCCTGAAAATGGCCCCCCACCCTATCAGGGAAGCATCCGTGGTCACAGTGGCAATGGGTTGAGACGTCTGAAAAGAACGACACCAAAGTTCTGCTTCTGGCCTCATCCACCACAGGAGATCTTGCTTGCAAGAGTTGGTTATGAGGATCTGTGAGTTTAGGGGTTAAAGATTTGCCCACCATTGGGACAATAGGAGCCATGTAACAGTCTCATGTGTACTCTTGCTAGAGGAAATATCGGAATGGCTGTAGCCACAGACCTCAGAGCCTGGAGAACTTCCCTTGCTGACACCTTGCTTTGACAGAGTATCACCCGCACTTGCAGTCTTAACCTTTGAAGCCTGTGAGCCGGTACAGATACCAGGCATGTTCGAGAATTGAAAACTGCCCCTATAAATTCCAGCTGTTGGGTAGGTTGTAAGTTGGATTTCTCTCAATGTATGGTGATGCCTAGGAACTCCACTAATGAGAGTGTGTAACGGAGGGCCATGGTCAGAAGACGCTTGGTGGGAGTGGAAAGGAGCCAATTGTCTAAATATGGAAACACCTAGAATCCTTGAAGTCTCAGATGAGCTGTCACCACTGCTAGACATTTCGTGAACACTCTGGGGGCCGTCGAGAGACCGAATGGCAGGACTCAGAACTGGTTATGATTGGCTCCTAGCCAGAAGTGAAGGAGACTCCTGGAGCATTTGTCCATTTTGATGTGGTAATTCGCATCCCGGAGGTCTATCGAGCACATCCAAACATCCTCCTATAAAAAGGGAGAATGAATTGAATAGTGACCATGTGGAATTTGGTTTGAAACACTGATTTGTTTAAATGGCTGAGATCTAGAGTGGGTCTCCAATCCATGACTGGTTCGAAAGGTGCCATTGTCAGAGCTTGTAGAAATAATGATAAATCCCATGGTTGAAAAGGTTCTCTAAAAGTTGGCTTTAGATGATTCACACCTTTTATAAAGGTCTTCCACAATTTATTGGACATAAGAAAGGAATCTTGGACACCCTCATGAAAATTAGAAATTGCAGACAAATGAACTCTAATGGTAGAGGCCAACAGACCCGATTGAAACAGGTCAGCCAGATAGTCTAGTATTATCGACACTGGTGCTGAAAAGGGGCCTACTTGTTTATCTTTCAGCCAACAGGTAAATCTTTTCCACTTGCTCAGACAAGTAATTCTAGTGGAAGACTTATGAGAAGCAATGAGAATATCATGTTCTGGTAAAGAAAGATCATTCTGCCTGGCAATCAAGGGAATTGGAGTAGCCAAGCCATTAGCTTCAGGCTGCTCAGGTTGGGATGATTCAGGTTCTGTGGGTGCGAGATCATCTCTGGGATTGGATGAAGAATCCATGATCGATCTAGTAGGTGAGGCCAAAGGAATGGGAACCAAATCTGTCAGGGCCAATATGGTGCTATGAGGATTACCTTGCTCTTCAACCGCCGGGCTTTCTTCAGAAACTGGAGAATGAGAGGAAAGGGCGGAAATGCGTAGAGAAGACCTGAGGGCCAATCGTGGACTAGAGCATCCCTGGATGACTGTCCCGGAGGGGGAATCAGGACGAAGTAGTTACTGCATTTGTAGCTGGTTGGGGATGCAAAGAGGGGTCGCAGCAATGATGGCCCCAGCAGTGGAAGATCGCCGCCGCTATCAAGAGATTCAGGGACCACTGGTGAGGTTGAAGAATGCACCTGCTGAGTCTGTCTGCTATCATGTTGGAAACTCCCGGGAATGTGCGTTACTAGAAGAAAACAGTTGGTAGCCATCGCCCATTGCCATATCCTCATGACCTCTCGACAAAGGGGGTAAGATTTGGTTCCACGTTGCTTGTTGATGTACCAGACTACTGCCATGTTGTCTGATTAAATCGCAATTGTCCCAGACGGCAGCAGGGGATGGAATGCTTGCAACACCAGAAGCACCACCCTCAGCTCTAGAACATTTATATGCAGATGGGCCTCAGTGCCTTGGACTGTCTGTCCCTGACATTGCCCCCCCCACCCCCACCCCATCAGGGAGGCGTCTGTGGTCATTGTGGCCTTGGATTGCTGGGGGGAGAAGGGGTGAGACCATTGTGAGAGATTGTGTGTCATCCACCAATTTAAATCCTGTTTGCACCTGTGGGTTACTTGAATCATGGCTGAAAGAGGATGCTGAAAAGGATACCATTGGGTGAGCAGTAGCTGTTGTAGAAGCCTCGTGTGAAACCTTGCCAGGGGAACAATGGTGATGGAGGCTGCTATGGAACCCAACAGCTGTAGAACCAAGTGAGCCGAGGATTTTTCCTTTGAAAAGATTGGAATTAGTTGCTGCTTTATTCTTAAAATTCTGTGCTCTGGAATAGCAGCTCTGCAGTTTTTGGTGTCCAAGATAACCCCTATGAATTCTGTAGTCTGAGATGGGGTGAGATTGGATTTCTGCCAGTTTATGGTTATGCCTAGCCTTTGAGTAGGGAGGAGAGAGTATGCCAGGGCTTTTTCCAGTAGATGTCTGATGGGGGCGGAAATGAGCCAGTCGTCTAGGTATGGAAACACCTGGAATCCTTGAAGTCGCAAGTGAGCTGTGACAACTGCCATGCACTTTGTGAACACTCTGGGGGCTGTAGAGAGTCCAAAGGGCAGTACTTTGAACTAGTAGTGACTGGCTCCCGCACGGAAGCACAGAAATCTTCTTGATGGCCTGTCCACCTTTATGTGGTAGTATGAATCTTCAAGGTCTACAGAGCACATCCAATCATCTTTTTCCAAAAGCGGGAGGATAGACTGTATAGTGGCCATCTGGAATTTTTGTACTCTCACAAACTTGTTCAATACACTGAGATCCAAAACTGGTCTCCAGTCCCCGGTTTTCTTTGGCACCAAAAATAGTCTTGAGTAGAATCCGGATCCTATCTGGTCTGGAGGGACTATTTGGATGACTCTTTTTCTTAGCAGCATTTCTATCTCTAGTGCTGCTTCTTCCCTTTGACTGGGTGGAACGTCGGGAAGATTTTTTGAAGGGACGGGACAAAGATCAAAGGGGATATGATAACCTATGGTTATGATCCTTTGTACCCAAGAATCGGTGGTGATGGTTAGCCAGGCAGAAGGGTACAAGAAGAAACGTCCCCAACCACCTCCAGAGGAAAGGCGTTGGGCTGCTCTTCAGGAGCACTGGTAGGATTGACCAGGGAAAGAATCCCTGGAACCCTGGTTATGCAGTCCCCCTCTGCCCCGAAAGGAGCATCTTCCCTGTGAGTTTCCCCCTCTGCCTCTGGGGGAGAACTCAGCCTGTGTCACGGAAAGGACCCTGAGATTTCTTGAACCATATCTTCCCACTCTTTTGGTTTCAGGAGAAAGCACGTTGAGGGGAAGAATAACGGACACCTATGGCAGAAAGGGTCTTACCGTCCTGTTCACATCTGGCCAGTGTGCTTTTAACTTTGGGACCAAACAACGAGGAGGGCTCAATGGGGGCATTAAGAAAGGAAGACTTAAAAGGTTCTGTGAAGTTGCACAGGCGCATCCAGGCATGTCGTCTCAAGACCGCAGCTGAATCCACTGCTTTAGCTGCTCCTTCTGATGCGTGAGATATCAATCGCATAGAAGAGTTAGATATAGACTCAATGGTGGCCAGCTGAGAGGCCACTTTGCCACAGACCTCATCAGACACTGCACCAGCCAAGGTTTCAGAGAGCTCAGAAACCAGATCCCTTTGAAGCCTGGTAAAATGTGCCATATAATTCAGGGACCTGATAGCAAAGGTCGCTGAAGCAAAGGTGCGCTTCCCTATTCTGTCCAGGGCCCGGGACTCTCTGTTAGGCAGATGGACAGTCTGGCTTTCTTCTTCTGCCAGATCCTTTTTTGTTGCGGCTGCCACCACAAAAGCATCTACAGGAAGACCTTTGGACCAATGGGGATCTGAAGCAGGAGAGGACAAGATCTTATCTGGCCTCCATGGAACAGCTTCAATGGTATCAGAGACCTTCCAAGCATGCTGCACGATGAACCTGACAAGTTCATCGGCAGGTGGAGTAACCCAGGAGGTAGGGGGCCGGGCACAAAAGGCCTTCAGGAACACAGATTCCTCAGGGGTCAGATTAGAGGACTGCCAGTCACCTCTCTGTTTCAGGATTTTGAGGATTTCGCCAAAGGATACCTCAGAGAGTGACCGAGGGGATCCTTCCCCCTCATCGAAATCTGTGTCTTCGGTGAGGGACTCATCTGTGGAGTCCATGTGCTTCCTCTTACACAAACTTTTATGGTGGACCTCCTCAGCGGGAGAAGCTGGGGAAGACAATGGAAAGGGGGATTCCTGAGGCAATATGTCCTGAGGCCCTTGCACCCGGTGTTCGCTACGTGCGACTTGTGAAACCAGTGCACCAGATGAGGGTGGAGGTATAGACAGTCCGGTATCGCCAGCAGCAGCGAAAGCCTTCTCCATCAGTTGGAAGGCTGGTACACCCAGAGAGGAGTGTATGTCTAGGACAGGGGGCACTCCTCCCCTAAGTGGCTCAGCCTGCCAACCCAGAGTCCCTGGATGGCTGTGGAGCAGCAAGCTATGTGTGTCACAGCTGACATCCTGGGTCATAGCAAAACTTTCCTGCCATGAAGTCAACTGCAGTTCCTTAGTGAGATCCATAAAGGGAACCGCAGAAGGGGAAGACTGTACTATATCCATGGACTTCAAAGGCAATGAAGGAGGAGAATAAGAAGGTGTCTTTTGGAGATGGGTGATCACCTCCCAAGGAAGGATAGTTCCTGAGGGGTGGAATACATCTGGCCAAGAATGCCTGGTCCACAAGATGCAACACATCATGTTCGGAAAGGCTTCTAGTGGACATGACAGAGATTGAGGGAGAAACAGGCCTGTCCACAAGAGGCAGATTCGGTGCCCATCTCATCTGACTGCACCGAGGACAATGGTGCCGAGAAAGACTGAACTACTGTAGTTTGCACCAAAGAAGTCATTGGTGCCGATGTCATTGTCTGCACCGACACAGGAATTGGTGCTGAAGTGGTTGTCAGTGCCGAAGCTGGAACCGACAAAACTGGAGTCAATAATAAAGGCCTCGGTTCCGAGGAAGATCTCGGAGCCGACACGGTCAAGGTCTGCGCCGACTGAATGGTCGGTGCTGATACAGTGGTAATGATCTGAAATGAGGAGCCCCTTGGTGCCGATATGTAGAAGGCTGCAGGAGAGGATGGAGCAGAAATCACTAATGGAGCTCAAGGCTTCGTGTCGAAGGTCTGGGCACCGAAAGCACTGGGGCTGACTGAGAGAGCTACGCAGCCAAAATTTTAGCCTTTTTAGGTTTTGGTTGGTGAGAGTCTCCAGCTGGGGACGAAGGCAAGGATTTAGCCTTAGTAGAAACATCCATTTTCTTATGGGCTTTAGGAGGGGTTGAGACCTCTGACCCAGAAATAGTCTCTGAAAAGGGAGATTTTAGAAGTCCCTTCAGTATCAGCTTGTTTTTCCTTTCTAACAAAGTTCTGTTAGAAAAGTTCTCACAAATAGTACATGGTGGTTCAACAGATAAATGGGAAGCTCTCAAACAATAAACAAATAAAGAGTGTGCATCAGAAGTAGGCAGTTTGTGTCCACCATCAGAACACCGCTTTAACCCCGGACTACCTTTTTTATCTGCCATATTAACTAATAGAAAAGTACCAACAATGGTACAAGAGAACACCCGAAGGTATGAAAGAGAAAGGGAAAAAGATTACCAACAATGGTAAAGAGAAATTACCTCACGGTAAAAATGGTAAGTAAAGGACAGAAAAAAACCCGAGGAAATTATGAACGCTAGTTGCAATAGGGCAAGAGACAATAAAATATCAACTTTTCTGGCAGAAAAGTAATTGTAAAGCAATTAAACAACAATTGACTGTATTTAGCTCAAGAGAAGTAGCTTGACACGACCAGATAGCAACGCGGCAAACGAAATAAGAAGTTATGTACCTACCATAACATTCCATGTTAGTTGTCTTCTTCTCTCCTTCTTTCTTGCTGGATGGGTCGACTCAGCCTTATACTAAAGCTCAAGAGCTACTTACCAGCTCAAAGCCCTCCCCCCCTATCCCACAATGCTAGGCGTCAGATACCCAGATCTCGTTTGGTATAGCTTTGTCCCTACTATAAAGTTTACCTACAGTGGTAACAACTGAGGAGGACATAACCTAGGAAATAGTCAAGCAGAGGAATAAGGCCTCAGAAGGATTAATCTCGGTCTGTCCAGGCTAGGGGGATGGCGGGTGGGATGCAAGAAAGAAGGCGAGAAGAAGACAACTAACATGGAACGTTATGGTAGGTACATAACTTCTTAATGTTAAGTTGTCAATCTTGCCTTCATTCTTGCTGAATGGGACAGCGTCCCTAGCACCTTAGCCCTGGGTGGCTCATCGGAACAGACTCTTGAGCACAGTGGAACCAAACTCAGCCCTACTCCTGGAGGTCATATCCAACTTGTAATGAGAAATAAAAGTATGAGGAGAGGCCCATGTGGCTGCAGCACAAATAGATTCCATTGGAAGTCTTGCTTGAAAAGTTACTGACGTAGCTAGCGCTCTGGTGGAATGAGCTTTTGGGTTTGTAGGGAGTTCTTTATGTCTTAGTTGGTAAATGAAGGAAATGATAGAGGTCAACCATCTAGATAAAGATACTTTAGACACTGGCAGGCTCTGCCTGCCCTCAGCATAGGACAGGAAGAGTTGGTCCGACTTCCTAGTTAGTTTTGTCCTGTCTAAATAGAAACGTAATTGCCTGTGAACATCCAAATAATGCAGCTTCTGTTCATCTCTGGTTGAATAGTTAGGAAAAAGACAGGAAGATCAATGACCTGATTTAGGTTTGTCTGAGAAGGAATCTTGGGTAAAAAAGGAGGGATTAGTTCTGAGTGAAACTCTATCTTTGTGAAAAACAAGATAGGGAGGACGAATACAGAGGGCTTGAAGTTCCGATACTCTTCTAGCTGAGGTGATAGCTACTAAGAAGAGAGTCTTCCAGGAGAGCAATTTTAAGGAACAGGTGGCCGCAGGTTCAAACGGAAGAAGAATCAGTGAAGTTAATATCAGATTCAAATCCCATGGAGACGGGGGATCTCTAATCGGAGGCCTCAGCAAAACAGTCCCTTTAAGAAAGGCTTTACAAAGTTTATGGGACATAATGCTGGTCTCTGACAGGCCAGCATGAAAATTAGCGATAGCAGCCAATTGGACTTTAATGGTGGCAGAAGAGGAGCCCGCTCGAAAAAGCTCTGCCAAAAAATCCAGAACACTGTGGACAGGGGCTGTAAAGGGATCTATATTTCTGGCCTGCGCCCAGAAGGAGAAACGTCTCCACTTACTAGCATAAGTTTTTCTGGTAGTAGATTTGTGTGAGGAAAGGATGATTTCACGCACTGGCTGAGAAATATGCGGAAGCCTGGCTATGGATGGAAGTGGAGCAACCAAGCTGTGAGGTTGAGAGATTGAAGGGATTAGTGCAGCCCGCCCGACTGATGGACCAACAGGTCTGGCACTGGGTCCAGACTCCAGGGCTGCTCCAGTAGATGACGATGCAGGAATGGGAACCAAGTTTGTCGAGGCCAGTAAGGGGCAATGAGGATCATCCTGGAACCCAAAGCGGTTGCTTTCTGAATCAGTTTGGGAATTAAGGGAAAAGGCAGAAAAGCATATAGGAGACCTCGGGGCCAATCGTGTACTAGAGCGTCTCTGGGGGAATGGCCGGGGAGGGGAAAGAGAGTGAAGAAGTCTTCGCACTTGCTGTTGAGAGGGGTTGCAAAAAGGTCGCAGCAAGGTTGACCTCATCTGCAGAAAATCTTGTCCGCTACTAACTGATTGAGAGACCACTCGTGAGGCATGAGAATGGCTCTGCTTAGCCTGTCTGCTATGACGTTGGACTTCCCGGGGATGTGCGTTGCTATCAGAAACCATTGGGAAGAGATCACCCACTGCCAGAGTCTGAGTGCTTCTCGACATAAGGGATAGGACTTGGTTCCGCCCTGCTTGTTGATGTACCAGACTACAGACATATTGTCCGTCTGAACTGCAATAGTCCCGGTAGGTAGAGAGTCCTGAAGAGCTTGCAACGCTAAAAGTACCACTCTCATCTCCAAGACATGGATGTGCAGCTGATATTCTAGGGGTTGCCAAGAACCTTGGACAGTCCTGCCCTGAAAATGCTCCCCCCACCCGATCAGGGATGCATCCGTGGTCACCGTGGCAACAGGAGGAGGAAGAACAAACGTTCTGCCCTGGAGAACTAGAGGGGAGACCATCCACCAAGCCAGGTGGTCTTTGCATGTTTGAGTGATTATTATCCTGTGGGACATTGGAAGCTGTTGAAAGGACCATTGGGTAAACAGCATCCACTGTAGGATCCGCATGTGAAAACGAGCCAGGGGGACTAAAATGATCGCTGCTGCCATGAGACCCAATGTCTTTAGTACAAATCTGGCTTGAATCGTCTTGCACTGTAGTAGGATCTGTACATGTCGTTGAATGTCTGATACTCTCTCTGGAGGAAGTTTTGCAGATAGGTCTTTTGTATTTAATTCTGCACCTATAAAGGTTACAGACTGACAAGGCGACAATGCAGACTTTTCGAAGTTTATTGATATACCTAGCTCAGAGCAAGTCTGAATGGTATAGTCCCTGGCTCGCAATAGCTGATGCCTGGTGGAAGCAGTAAGGAGCCAGTCGTCGAGATATGGAAACACCTGGAATCCCCGTAGTCTCAGGTGAGCTGTAACCACTGCCATGCATTTGGTGAACACCCTGGGGGCCGTGGTGATACCAAAGGGCAGGGCTCTGAATTGAAAGTGACTGGCTCCCAGCCGGAAGTGGAGAAACCTTCTGGATCGCCTGCCCATTTTTATATGGTAGTATGCATCCTGAAGGTCTATGGAGCACATCCAATTGTCCTGACCCAAGAAGGGTAGAATGGACTGGAGCATGACCATCCGGAACTTCATTCTTTGAACAGACTTGTTTAATCTGCTGAGATCCAAAATTGGTCTCCAGTCCCCTGTCTTTTTTGGTACCAAAAAGAACCTTGAGTAAATTCCGGATCCTTGCTGGTCTGCTGGGACTGGTTGGATGGCTCTTTTTCTTAGCAGTTTTGAAATTTCTAGAACTGCTTGATCCCTTAGAGTGGGTGGGACATCTGGAAGGGGCCTGTTTGTTTGTACAGGGGTGCGGACAAAGGGAATTTTGTAACCTTTGGATATGATAGACTGTACCCATCGGTCTTGAGTGAGGAGTTGCCAGGCTTCTGGGTACAGTGACAATCTTCCCCCCGACTGCCTCCGAAGGTGGACAGTCGGGCAGCCCCTCAGGGGTGCTGGAAGGGTTTGTCAGAGAAAGATTCTCTGCTACCCTGATTTTGCGGACCCCCTCTGCCCCTCGGGCGGCGTCTATTGTTGTTCCTTCCTCTGCCTCTGGAGGGAAACTCGCCACGTGTGTCAGGCATGACTCCCTGGGGTTTGCAAAACCACATTTTTCCACTCTTCTGACCTTTATGGTATGGTCTAGAGGGAGTAGAAAAACAGACTCCCACGGCAGAGAGAGTCTTGCCTTCCTGCTCACACCTGGTAAGTATATCCTTCACCTGTGGTCCAAACAAAGCTGAACCATTGAAGGGGGTATTTGTGAAGGACGCCTTAAAGGGGTCAGCAAAGTTACATAACCGCATCCAGGAGTATCTTCTCAAAGCCACACCTGTACCTGCATCCCTACTTGCACCATCGGCCGCATAAGAAATGAGCCGCATGGAGGAGTTTACTATGGAAGTTAAGGTCGCCAGCTGGGAGTTAACCTTATCTTGAGACCCCCGCAGCCAATGGATCCTGAAGGGTATGACCCAGTTCCTTGAGAAGATCCCTCTGAAGTTGGGTGAAATGGCACAGACAATTCACCGACCACATAGCAAAGGTCGCTGAAGAGAACAACCGCTTCCCGTACCTGTCCATTGTCCTAGACTCTTTATTAGGAGGATGTACAGGCACCGAAGGGTCAGCCAACTCCTTCTTAGTGGCTGCTGCCACCACTATGGCATCAACTGGGACCCCCTTAGCTAGAAACTGTTTATCCGATGGGGCTGTAATAAATTTAGCAAGCCTATGGGGAGTTGGTTCCACTGAGTCTGGGGCTGTCCACGCCTTCCGAGCAACCACTTCCATGAGCGGGTCAAAAGGCAGAGACACCCAGGAGGTGAAAGGGTGAGAACCAAATGCGTCCAGGTACACCGACTCGTCCTTGGAAGGTTTAAGGGAAGTCCAATTCCCCCTCTGCTTAAGGATCTCCAGGATGTCTGAAAAGGAGACATCCTCAGAGGGGGACCTTGGGGACCCTTCCGAATCCTCTAAGTCGGTGTCAGATGTGACTGACTCGGGGGAGTCAACATGTTTCCTCTTACATGTTTTCTTCCGAGGTGGCTCCTCTGAATGATCGGGGGAGGCCTCGGAAGAGGAAGATATCCCCAGTGGGGCGACCTGGAGCGTTTGTTCTCCACGCTTGGGGTCTAGAGATTGGACAGAGATCGAAGCAGTCACCATGGGGGGAGGAGCCGAAGGGGCCGATCGTGGATCCGACCCAGGAGTCAGTACACTCCCCATGACCTCGAAGGTGCCCCTATCAGATAGAGAGGAAGGTCCCAGCTTTGAAGAGATGAGAACCCCTCCCGGCACCGAGAGAGACGGCTCCGAGGCCGAGCTCACCTGCACCGAGGCACTGAGAGGGAGAATGGGGTCTGACAAGGGTCCAATGCCACTCACCCCCTCGGAGCCGACAAGAGAGTCTCGATGCCCGGATCCCTCGATGGACGGAACCAATGAAGAAGTCGGAGCAGACAACGGAGCCAAAATGTGTGGTATCGGTTCCGACACGCTGACGATTCGAGCCCCAACGAGCTCTGGCTCCGAACACAGTGGTAGAGTCAGAGGAGGAACTGATGACAATACAGGGATAGCCACAGTCTGCTGAGAAGGGCTAGTCAACATTTGGGCCAGTGCCTGCGACTTTAAGAGCCTACTGACCACCCTCTCGAGGTCGTGATCAGACAGCCGGGAGGACCGAGAGAAGTGTGAACTATGGCTCTGCTCCGACTGTAGTAACGGAGACCTCGGAGCTGAAAGAACGGACTCCAAAGAGGGAGACCTCGAGTGTTTTCGGCTCACAGAAGGCTCCAATTCTAAGGCTGGAGCTGACTGAGGTCTCAAAGTGTCGGTTCCAGCCAGAACCGACGATGAGGCAGAAGCTCCGCTCGGCGACGGCTCCAAACAGGGAGCTGACGTCTTAGCGGGCTTGGAGGGTTTACCTGACGAAGGCTTAGTCGGGGACCCTTCAGGCTTAAGCAAGCCCCTCAAAATAAGTTTATTACTACGCTCCTGCAGGACTCTCGGACTGAAGGCATGACAGACCGCACAAGAGTCATGCAGGTGTAGGGGGCCCAAACAATACACACAAGAAGTGTGACCATCTGTCAGAGACATCTTCTGACAGCACGAGTCACAGTTCTTGAAACCTGAGACCTTAGTATCCTTAGACATAATGAAAAAGGATACCAAGGGAGCAGGTAACTAGTGCTTTAAACATTACACACACAGAATAAGAATAAAAAAAAAACACTACTGATTATATATATGAAAAATCAACGCTACCCTAACGGGTGGGAGGAGGGGGGACTGAAAAACTACAGTAAAAGAGTTTTTAAAAGGGGGTTTCTCAAGGGTTTAGAAGGGAAACACTAAGAAAACAAGATCTAACAACAGAAAAACTATATATATATATATATATATATACATATATATATATATATATATATACATATATATATATATATATATATATATATATATATATATATATATATATATATATACATATATAAAAAACAGTAGAAAAGAGTTATACAACCTGGAGCCGGTAAAATCGCAACCTCGTAGCTGAAGCGGCAAACGAGATCTGGATATCTGACGCCTAGCATTGTGGGATAGGGGGAGGGCCTCAAGCCGGTAAATAGCTCTCGAGCTTTAGTATAATGTCGAGTCAGAGCCGAAGATCGGATCCAAACCCATCCAGCAAGAATGAAGGCGAGATTGACAACTTAACATTCTGAGTTAACAGGCAGAGGGGGATTGTGGGTAAGAGTTTAGCTCGAGAGTTTGAAGCTGACGAGAGCTTGGAAAATGGCCGGCTCAGTTCCGAGGTCGGAACTGATACCCATTCGTAAGGAATGAACGAGGATTAACAATATCAGATGGTTCTTTACAATGTCCAACTCCTTTAAAAGCTGCTCATGAGAGTTTGACTGAATAAGACAGTCATCCAAGTAAGGATAAATTTGAATGTTTCTTTGCCTGCAAAAAGCAATGACTGGAGCTAGGCATTTGGTAAGGACTCTGGGAGCAGTAGATAAGCCAAAGAGCAGTGCAGAGAATTGGAAGTGCTTGTTCCCTGCCCTAAAGCGAAGGAACTGCCTGTAGCTTTCCCTTATTGGGATGTGCAGATAAGCTTCTTTGAGATCTAAAGTCACCAGCCAGGAAGCCAGGTTCAGAAAGGGGCTGTTCCCTGAGCCAAGCATGTCTTCTAATTACAGAACCAATGGCTGCTGCCCTGCAAGAAGCCTACAAAGTGTCAAAACCACAATGTAGAGAATGTTTAGTGACAAGAGTGGCAGAATTCAGTAAATCTTGCATGTCCTTACTCTCCATCTGCGAAGGAACACCATCAATTTTAGCCTTAATAGCCTCCAAAGTGTGCTGCTGATACTTAAGCATATGAAAAAAGACAATTAACAGACCTAATAGCCAGGGTGGAAGAAGTATAGACCTTTTTACCCCACCTATCCAAGGCCCTAGATTCCCTGTCAAAAGGAACAGGATTTTTAGCAACCGTGGCTTTAACACCTTTAGGGCCCTGAGAAATCATCTCTGGATCAGCAGTAGGATTCTTGAGAAGGAATTGATGAGAATCAGGAACTCTACAATACCTGTCAGGCTTTCTGGGAGCAGGAGGAAAGTGCAGTTTTGTACCTACCATAAATGTAGATGTTCGGGTGCTAATACAGCTGCAGTAATCACAGATGGGTTTTCTGCCGTCAGGCGGGTCCTCGGTCAGCCGAATTCCAAAGTCTAGGTCCGGCGTCGGTTGTTGTCGCTTTCTTTCCTGACGTCAGTGCGACAGGGGTATATAAGACACAGCCGATGCCATATTCTTCAGTCTTTCTTGCCCCAGATGTCAGGTGCCCCCAGAAGGAAGGCAATACATAAATTATATATATATATATATATATATATATATATATATATATATATATATATAGTCAAGCAATGCAATATAATCAAAAATCAGTAGTTGCAAGCAAATACACCATAGAAGGATAACCCAATCAGGTTGTGTGAGGAGGTGTTAGCCACTAGGCCTTTACCAAGAGGGGAAGGAGGGAGGGAAACCTGTACTGCAGCTGTATTAGCACTCGAACATCTACATTTATGGTAGGTACAAAACTGTACTATGTTCATCGTGCATACAGCTGCAGTAATCACAGATGGGTAGAATCCCAAAGCTACACACAGGGTGGTAGGCACTAGGTGGAACTGGGAGCAGCCAGAATGCCCTGCAACACAGCAGTGGCAAAGCCTGCCCTAGTTTTGGAGTATAAAGGCAGGTGGTAGTGTTTTGTGAAGGTATGCACAGAACTCCAAGTGGCTGCCTCCAAAATATCTTTGGTAGGGACTCCTCTGAGGAAGGCTGTAGAGGTAGCTGTGGCCCTTGTGGAGTGGGATCTGATGCCTGTAGGAACAGGTTTGCCATGAAAGGAGTAACAAAACCGTATGCAATGGCCTATCTATTTTGAAATTGTCTGTTTGGAAATTGGCTTCCCTTGAGCTTCTACAGCATAGGACACAAAAAGTTGTTCTGATTTCCTGAAGGGCTGTGTTCTGTCCAAATAGTAATGTAGCTGTCTATGGATGTCTAAGGAATGTAGCAGTCTTTCCCCTTTGTTTTGAGGATTGGGGTAAAAGGTAGGTAAGTGTATGGCCTGATTTAAAGCTACCCTGGATACTACCTTAGACATAAATGACGGGTTGGTTCATAGGGAAACCCTGTCCTGATGGAAGATGAGAAAGGGCTGCACAGCCCTGAGGGCTTGTAGTTCCGAAACCCTACGAGCTGAGGTAATGGCCAGAAGGAAAGCTGTTTTCCGGGACAAATATTGCAAATCTGTTGAGGCAGCTGGCTCAAAGGGAGGTAATGTTAATTTTTCTAGAATGTAGTTAAGATCCCAGGCTGGTATTGGTTGTTTCCTTGGAGGTCTTATATTCTTAGCTCCTCTGTGGAACTGTCTTAAAAGTGGGTGAGAGAATAAGGGTGGATCAGTGTTGTATTCTGCAGAAATGGCTGAGGCATGAATTTTGATGGAGGAAAATGAAAGTCCACTGTTCAACAGCTCGGCTAGATACTGTAATATCTGAGGCAAATTCAGTTTTCTAGGATCCTGGCCTTTTTTCTCATTCCAAGTGCAAAACCGTTTCCATTTTGCGGAGTAAGCCTTTCTAGTAGATGGCCTTCTGGCCTCCAAAATGACATCCTGCACCTCTTTGGAGAGTAGGGTCTGTTGTGGTGTTAAGGAATTTTCCATGCAGCCAGACTGAGTGTTTTCAGCTGACTGTGAAGAGTTTTGTAGCGGTGCTGAGTCAGTAGAAGAGGCATTAGAGGTAGGGTCCAGGGAGGAGTATGTGTTAGGCTCCTCAGGAGTGGGTACCAGTGTTGTCTTGGCCAGTCTGGAGCAATCAGTATCATCTTCGGTCTGTCTGCTCTAGCTTTCAAGAGCACCTTGGGCAGAAGAGGCAAAGGTGGGAAAGCGTAAACTGTCCATGCTGCCCAACTGAAAGAAAGGGCGTCCACTCTCCAGGCCTTTGGATGAAAGGTCCTTGAACAGAACTTTTTCAATTGATGATTCCTGTGGGAGGCGAAGAGATCTATGTCTGGTCTTCCCCACGCTTGGTTTATCTTTGTAAACACTTGAGGATGCAACTTCCATTCGTGTGGATCTGTCATATTTCTGCTTAGATTGTCTGCCAGCGTGTTTTCCAATCCTGGCAAGTACTGTGCTTGAAGTTCGATTTGCCATTCCAGAGCCAAGTTCCAAAGTGACATGGCTAGCCTGCACAGGGGTATGAATGTGTTCCACCTTGTTTGTTTATGTACCACATTACTGTGGTGTTGTCTGTTCTTATCAATAATTGCCCTGGATGCAGGAGGTCCTTGAAAATTGTAATTGCATTTATCACTGCTAGCATTTCTTTTGATTGATGTGAAGGTGCTTTTCCTTTTGGGACCATTTGCCCTGAATGCACCTGTCTGTCATGTGCGCCCCCCAGGCGTAGTCTGAGGCGTCTGTTGTGATGACTTGATTTGCTTGAGGCTTGCAGAATGGAAGACCTGTGTTTGTTTAGCATGCTTGGGCCCACCATAGAAATTCCTTTTGCAAACATGGGATTATTGGTATTATTGTTTCCAAACTGTGGCTGTGTTGAGACCATAGGTTTTTTAGGTACCATTGAAGTTTCCTCAAATGCAACTTTGCACATGGGATTAGAAGAATGCAAGATGCCATGAAGCCCAGAGCCTGCAGGATTTTCCTTGCAGTGAGCCTGGTACAATTTGCTAGTATTTTGAAGTAATGAGTTAGTTGCCCTTGTTTTTCTGGCGTAAGATAGGCCATCTGGGTGTTTGTGGCCAAGTTGGCACCCAGGAAAGTTATTTTCTGAGATGGTGTTAGCCTGGATTTCTCTTTGTTGACTGTGTATCCCAGAGAATTCAATAACCGTGTTACATAAGCCAGATGTTCCAGAAGTATGTGCTTGTTGTCCGCTTGGATCAGGCAGTCGTCCAAATAAGGGTAAATTTGTATCCCTTGAAGTCTGCAGTAGGCAATTACTGATGCCAGGCATTTCGTGAATACTCTGGGCGCAGTAGATAAGCCAAAGGGCAATGCAGAGAATTGATAGTGGATTGAACCTGCAAGAAATCTGAGGTATCTTCTGCAGCTTTGTCTGACGAGTGTTCCTCTTCATCAGAATGTTCTGAAAAAATGGAGTCCTGGTCAGAAGAGGGAGAAGCTTCCTCCACTCTGGGTCTCTTGTCTGGAGGGGGTTGGGAACCCCTGATAAGAGTAATTAAATCCTCAGCCATTTTTAGCATCTGCTTTTTAGGCATGGGGCCTGGAGATGGGCCCTGTGCAACAGGCCTCTTGGGATGCATGGCTGATTTGGACTTAGTAAAGGCCTTTATGGAGAAGGAAGATGAGGGTCTAAAGACACCATGGGTGGAAGTGGACCTGTCCACATTAGGAGGCTCAACACTCACAGTGGCTTCGGTGGTTGTAGTCTGGGTATGGGCCGAGGTACCTGCGGTCTCGGTTACAGAGGACACCGCCAAAGTGTCGTCGGTAGTCAGGGGCTGCGTAGGCGCCTCGCTGAGAACCGGACCACGTGTAGCCGGTTTTGGCGTGGTGTCAGTGGAGACCAAGGACCTCGCGTGTCGGTCTTTGTCCTTGCGTTTTTTGGACAAAACGGTAGTCGGAGTATCCAACGACATTTTATAATCAAAGGCTTTACCAAAAAAGTGCTGGGCAAACTCTGCCCAACGCTTAATAGTGCGTTTATTGAAAGTAGCGCAAAAGCGACAGGCCGAGACGTCGTGGTCTGGGCCTAAACAAGGTATGCAGAGGGAATGGAAATCCTTATGCGGTATTTGCTTCCCACAAGAAATACAATTGTTAACTTTGTCTGACATCGGTCTGAGGCAAGAAAAGTTTCCCCAACGGGGTACTTAGCTTTAAAGAAGACTTCGGTTTCCAATTATTCATAATTTCAGGAGCTGGCCGACCAGCACTTGCGAACTGCTTCTGCTTCAGGCACCGCGCGGCAAAAAAGACTGAAGAATATGGCGTTGGCTGTGTCTTATATACCCCTGTCGCACTGACGTCAGGAAAGAAAGCGACAACAACCGACGCCGGACCTAAACTTTGGAATTCGGCCGACCGAGGACCCGCCTGACGGCAGAAAACCCATCTGTGATTACTGCAGCTGTATGCACGATGAACATCAGAATTAGGAGTCAAAGAATTCTACATGAAAACATCATCAACAACTTCCAAAACTGGAAGGATAGCCAAAGGCTTATGTTGTAGCAAATCCAAGAATTCCCTAATCCGTTTCTTAGACTGAGGGTAGTCCTGACTTTCCCATTTGAAATGCTCCCTAAGAGTATTCAGAGTATCCCCAAAAGAAAAATCTTCTGGAGGGGAGGC
Source organism: Protopterus annectens (assembly GCF_019279795.1). NCBI lineage: Eukaryota > Metazoa > Chordata > Ceratodontiformes > Protopteridae > Protopterus > Protopterus annectens. The sequence goes on from NC_056738.1 coordinate 191,095,829, forward strand.
AGAAGGGATTGAGTCTTCTGCATCAGAATCCTCAAAACCAGAAAAAGTGGAAAGTTTCCCTCTTCATCAGCAGAGTTGCTGGAAACCTCAGATTCTGAGGCAGAGAAAACTTCTGGGGACAATTTCCTAATCCTTTTAGAAGGAGGAGGCTGAGAGCCTTTGATAAGGGTCAAGAGATCACTAGCCATTTTAACCATCTGAGCTTGAGGCATTTGAGGGGAGGCCGACACCTGCTTAGGAGTAGATTTTCAGCTGAAAGGCCTGCTAGAAAGCTGGAGGGACTCGGGAGGCTTAGCCACCATAGAAGTCTGAATTAAGGTCATCAGTCTAGATTTAGTCTCCGGGTGGAGAAAAGAGGCCTCAGAAGCCGGCGCCTGCTTAGCGGCTCCAGACCAATCAAAGGTGGCGACTGGCAGAGGGTCAGAACACGAAGTGGAAGCCTGCAAAATGGAGGACTCAGAAAAGGTCTCCACAGATGCCTGCTGAACATCCATGGACTGCAGGGGCAAAGAAAGCACCTCACTGACTATCACTGGGCAAACAAACAACTTAACAGGGATGTTGTCAGCTAATTTGACCCTAAGCCTGTCGCAGTCCTTATCCTTGCGTTTCTTAGGAACATCTGAAGTTGGGAGACCAGAAGATGCCATACCAATGAACTTAGACCAAACTTCGAAATGCTTGAACAAGATCCTAGCTCTATGGCATATGGTACACGGGTTGAAAAGAAGCACAGAGAACACAATTAGGGACGTGGTGCTCAAGGCCCAAACAAGTAATACAATAAGAGTGAAAAATCACGGTGCGGAATCTGATTTCCACACATTCGTTAAAGCAAGAAAAGAGGGTTCCCCCACAGGGTACTTATCTGAGGATGTCTTCAACTAAGCAGTCGGAATACAAAAAGAAGATACTCCGCCGACCGGCTGCCTTCTTTTGTACCTGACGTCAGGCCTAAACCGAGGACAGCCGACATCATATACCAAGAACTTTGGTATTATGGCCGACTGAGGGCTACTGGGAGCCAGATAACCCATTTTGTAAGGACTGCAACAGTGAAACACAATGAACATCGGGTTTCCACAAAGGACGTCAGAGCAATGGGCTTTGGAACAGACAGATCCAAAGGAGGAGTATACATCGATGCCCTGGGAGAGATAGACCTGAACCCCAAAGGGCAGTGAGTGTTAGGAACATTTGTTATCCCTCTGGCTGTCAACAGCTGATCCAACAGGCGCACCACATCAAATTCGGAAAGACTCCTGGTGGACCTCGTGGACACTCCTGAAGGGGAGTCAGGTCAGTCCAGAAAGGGGCTGTACATCTGACCTAGGAATGGATCCAATGAAGGGAGTATCAGGTCTGTGGTGTCTGAGCTAGTGGCACCGTAGTCTCTAATCTGGAGACAGGTAGTAAAGGAATCAGTGGAGTAGAAAAAGGACTCAGTGCCGAGTAGGCACTCGGAATCGAAGTTATCGGTTCCAAAGGAATTGCATGGGTCGAAACTGCTTTTGGTGTGGTAAAAGGTGAAGTCAGTGCCATAGCTGTTGTCAAAGGTAAGGTCGGAGCCGTAACTGACATGGAAGGCAGGGTCAGTGCCATACAGGTCAGTGCCGAAGGTGGCACCGACTTCGAAAATCCTGTAATGTCCATCACTTCAGTCAATGTGGCAATTGGAGCAGAGCTCAGAATAGAAGCAGTAGTCGTAGTCGGAGCCGATGAAGCAATCCTATGCTCCAATGAAGATTTGTGGGCCTTATGTTTGTGAGACTTGCTTTTATCACCAGCTGGTGAAGAGGGATCCAAATGGGGACATTTCTTGTCCTTCACTGGAGGGGTTGAGACCTCCGACATAGAAAGGGCCTCTGAGAAAGGAGAAACTAGAAGGCCTTTCAAAATCAATTTGTTTTTCCTTTTGTTCAGCACACACTGACTAAAACTTTGACAAATCTGGCAAGGAGGTTTAAGAGAGAGGTGAGAAACCCCCAGACAATAAACACAGTCGGCGTGCGAGTCGCTGTTAGGGAGTTTACCACTGCAAGAGGTGCAATGTTTAAACCTCAATGTCCCTTTTTTGTCAGACATTTCCATACACACACAAAATACACACACTACTAGTACCTAAAAAGAAAGAAGGAAGAAGAAATCGAAAGAAGATACCAACGGTGGTAAGTGATACCACAAGGGTAAGAGGAGGGTGTACTAACGATGGTATAAGAAATACCCAATGGTTAGATCTAGTTAGATAAAATAAGGGTAAAATAGTGAGATTAGGAAAAAAAGTTCAAAAATACACAATCATCAAAATATAACACTTAGCTTGAGAGCTTGGTGAAGCGCTGCTATATGGCTAAGCAGCAAACAAGATCTGAGGTAACAGGGAGAAGAGCATTATGGATAGCAACTTAGCTCGAGAGTTTTTGGTTTACGTGAGCTTGCTATTAGGTCAACATGGTTCTGAGGGATCGGAACCAAACCCATCAGTGATGAATGGGAAGAAGATTAACAACATCAGATGGTAACTTTTGAAACTGGTTGACTTATCCTAGTCTCAGAGTAAGATATAGAGTTGGTCCAATTTCCTGAAACTTGAAGTTATGTGCAAGTAAAAATGTAACTGCCTATGTACATCCAGAAGATGCAGAATGTATTTGCCTCTCTTTTTGAAGTTATAAAAGAACACTGATAGCTCAATAGATTGATTTAGTTTACTTTCTGACACAACTTTTGGCTGAAATGAATAATTAGTGCGTATGTAAACTCTATCCTTATGAAAAATGAGGAAAGGGGGAATGGAAGACAAGGCCTGTAACTCTGAGACTCTTCTTGTTGAGGTAATGGCCACTAGAAAGAGTGTTTCCCAAGACAAAAACTTCAGATCACATGTGGCTGAAGGTTCAAAGGGGGAACAAGTGATATTTGTTAATAAGAAATTCAGATCCCAGGGAGGAGTTGGGGTTCTTGTATGGGGGTCTAATCATAGTTGTCCCTTTCAGAAAGGCTTTACAGACCCTGTGTGACATGATAGCAGAACCATTCTCTCCCACATGGAAACTGGAAATTGCTGCTAGTTGGACTCTAATAGTAGAAGCAGACACCTTCATGAAAAAGTTTGGTTAGAAATTCTAGTACATAATGTATGGGAGCAGAAAACGTATCTACCTGGTTATCAGTTGCAATATTACGAACCTATTCCATTTACTCTTGTATAACTTACGCATAGAGATTTTACGGGAGGACAACAGAATGTTTTACCCCAGAGGACAGACAGGGAAACCTGGCAAATGAGGGAACTGGAGCAGCCAAGCTGTCAACTTGAGGTTGTGAAGGTTGGGATGTGCCATTCCCAATGGCTGTGTCAGTAGACCTGGAGCCCAGTCCAGAATCCATGGTTTGTCCAAGTTGAGGCTGTAGAAATGGAAACCAGATTTGATGAGGCCAATAGGGTACAATTAGGACTATTGTGGTCTCCAACAGACTTGCTTTCTGTAACAACTTGGGAATCAAAGGAATTGGAGGGAAGGCATATAGGGGGAGGCCAATCATGAACAACTGCATCCCTTGGTGACTCCCCCACAGGAGGGATTAGGGCAAAGCAGTTGCTGCATTTGGTACTGGTGGGTGAAGCAAAAAGGTCGCAACAAGGCTGGCCTCATTTCCAGAAAATGTCTTCCGCTACTTTCTGATTGAGGGACCACTCATGGGGCCATAATATGACCCTGCTAAATTTGTCTGCAATCACACTAGATTTCCTCGGGATGTTTGTTGTAATCAGAAAGTGGTTGTAAGACGTTGCCCACTGCCAAACCCTCAAAGTTTTTCGACAAAGGGGATAAGATCTGGTTCCCCCTTGTTTATGTACCAGACTACAGACATACTGTCTGACTGAACTGCTATCAGTCCTAGAGGGAGAGTGTCCTAAAATGCTTGCAATGCCAAGAACACTGCCTTCATCTCTATGATGTTTATGTGCAAGTGAGCCTTATGTTTTTGCCAGGTGTCTAGGACTATTTTCCCTAGATAATGCCCCCTCACCCTATCTGTGAAGTGTCTGTGGTCACTGTGGCTTAGGGTTGAGGGGGAATAAAGGGATGGCCTTGAGATACTGAAGGAGAGTGAATCCATCACGTGAGATCCCTTTTGCAGAAATTTGTTATGAGAATTTTGTGTGAAGTTGGTAACTCCAGGACTGACCACTGTGTGGAAAGTAACCACTGAAGAATCCTCATATATAGTCGAGCTAGAGGTACAAGTACAATAGATGCTGCCATCTTTCCCAGAACCTGTAGTACTTGTTTTTCAGTGGCTTGAGTTTTCCCTGATTAACAGTTTGACACGAAGATGAAGACTGTGTATTCTGTTGTGAGGGAGTCTTGCTATCAGCTGGTTGTATCTATCTCTGCTCCTATAAAAATTCAATTTTGAGATGGCTCTAGAGCAGATTTGCTGTAATTTATGGTAATGCCCAGGGAGGAGCAAAGTTGAAGTGTATAGTCCCTAGTTTGTAACAGAAGATGTCTGGTCAGGGCAGCTATGAGCCATTCATCCAGACATGGAAACACCCAGAATCCTCGGCATCTCAGGCGACCCGCCACTACTGGCATGCACTTGGTGAACCCTCTGGGGACTGTAGTGAGACCAAAGGGCAGAGCTCAAAACTGGAAGTGACTGGCTTCTAGTCGGAAGTGCAAAAACCTTCTGGATCATCTTTCCACTGGAATATGGTAGTATGCATCCTGAAGGTCTATAGAGCACATCCAGTTGTCTTTTTCCAGGAATGGAAGTATTAACTGCAGTGTCACCATCCGGAACTTGGTTTGTTTCACCAGTTTGTTGAGATTGCTGAGATTATTCCCCTGTTTTCTTTGGAAATAAAAAGAATCTTGAGTAAGTTCCGGATCCTCTCTGGTCTGCGAGGACTTCTTGGACGACTCTTTTTATAACCAACTTTGGATTTCTAACATTGCTTGTTCCCTTTGACTGGGTGGAACATCTGGGAGAGATTTGTTTTCGGGACTGGAGAGAGAGAAGGAAATGATGTAAGCCCTGGATATTATGTCCTGCACCCATTTGTCATTGGTTATCTTCTGCCAAGTTTCGAGTTGCAGTCTTCCCCCAACTGCCTCCAGAGGTGAGCAGTCGAGCACTTCTTCAGGAGCAATGAAAGGGTCTGCCAAAGAAAGATTCTCTAGAGCCCAGATTCTGCGGGCTTCCTCTGCCATGAGGGTGCATCTTCTGTTATTGTTCCCCCTCTACCCCTGGGGGAACTACCACCCTGTGTGTCCTGGTAAGACCTTTGAGACTTCCTGAACCACATCTTCCCACTACTCCTCTGACCCTTTTATTAACGGTCTGGTGGGTGTGGAAAAAAATACTCCAATGGCAGACAAAGTCTTACCCTCCTGCTCACATTGGGTTAAATTTCCTTAACTTTGGGCCCACAGACAGATGAGCCATTGAAGAGAGCATTAACAAAGGAAGACAAAGGGCTCTGTGAAATTGCAGAGGTGCACATTCAGGCCTGCCTCCTAATTGAGATGCTTGAACCCACTTCCCTATTTGCTCCATCTGCTGCATATAAAATGAGTCTCATGGATCAGTTGACTACAGAGTTGAGGGTAGCGAGCTGTGTGTTGATCTTATCTGCCACCCCCATCAACTACAGCTCCTTAGAGGGAGTCCAACAGTTCTTTCAACAGGTCCCTCTGAAGTCTGGTGAAATGAGTGAGAGAGTTCAGCGATTGTAGTGTAAAAGCCACTGACGAGAAGACACGCTTCCCATACCTATCCATGGTCCTGAAATCCTTATTAGGAGGATGGATAGAGGAACTGGTCCCTAAAAGTTCCTTTTTTGTAGCAGCTGCCATGACCATGGCATCCACTGCTACTGCCTTGGTGAGAAAGGCTTGGTCTTTGGGTGCTGTAATGTACATGTTTGGCCTCCTAGGAGTGGGTTCTATGGAGTCCAGGATCTCCCAGGCCACCTGACAGATTAACTGAATAAGCTTGTTGGAAGGCGGTGTCACCCAAGAAGTTGAAGGGTGAGATCTGAAGGCCTTCAGGTATACTGACTCCTCGGCCGAAGAGGACAAGGACTGCCAGTCACCTCTCTGTTTTAAAATTTCTAGGATGTCTGCAAAGGAGACGTCCTCAGAAGGCAAATGTGGGGACCCTTCCACATCACTGAAGTCAGTATTTGAAGTGGCGGACTCCTTAGGGGAGTCCAGATGCTTCCTCTTACATGGTCTTTTCTGAGGGACTTCCTCAATGGAGTACTCTGGGGAAGTTTCGGAAGAGGGGGGAGTCCCCTGTGGAACATCCTGAGGCCTTGGATCCCTGCAGTCCTGTGAATGGAGGTGATGAAGTAAAGACACCTGCGCTGATGAGGGTGGAATCTCCAAAGGGGACTGTGCCTGAGATTGAGGAGCAGTCATCATCCTCCTCATAACTTTGAAAGCAGACCTCCCCTGCTCCAATGAACTCACCCGACCTGATAGTACAGATGTTGTGGCCGAAAGAGCCCTTGGAGCAGGAAATGAAAGCTCCGAAGATGAGGTGGGAGCCGAACCCATCTGTGCTGAGGCCCCAGGCGACAGGGTCGGATCTGAGGAGATCTAAGCCAGCTCCGAGGACCTGACCAGTGAGTGTCTGCTCCCAATGGTCTCCTGCTCTGACTGGATGGAGACGCTTGGGGCAGACATCGGATCCAAGGAGGCAACATGCCCTGGACCCGATACAGACACCAGGTGGATATCGGAGTCTTCAGGCTCCAAAACCAAAGGTCAAATCGGAGGAGGAATAAGCTCCAAAAGGGGAGGATGAGACTGATCCGACTTCTTAGGGCTCGGATCCAAAAGGAACTTCGCCAAGGTAGATGTCTTGAGAAGCCTCTGCACCACCCTATCCACATCTTTGTCTGAAAGGCTCCTAGTTGACCTAGTCGACAATGTTGGGGATCTGGCTAAGAAAGGTAAAAAGTGCTGAGATATAATCGGCTCCAATGATGGAGACTGACTCTGATAACAGTACTTGGCAGGTAATGGGTCTTTCAGAACTGAAGGATCAATGGAAGTTTTGTGAGCCGAAGACTCTGTGTGCTCCAAAGAAGAGGTTGATGCCTGCTCCATGGGTGCTGTCAGAGCAGACTCTTTGGGTAGTTTTGCTTTCGGCTACAGCAAAGAAATCAGAGCCAAAAAAGGCCTTTTTCTGCTCTCTCTGACTTGTCTGATTTTGGAAAGGAGGGATAAATGGAAATAGCCTCAGAGAATGGGGTTTTTAATAACCCCTTCAAAATCAACTTATTTTTCCATTCCATGAGGACTGTCTGATTAAAGGCATGACATACGGAACAGGACTCTTGTAAATGGAGAGGCCCCAAACATTATACACATAAAATGTGAAAATCACTGAGGGGCATCTTTTTGCTACACTTCTCACACTTCTTAAATCCTAAGGACTTACTTTCTTTTTGAGACATTCCTGCTAACAAACAAGAGAAACAAACAGCTCAACTAGGTAAAGGTAAAGAAAGAGAAACTCAGTTTTATCTTTTTTTTTTTAAACAACAAGGAAGGGTGGGTTAAATTTTCTAATTTAAATGGACTTGGTTAACTGCCCTCTAACTTAAACAAACAGTAACCGAAATGGAAGTGGAAGTAAAATTGCATCAAAACTAGCAGTAGAAAAGCAGTTAAGAAAAATATAAGAATACTCTCTAACTTAAACGGGTACAAGTTAGACACCCTCTAATTTAAATGGGTGCTAATGGCAAGGGGAAAACTGACAATGAAAAAAATAACTAACAGAGGGAAGGACTTTAAGTATACGCTACCAAATTTTAATTACTACTAAAGAGATAAGCGGAAAAAGGTAAGCAAAGACAAAGAAATATCAAACACCTTAGCCCAGAGCTTGCTAGAAGATCCTTCTTGTAGTGCGGCAAACGAGATCTGGGAAAGTTGGGAAACTGCATTATGGGTAAGGAAGGAGGCCCACGAGCTTTGCTGAAGACCTCGAGCTATTGGAAAGGCCAAGACGGATCTGACACATCAGATCCGAACCCATCAGTGAGAATAAAGGCGAGATTGACAACACCACATTATATTTTAGTCTTCTTCAAAATTAGAAGACATCAAATCAGAGACTAGACAGACCTTTTACATGGGGGAAGTGTCTTTCAATGAGAAGTGATGCTACTGTGAACTTTGTTGTTGTTGGGGTATGAAAAGCAAATACAAGCTACTGAAAATGAGAAAGCATTGTGTTGACAATTGCAAAATAAATAAATAATCACCAAAAACTAATAAAATGAGATATTACATACTGCTGTTGCTGTTCAGCTGATGGATGAGCTGGATGTGAGGGAAGCCAGGTAGCTAAGAGCATTTCATAGACTACATTGTGGATTCCCTGGTCCATACACAAGGAAGGGGAAGTAAACTGATGCATAGTTTTAGTAAATAAGCTATGATTATGGTAGTTGGGTTTAAATGGCATACTTCTATACAGTCTGACTAAAGTTGAGAAATTACATGGCAGTTATGTCCCAGAAAGGTAATACCTGAGGTAAGAGATTAAGCCTGTATGCTCTTCCAACAAGTCTGTAAATTTGTAAAGATTCTGGAATACAGTCAAAAGTTGACAATTTTGTTTACTATAATTACAATTAATATTGTTTATACTTTATATGTATGACAAACGTCTTATTTAAGAGCTACATATATATTCAGTTTGAGACATTCACTTTACAAGAAGGCTGTATTACAGTATCATGACTTTGCAGATGGCATGTTATTTGTGATACAAGACAACTGTGAATATTAGTAAAGATACAGCTAACAGGAAAAAAAATTGACAGTTTGCTAAAAACAATTCCCAAATTGTGTTTTTACGAAGTGTACAATTAAATGGGGACAAACATGTCACATTATATGGACAACCACATATCCATGGGATGCAGGACAAACATTTTAGTGGTTACTATATATTCGGTGCTGGGACCAAGCTTGTTTGAAATCTACTTCTCAGAAATCTAAGCAAACATCAAGGGTCTTTGACTGACCAAGTCTGCAGGCTGGGAACAGTCACTAAATTCCCAAAAGACAAAGTCATCATCCAGGAAGGCTTGTCCCAAACAAATAACTGATGGCAGAGTCATGGACCAAGGCTAAATGCAAAAAATCATATTACTGTATCTTTTAGGAAACTGTCTCCCCCAGGAAACTACCACATTGACAATACACCCCTAAGAGCAGATCTAGTAGTTAGAGATTTGGGACTATACATAGTGACCTATCATTTGACCAACATGTGTCTACTGCTGTGATGAAGTCCTTCTATATTCCTCAACTTGTAAGAAAAGGGAAAATATTATTTGTTCAGAGATATCATTGTCCCACTATACTCGGCCCTTGTCAAGCCTATAATGTCCCCATTGATAGGTACCTGTCCAGACATATACAACAACTAATGTGTCCACAGAGGTTCCTCGGCAAACATAACACAGGAAATAAACTACATAACTTACACAGACTGCCACAAAGCTCTATCACTATACTCAGTCTCATTGACTATTAAGAGATGATCTGTGCCAGGCATCCTCTGACCCAGTACTAATGAACCTACTGCACATCCACAAGTCACATGGCATCAGAAATAACTGATCCAGAGAGCTTAATCTCTTCTGCAATGCAAACAGCACAGTCTGTAGGGACAGGTACATATCCCAGAGTATACCAATATTTTCGAACAGATTCCCCACACATGTAAAAAAAAAAAAAAAAAAAGAAAAGAAATAGCTAACTCATCCCTGTCCCTATTCAAATGCAACTTAAATCAATGTATGGTAATAAAAAAATTTATCCCAGAACTGCTTCCTGTGCTACTAAAGGACAGAGGCAGCACCAAAATGCCCTTCTGCAGCCGGGTCCACTTTCAATACTCAGTAGTATGACCCCAGAAACATTTATTCCCAAATGGGAAGTATAGTAATAAAAATCATGGTAAGGGTTAATTCCACTAAATATGCTGAAATGTACACCACCACATTATACCAGCATGTAGACAGCTGCATAAATGCAACTCTACCCCATAGGAACAAGTATAATGCAACCCCACAAACAAACTTACATTGTGGAACCATAATATCAGCAATCTTTATAATGAAAAGGAAAAGAATTTTGACCAAAAATAAGAATAGTAATTCCCAAAATATTAGAGCCCTTGTCACTTAACATAACGAATTCAGGAGCTTAATAAAATACACCAAAGCCAAGTCTGAGGCTAAAATAGCTACCCAAGCCAAAGTCAATAATCAAGCATTTTTTAGTTATGTTCATAATCTCAAAAGCACAATGCAGCAATGCGCTGAGCTGATTGTGAAAAATGTCACCTACAGTGAGCTAAAGATATACTGAACCTACTGGCTGATAAATTTAATTCTAACGTTACCCCTCTCTCCCCTTTATCTGTTCCTCAAAATACAGCTGAAACTGGCTCACCTCCAGCTATTACACAAGACCAAGTCCTAAGTGTTTTCAAAATCTAAAATTACTGTTATTGATGGCTCCTGACAATATTCCTGGATCCATCTTGAATAGTATGAAACACTTTTTAACCACACCCCTAACAACAATATTCAATGTCATCCTCCATACAGGTTTTGTACCAAGTGAATGGAGAACAGCTACAATCATTACCCTGCATAAAAGAGGACCTTCTACAGACCCAGTCAATTACAGAGCCATACGTCTGACCATGGAAAGACGTATCATGGAATTAATCAAGGACATAGGGAACCTCCAAACACTGGACCAGTCACACTTTGGATTTGTCAAGGACAGGTCATATTTACTCAGCCTGGTGAATTTTTTTTGAAAAGGTGACCAAAGCAATGGATGAAGGTAAAACAGAACGGGTCTATGGTTAATCATCAAAAGGAATAACCATTGAACGGCACATCATCAAATGCAAAGCACCGAAGCTCCCATTCATCGAACGTGCACTTCATCAAACTTGTCAGATGGGGAAAGTAACTAGTTGGCCAACACTCCCTATCTCACTTTCCCAAAATGTAGTGTGATCTTGTAGTTGGTGTGTGTGTGTGTGTGTGTGTGTGTGTGTGTGTGTGTGTGTGTGTGTATATATATATATATATATATATATATATATATACACACACACACATATATATATATATATATATATATATATACACACACACACACATATATATATATATATATATATATATATATATATATATATATATATATATATACACACACACACACACACACACACACACATATATATATATATATATATATATATATATATACACACACACACACGCACATATACACATATATATATATATATTTATTAGGAGGTGTGGGGGGCTAGTTTGAAATCCTGCTGTCTGTGAGACAGGGAAGTGTTGGCCAAGTAGTCACTCTCCCAGTGTCACAGGTTCGATGAAGTGCACTTTCGATATTTTGCATCCAATGGTGTGCCATTCGATGGTTATTCCTTTCAATGATTAACCAGAGACCCAAACAGTATACACCACATAGCTTGACCTGGCCAAAGCTTTTGATCCAATTTCCCACTCAGTCTTAGGAGAAAAGCTAAATAAACTGGGAACAAACCGCTATATCACTAGCTGGATTACCAAATGGCTCACAGATAAGATGCAGATAATCAAAATAGGGGAAGTTACTTCCACAAAGAGAACAGTCACCAGTGGAGTCCCTCTGGGCTCTGTGCTGTGACCTCTACCATTTGACATCTACTTTTCTGAAGTAAAAGCCAGTACCAAGGGGCTCTGGCTGACTAAGGTTTGTGGATGACTCCAAGCTAGGAGCAGTAACTGAATCTCCAAATGACTTAGCCATTCTGCAGGGAGGTTTGTCTCAAATAAATAATTGGTGCCAAAATCATGGACTGAAACTAAATACCAAACAAATACATTACTGTATCCACTGGGAAGTCATCCATCCAAGAAAGATACCTTACTGACAATATGTCCCTAAGAACAGACCCCAGCTATTTGGTGGTTGGGAACTTTTGTGGACAGTGACCTAACTTGACCAACCTGTGTCTACTGCTATAAGAAAGCCCTTTATTGTACAGCTTATAAACAAAGGGTTTGGTCCAGACTGAGGGATGTCATTGTCCCCCTTTTCTCAAGCCCTCATTAGGTCAATCGTTGAATACAATGCATCTGTCCAGACATATGCAACAACTAGAATGCTATAGACACATTTTACTAAAAGGATACAATGTCTAAATAGCATGTCTTACATGGATCAGCTCAAAGTCCTGACACTACACTCAGTATCCAACACACTGCTCAGACATGACCTATGTGTGGCACAAATGGCATTATCAGACCCATTATTGATGGATTTACTAAACATCAACATGTCAAATGGCATAAGAAATAGTTGGTCTAGGGATCTAAACCTTTTCTGCAGCATCAATAGAGCGGTTTTGAGGGTATCTTGCAGAGTATACCACTGCTCTGGAACAGAGTCCCCATCCACATAAAACAAAGTTCATCCCTGTCCATATTCAAACACAACTTAGATCTATGAATGGAAAACAGAAGATTTGCCTTAGGACTGCCCCCTGTAATACTTATGGACACAGGCAGCTCCTAAATGCTTTATCCTATGCATGGAACCCCTCAAAGTATCTAAGGGATAACCCTAGTTATTCTCATTAGGGGTAATATATAATCATCGACCATGGGATAGGTAAGGTCACTCTATAACCAAATGAGCTAGGTTATTACGAGCACAAAATGGGAAACTGGATAGGCCTAAAATGGCTAGCAAGGGAAGCTAGCTTAGTACTTGTCTATGAACCTATAACAGTATTTTGAAAGCCTAATGGGATAATGGCAGTTAGCCTGGTACTGACATATGAACCTATAAGAAAACAAAACAAATAGGGCTTTTAAAAATAACCTAAGTAATCTACTTTTCAAAAGTCTGGACTGCTTTTGGCAAATTTTGGTGTCACTCTGTGCTTGGAGAAATGTATTTTTAAACAAAATACAGTGAAAATAAAATACAGAGAACCATGCCTTGATGAACTATTCTTTTAACACAGTCTTCATTTATACCAAGTTATTAATTTTTAAAACAGTTAAAACAGTTACCTCTTCTTTGAGAAGTTATTGCTGAAGGAACTTCTGAGGGCTCTTGAATGGGTCCTGTATCACTCTGATGATTGCTGTTTGTCTCTCCAGTCACAGAACTTGCTGTTAGAAATGTAGAAGAAAATATAAAATACAATAATTTTGTGGTACATAAGAAAACAAACAGGCATAAAAAAATCAAAAGAAGAAGAAAAGAAATGCAACTGTGGGAATACAAGTTAAAAATTAATATCCTGGGAATATTACGTTTAATTCCAGAAGCAAAATTCTTCTGTGGTGGACTTGGAGGTATGCAACCAGGCAGCAGCAGTTTGCGTAATCTTAGCAAACAAATCATTATTTTACAATAAGCATCTTCAAACCAGTCTTTGTGTCTCTTAGTTCTCTTTAGTTACAACAAAGCCATGCTTGTACTAAACTCTAGTCCAATGCATTTACATCATCAGCCGTGCTGAAAATCCTAAATAAACAAACAAAACAAGTAACGGTAGGTTTTAATGATCAGCAGCTGCATATAATAGTTTCTGACCATCCAGTGATCAACAACCGGTTAGAGCAACAGTTCTAACCTGCTAGCAATCAGCCACTGGCTACATTTTTGACCAGTTGATCAGCTACTTGTACATTCCCCAGTTCTATGCAAATCCAAAAGCCTTTAATGACTAGCTGTATGTGCCACCTTTCTCTACATCCAGTTCATAAACTACCCAGTAAAAACAAGCTCATGAGCTCTGTGGGACATGGCCCCCCATTCAATTAATCTGTACTGCTAAGTTTTCATGTGACATACATCTACATAGATTTTCAGCCTAATTTCAGATTTAAAAAATTATCTATTTATCTTAGCAACAAACATAGATGATCAGTGTCAGGGCTAGCCAATCAATGGTACAAAAATTGGCTGTAGTTGAATTTGTTGCATTGACTTTCACCAAAACAGACAATAGCATTTGCTAATGATAAGTAGGTTGGGGATCTGGTCTCCTCTGACCTATGCCAGGGACTCATGCTAACAGTGGGATCAAGGCTATTGCCAGGCATACTCTTTGTACTCTACAGAGTGCATTTTTTTCTGAGCATCAGTTAGAAACATTGGGGCTTTATGAATCTATATTCTGTCTGTAACAGTCACAGTTAATTCCTCTAACGTGTATATAGCTTGATTACAGAGAGGATTGCAAATCTAAAAACAATATCTATTAAAAGTTTTTGACTGAGTAGTTGAAATGTTATGCACATTAAGTGCTGAGGAGGCAACTGCTTAAGTGATATAACCATCTTTTAAATGTTAGGTGGTATGGGAGGGCAGTAATAAGCATTTGTGAGTACAAAATGGAATTCACTGACTACAACCCTGAGTGGGAGAGAAATATGTGCCCTATTGGGCAGTGTATGCCAGCCATAAAGCCCAGTAGCCATGGGTCAATAAGCTACTGGATGGACAGTGTCTAACTGCCTGGCTTGGGTTACCTAGGATAGCTTTGTTGAGTAAAACCATTCAACCTGCCAAACATGAAATAAGGATTGCTACAGTGAACACAGGTTCACTGACAGGACTCAGCTTGCAAGTAGATTATATGATGGTAAGAAGAAGGCTGGACATCCTCTGTATCCAGAAGACAAGATGAAAGGACAGTGCAGCAAAGCCCCTTGACTTAGGATCCAGAGTCTACTACTCAATGGGAGGACAGACTACAACTTGTGTTGAAATTGTGGTGAGGGAGAGGCTTTAGAAGGCAGTGACCGATGTCTACAGAATTTGTGACACATTCATGGCAATCAGACTATGGAGGAAGGATAGGGCACTGTTCATAATTTCAGCCTACATGCCACAGCAGGACTGTGATAGTGAGTTAAAAAGTGCATTCAGGCAGCAGTTTCAGGATCTACTAAATAAAGCAGGACAACATGAGGTGGTGTAGATAATGGGGGATCTAAATGCACATATCGGGCAGACAGAAGAGGATATGAGGACTACCTGGGTCCACATGGGTGAGACAACAGGAATAAAGGAGTGCAGGCAATTCTAGACATATGTCTGGCAAATGGCTTGAAGGTGGTCAACACATGATTCAGCAAGACAGACAGTAACAAAATCACACAAAACAGTGGCCAACATGCGACTCGGGTAGATGTCCTCCTAGTAAGGAAAGGGTACTGGAGCAGAATCAGAGATGGCAAAATCATCCTCAGTGAAACAGTCAGTCCACAGCATAATCAACTGGTTGCCATAATCAGCTGCAAGTGGTGGTCAGGTAAGGCTATAATGTGATCAGAGACTAGGTTGAAGACTTGAAAGTTGACTAAAGAAAAATCACAAGAGTTCAAGGAAGTACTCATGGCTCTAGCACTTCAGGAAGAAGAGGAAATAGGTGGAGCAGGAGAAGAAAGGCAGTGCCTCAAAACAACATGTGTGAGGACTATAGAACAAAAATGCAAATGAGGCAGGTATGGAAATAGGGTACATAAGGAAAGCTAGTGGTGGAATGCAGAGGTCTAGGATGTCATCAAAAAAAAGAAGCGCAGGAAAAAGTGTGAGATAGAAAAGATGGAGCAGACTGAGAAGGAATAATGGTTAGCTAACAGAAAGGCTAAGAGAGCAGTTGCAATAGCAAAGAAATATGTCTTACCATAACATTCATCTGTGTTGTCAATCTTCATCTTTTCTTGACTCTTGGGTGTTGGTTCCAATCCTTGGAAACAGTCTGGCCATTATACAGCTTGCACCAGACAAAAATCTCTTGAGCTGATACTCTATCCCCAATGCCCCTCTCCCATTTACTTCAGATAGAGTTTGCAAACTTATAGAAAGCCAGAAGAACCAGTGCAAATATGAAGAAGCCATGTCCAAGGTGAACCCTAACAATGCACCCAGGACAAGAGTTCACTCCTCCAGTAATTCATAGGAGGGAGAACGATGGTGGGATGCCAAGAATGGATGAAGATCGACAACACAGATGGAATGTTATGTGTTCTCAATCTTCATCTATTCTTGACTCTTGGGACAGAGTCCCCAGCTACTTTAAATCCTGGGTGGCCCTATGGAAGGAAATTCCTGAGAACCACAGTACCAAAGGAAGCTCTTCTCATGCAGACCAGATCTAATTTGTAATGAGTGATAAAAGTATGTGGAGTAGCCCACGTTGCTGCTGCATACACTTCATTCATGGAAACCTTGGAATGGAAAACAGTTTAAGTGGCCATTGACCTGGTGGAATGTACTCTCACTGGCGTAGGTAATTTAAGATTCTTTTTATTATATATGTAAGTAATACTATATCTTAGCCATTTTGACAAGGTAACTTTGGAAACAGACTTCCCTAAAGTTGGGCTGGAGAAAGAAACAAACTGTTCTGATTTTCTACATTGTTTAGTTCTGTTGAGATAGAAACATAATTGTGAACATCCAGCAAACACAGGCAATACTTGCCTCTGTTGGAAAAATTGGGGAAGAAAACAGGCAAGTCTATGGTTTGATCAATGTTGGACTCTGAGACTACCTTTGGAAGACAGGATGGATTGGTTCTGAGTGAAACTCTATTCCATGTGGAAAATAAAGTAAGGGGATTTTGAGCATAAAGCCTGCATCTCAGAAACACGTCTTGCTGAAGTTATAGCTATGAGGAAAAGCATTTGCCATGAAAGAAACTTTAAGCTGCATGTTGCTGTTGGCTCAAAAGGGGAAAGCACCAGAGACTGGAGAACAATGGTCAGATCCCATGGCGGTATGAGGTCTTTAAATGGAGGTTTCAAGTGCAGAGTTCCTTTGAGGAACACTTTACATAGTCTAGGAGAAATTAGAGGAAGGTCCCCGAAATCATTATGAAAATTACAAATGGCAGCTAACTGGACTTTTAACTGTAGAAGCGGAGGACACGATCAAAAAGAATGGTTAGAAATTCTAGAACTTTCTCCACTGGAGCGGAGAAAAGACCGAGACCATTATCATAAGCCCAGATTGAAAATCTCCTCCACTTACTAAGGTGGAGTTTCCTGGTGGATGGTCTATGGGAAGGCAGCAGAATTTTCTGCACTGGAGTAGGTATATCTTTATGCCTGGTGAATACTGGAATTAGAGGAACCAAGCTGTCAACTTGAGGTTTTGAAGGCTGGGATGCACCGGTCCGTGAGGGTGAGACAGCAGGTCTGGAACTGGGTCTAGAATTCATGGACAGTGAACTAGATGAAGCCACAGGAAGGGGAACCAAATTTGTCAAGGCCAATAGTGTGCAATGAAGATCACTTTACTTCTCAACCTGGCTGCTTTCTTGAGAAAAAGTGGGATTAGAGGGAAGGGAGGGAGGAAAGGCATAGAGGAGACCCAGGGGACAATCAAGGAGAAGAGCATCCCTCGGTGACTCCCCCTGAGGGGGGATCAGGGCAAAGTAGCTTCTGCACTTGTTTTGGAGTAATGCAAAAAGGTCACAGCAAGGCTGGCCCCAGCAACAAAAAATTAGAAGTTATGTACTCACCATAACGTTCCATCTGAGTAGGTGACTTCATTTGGATGCAACCTGTGGGTATCGGATCCGACCTCGGATCCGAGCCGGCATTTCAAAAGCTTAGGCTCCGAGCTCCTAGCTCCTCCCTCTTACCCATAACCCCTTGCCAAGCCCTGACTGACCTCAGATTGAGTTTGCCTCAAAAATACTGACTACAGTACACAAAAAACAGCATAAATACTCGCTCTATAAAGGCCAGGGGGATGGTTGCATCCAAATGAAGTCACCTACTCAGATGGAACGTTATGGTGAGTACATAACTTCTAAATCTGAAGTAGGCAGACTTCATTTGTCTGCAACCTGTGGGACAGAGTCCCCAGCTACCTGAATCTTGGGCGGCCGTCATGGAAGGATGTTTCGGAGCACCGCTGAGCCAAAGGATGCTCTTCCTCTGGAAACAACATCCACCTTGTAATGAGAAATAAAGGTATGAGGCGAGGCCCAAGTAGCTGCCACGCAGATATCATCCAATGAAACACGTGACTTAAAAGCGGCTGACGTGGAGACTGCCCTAGTAGAATGAGCCGTAACCCTCTGAGGAGCAGGTCTAGCTGAAGTTAGCAATCCACCTAGATAGTGTGACTTTAGACACTGCTTTACCCAAAGCAAATTTAGCAAAGGAGACGAACAGCTGATCTGATTTCCTGTGACCAGCTGTTCTGTGAACATAAAAACGTAATTGTCTATGAACATCCAAGGAATGCAATTTGTATTCTCCTTTGTTTGAGTACTTGGGAAAAAACACAGGTAAATTGATTGATTGGTTAATATTAGATTCAGAAGAGACCTTCAGAAGAAAAGATGGATTGGTCCTGAGGCACACCCTATCAGGAAAGAAAGAAAGGTAAGGCGGCTTGACGCATAGAGCCTGAAGCTCAGACACTCTTCTGGCAGAAGTGATAGCTACCAAGAAGGCAGTCTTCCATGAAAGGTACTTTAGATCTGTAGAAGCTGCAGGCTCGAATGGAGGAGCAGTAAGGGCTTGCAGAACTAACGATAAGTCCCAAGGTGGTACAACCTCCTTGACTGGAGGCCTCAACAAAAAAATCCTTTGAGAAAGGTTTTGCATAATTTACCCGTCATGAGGGAGCTGTCTCATGACCAATGTGGTAATGCGAGATGGCTGCCAATTGTACCTTAATCGTGGAAGAACTTGCCCCTTGGTGAAAGAGGTCTGTTAAAAAATCCAGCACTGCTGACATAGGTGCTGAGAAAGGATCCAAAGTTCTCTGTACTGCCCAAATAGAGAATCTCTTCCATTTACTCCGATAAACCTGCCTGGTGGAAGGTTTATGAGCTGCCACTAAGATGGCTTTGACCGGTGATGAGATACCGGGAGTCCTAATCAAGGATGGAACTGGAGCAGCCAAGCTGTCAATTTCAGGGTGCGCAGATTGGGAACCGCAATCCCCAGAGGGTGGGAGATGAGATCCAGAATCGGATCCAGAATCCAGGGTGGATTGATTTTGTGAGACCATACAAAGGGGAACCAGGGTTGACGAGGCCAGAACGGGGCAATGAGAATCATTCTGCTCCCCAAACTGTTGGCTTTCTGCAGAAGCCTCTGCATCAGAGGTAGTGGAGGGTAGGCATAAAGGAGACCGGGAGGCCAAGCATGCACCAGCGCATCTCGGGAATTCCCCTGGTGGGGGAAGGAGAGCGAAGAAATTGTCGCATTTGGCGTTTGAGAGAGAGGCAAAAAGATCGCAACAGGGTTGCCCCCAAACGGCAAAAATATTCTTCGCTACCTGAGGATTGAGAGACCACTCGTGAGGTGACAGAATGGTGCGACTGAGTTTGTCCGCAAGGATGTTGGATTTTCCCGGAATGCGTTGCTACCAGAAAGCGTTTGGTGGAAATTGCCCATTCCCAGACTCTCATGGCCTCTCGACAAAGGGGATAGGACCTGGTTCCTCCCTGTTTGTTGATGTACCAGACTACCGACATGTTGTCTGTCTGAATTGCAATAGTCCCTGAAGGAAGAACGTGGTGAAGTGCTTGCAACGCTAGGAGCACCGCCCTCATTTCCAGGACATTTATATGCAACGATGTCTCTGTGGGGTTCCACGTGCCTTGGACAATCTTTCCCGCAGAATGCCCCCCCCACCCGAGGCAGGAAAACGTCCGTGGTCACTGTGGCTCGGGGAAAAGCAGCACAAAAAGGTCTCCCTGACAGGGGCTCCGGAGACAGAAGCCACCAAAGAAGGGAATCCTTGCACGCTTTGCTGACCGCTATCGGAGAGTTGAGAGAGGAACTGAGAGGGGACCATTGAACTTGAAGGGTCCATTGAAGAACCCGCATGCGTAGGCGCGCATGAATAAGAAGTGCAATAGCTGCCGCCATCGAACCTAGGGCCCTCAGGACCGAAGCTGCAGTCGGAAATGGTTGCAGGACCGCTGCTACATGACACTTCAGGTTGGCAATTCTGTCTGGAGTGAGGAAGGCTCGCATTGACCTGATGTTTAGCCTTCCTCCTATGAAATCTATAACTTGTGTGGGATGCAGCAAAGATTTCTCCCAGTTGACAGTGATGCCCAACCTTGGGGCTAGTCGAAGAAAGTAGTCCCTGGCTGAGCACAGAAGATGCCTTGATGATGCTGTCAGGAGCCAGTCGTCCAGGTACGGAAAGACCTGCAATCCCTGGAGTCTCAGGTGGGCCGCTACAACAGCTAAGACCTTGGTGAACACCCTGGGGGCTGAGGTGAGACCAAAGGGAAGGGCCCTGAACTGATAATGACTGGCTCCCAGCCGAAGCGAAGAAACCTCCTGGACCGTTTGTCCATGCGAATGTGGTAGCACGTCCTTGAGGTCTATGGAGCACATCCAGTCGTTCTCCCTCAAGAGGGGGAGAATAGATTGAAGGGTGACCATCCGGAACTTTTGCTTGGTTACTGACAGGTTCAGCAGGGAAAGATCTAAGATCGGTCTTAAGTCCCCGTTTTCTTTGGCACTAAAGAACCTGGAGTAAAACCCTGACCCGGTTTGCTCTGGGGGGACGCACTGGATAGCTCTTTTTTCTAGCAGCTGTCCAATTTCGATAGCTGCTGCCTCCCTTTGGTCGGGTGGAACATCTGGGAGGCTGCGAGATCTGGGAACCTTGTATAGTGGAATTGAATAACCTCTGGATATCACACGAAGCACCCAACGGTCTGTTGTGATGGACTCCCAAGAAGTCAGGTGCCTCGAAAAGCGCCCCCCCGACTGCCTCCAGAGACGGACAGCCGGGCAACCCTTCAGGGCTGCTGCGTGGGTCTATCAGAGAAAGGTTCTCTGGACCCAAAGTTGCTAGGAGCCCCTGCCTCTAGGACGGCGACCTCCCCGTCCTCCTCTGCCACGGAAGGACTGGTTATCCGGAGCAGGTTGGGACTGCTGCGATTTCCGGAACCACATCTTCTTCTGTCCCTTTTGGTTCTTCGAGAAGGACCTCTGGGGAGCTGAGAAGCGGACTCCGACGGCAGACAGCGTACTGCCCTCCACTTCGCTCTGGACTAATGTTTCGAACAGTCTTGCCAAACAAGGCAGAACCATCGAAGAGGGCATTCGCGAAGGTCGCCTTGAAGGGCTCTGCAAAATCACAGTGGCGGAGCCAGGCCTGTCGCCTCATGACTAGGCCTGCTCCGCTGGCTCTAGCGGCTCCCTCAGTAGCGTGAGAAAGCAGCCGCATAGATGTATTGGAAACTGATCTGAGAGTGGCCATTCGGGTGGAGTATACTTGTTTATCCTCACTCGACATGGACTCTGGGGGAGATGCAGCGTATTCTTTAATCAGATCCCGCTGCATCCTGATGATGTGTGCCATGTAGTTCAGCTCTCAAAGAGAAGGTTGCTGAACTGAAAACTCGCTTCCCAATGCGATCCATCGAGCGGGACTCCTTGCCCGGAGGATGCATAGAGGGACTCTCCTGGGCCAACTCCCTCTTAGTGGCTGCAGCCATCATCATGGCATCTACTGGGGGGCCTTTGCTCCAGTGAGTGCGGTCCGCCGGAGGGGAAAGGATGCGGTCAGGACGCTTAGGTACAGGCTCAACGGTGTCTGGATCCTTCCACGCTCTGATGGATATAAGGTCCACCAGAGGGTCGGCAGGAGGGACACCCAAGAGGTAGATGGGCCCGCCTCGAATGCCTCCAAGAACACAGACTCGTCTGAGGAGGCCTTGGGGGCAGACCACCCCCCCTGATCCTCAACATTTCCATAATGTCTCCAAATGAGCCGTCTTCAGGGGTGACCTTGGGGAGCCCTCCCTTCATCCAAGTCTGTGTCTTGATAACGGACTCGGGGGAGTCCATGTGCCTCCTTTTGCACTTACGCTTCCGAGGTACTTCTTCAGGGGGGCTGTCCGAGGAGTACTCTTCCGCAGCTGGATGTTCCAAGGGAACTACTTGGGACATCGAGGCGGGCTGTCCCTGGGACCGGCTGGTGGGGGCCTGGCCCAACTGCAAGGGAGTGCGGGATGGAGCCGTGGCAGGGACCGGGGGTCCGGTAGTCCTCAACAGTGCCCTTTCCACTACGTCGAAGGCCGAGGGAGAGCCAGCTTCTCTAAACCCCGAGAGCCGACCCCCACTCGGATCCGACGCACGGATCGGAGCCGGAGCCGAAACCGTCGGATCCGAGAGACCGGTGTGCTCCGACCTGGACGGAGCCGAAGACACACCAGCTCCCTCGGATCCGAGGCTCGGTCCTCGGCTCCGAGAGGTCGGGTCCGAAGTACTCAAGGGATGGGACGGATCCGAGGTGCGCCGACCTATCGGATCCGACACACCCCCGGATCCAACTCTGCCCGGCGCCGACAGCTCCGAACCCGTGGTATGGGTCGGAGAAGGAGCCAAAGGGGCGAAAGGTCAAGCCCCTCCCGGATGGGGGGGGGCTAGGAGCACTCCCATTTGCATTTGGGCCTGGATGAATTTCCTCATCATCCGGTCCATATCTGCTTCACTCATAGAAAAAGTGGATCTGGTGGAGGCCACCGAAGCAGACCTAGAGAGCCGCCTCGTGGACCTCGCTGAAGGGCTAGCTTCCTCCTCCTCGGGCCCAGGAGAGAACCGAGGGGAGTGGAGCCGAGGAGGAGGAAAGCTAGAAGGCACAGGGGAGGCCCGCTTAGACGGAGGAGCCGAACTGGAGGCTTCGGCTCTCCGTTTGTGGTGCCTCTCCTTCTTCTCTCTCTCCCTAGAAGACTCTCTCTCCTCCGGCATCTTAGAGGGAGGTTGAGTCCCAGCCGGAGGAGGAGAGCCCACAGCAACAGCTTGCTGAGTAGAAGGGGCAGAAGCCGAAGCGGTATCTGGGGGGAGAAGACCCGCCAGCACCAGCTTCGACCTCCGCTCCCTCAAAGCTCGGGGGTTGAACCCTGCACAAATGGTACAACCAGATGACAGGTGTTCAACCCCAAGCATTTGATCGAGTGTGGCCATCCGCTGGGGACAGCTTATGGCCACACTGCACATTTAGAGAATACAGCCTTATGGGCTTCGGACATGATAAGCCCTAATAGGCCTAAAACAACACACACACCACAAACTACGCAAAAACCCGTGAAAAGTTAAAAATAAAGAGAGAGGAAAGCCTACACACGCAACACTAAATAATTAAGAGAAAAAAGTTGAGATTTTTTAAACTTTTTTTGTCAGAAATAACTTATCTGCACCAAAAAACGCCAGGAGCTCAAGAATCCGTCGCAACTTGAAAGCGGCAAACGAAATCTGAGGTCAGTCAGGGCTTGGCAAGGGGTTATGGGTAAGAGGGAGGAGCTAGGAGCTCGGAGCCTAAGCTTTTGAAATGCCTGCTCGGATCCGAGGTCGGATCCGATACCCACAGGTTGCAGACAAATGAAGTCTGCCTACTTCAGATTCCTCCTCGTCATCTCTGAATTGAGAGACCACTCATGAGGCAGTAGAATGCATCTGCTCATTTTGTCCGCTATCACTTTTGAACTCCCCAGGATGTGTGTTGCTATTACAAAGCAGTTGGACGAGATAGCCCACTGCCACACTCTCAGGGCCTCTCAACACAGGGGGTTGGACTTGGTTCCCCCCTTGTTTGTTGATGTACCAGACTACATACATGCTGTCTGACTGGATCACAATGGTCCCTAGGGGGAGGTCAGCTTGAAAGGCATGCAACTCTACAAGCACTGCCCTCAACTCCAGGACATCAATATGCAGATTGGCCTCTATCAGGGACCAAGTGCCTTGGACTGGTCTTACCAGATAATGCCCCCCAACCCCATATGGGAGGCATCCGTAGTTACTATAACCTTGGGTTGAGGGGGGACAAAAGGACAGCCTAATACAATTTCCTTGGATTCCATCCACCAGGATAGGTCTTTTTTGCAGTGGCTGGTGATTAATATGGGGTAGTTCATTGGATGTGTTAGAATAGACCATTGTGGTGCTAGAAGCCATTGTGGTAGGAGCATGTGGAACCTCACTAATGGAACTAGAGTAATGGTTGCTGCCAAGGACCCCAACATTAGGAGGACCAGAACGGCTGGAACTTCGCAAAGAATGGGATGTATACTATACATATAGTATAGCTATACTCTGTCTCATAAACCCCTACTTAGAGGCGATCTCTGCTTGGCCTACTAAGCCATGTTGGACCCAGAGCTGTTAGATATGCTACATCTGAAGAAATCCCAATCCCCCTATGCCACACGAGGGACCTCAAACTCATTACCACAATAAACAGAACATGCTGGAAGGACAGGTTCCTAACCCAGAGACTACCCATGCTCTGGAACAGACTTCCCACTCATGTCAAGCAGATCACCTCACTAGCCCTCTTCAAGGGAAATCTTGATGCGTGGATGGGCAATAGAAAATTCACCCCAGGGATCAATTCAGTGGCCTTGCTGGATAGGGGCACTGGGAACTAATGTCGGTCAGCAAGATGCCAGGAAATCTTTTTGGGCTAGGCTTACATATGCTCCAGGGCCAATAGCCTAGTACACACCTATGTACTTGCGATTTTATCTTCTGTAATCTGTGTTGGGGAACTCAGGCTACACAAGAAATGGTGTTCAGATGAGCTCCTATGAACTCTCAATCATGAGAGGGGCTTAGTTAAGATTTTGTTTGACTGACTGAGATTCCCAAACTCAGGAACAAATGCAAAGTGAACTCTGTTGATTGAAGTAGTAGATACCTGGTGGGAGCAGTGCCAGTTGTCTAGATATAGAAACACCCGGAATCCTTGCAGTGTCAAGTGAGCTGTCACTGCTGCCATACATTTCGTGAACACCCTAGGGGCTGTGATGAGACCAAAGGGCAGCACTCTGAATTGAAAATGACTGGATCCCAGCTGAAAGGGGAGAAACCTTCTGGAGCGCTTGTCCATTTTTATGTGGTAGTACGCATCTTGAAAGTCTATAGAGCACATCCAATCATTTTCCTCCAAAAAGGGGAGTATGGATTGAACAGTGACCATCCAGAATTTGGACTCTTGAACAAATTTGTTTAGAATGCTGAGATTCAGTACAGGTCCTCCAGTCTCCTGTCTTTTTTGGCACTAAGAAGAACCTTGAGTAAAATCCAGATCCTATCTGGTCTGGAGGGACTTCTTGGATGAATATTTTTTGTAGCAGCTTTTGGATTTCTAAGTCTGCTTGGTCTCTCTGAATGGGTGGAACATCTGGAAGACTTGTGAGAGATCTGGGATAAAGGGTGAAGGGGACACAATAACCTCTGGTAATAATTCTCTGCACCCAAACATCTGTGGTCATCTGTCACCAGGCTTTTGCATGCAGAGAAAATCTTCCCCCTACCGCTTACAGAGGTAAGCAGTCGGGGCCCCTTTCAGGAGTGCTGGTAGGGCTGGCCAGAGAAAGAGTCTTTGGAACCCTGATTCTGCAGGCCACCTCTGCCTTGGGGTCAGTGTCTTCCATTAAAGCTCCCCACTCTGCCCTGAGGGGTGCCTTCACCATGTGCGTCTTGGAAAGGCCTTTGGTACTTTCTGAACCACATCTTCCCAATCCTTTGATACCTAGCATAGGATCATTGGAAAGTAGAAAAAAATGTATGTCCATAGCAGATGGGGTGTTCCCATCCTTCTCACATGTGGCTAGAGTTTCTTTAACTTTGGGGCAGAATAAAGACGATCTGTCAAAGGGAGCATTGATGAAGGAAGACTTGAATGCTCTGCAAACTCACACAGGCACATCCCGGTGCATCGTCTGATAGCAATGCCTGAACCAGCTGAACTGGTCATCCCTTTGGTTGCATGTGAAATGAGCCTCATGGATGAGTTGGAAATAGACTCCAAGGTAGCTAACCGAGAGGCCACTTTTTCTTGGACCTTATCAGATACAGCTCCTGCTAGGGTGTCTGACAGTTCCTTGATCAGCTCTATCTGGATCCTAGTAAAATGTGTCAGAAAATTCAAGGACCTTAAGGTGAAGGTCAATGATGCATAGACCTGCTTTCCAAATATGTCCATTGCTCTACACTCTCAATTAGGGGGATGAACAGAGGAACTTTCCTCGGTGAGTTCCTTTCTGGTGGTCACTGCTAATACCATGGCATCTACTTCTAGCCCTTTAGCCCAATGTCAGTGGTCCTCAGGTGCAGAAAGAATCTTATCCAGTCTCCTGGGAATCGGTTCTATGGAGTCAGGAGATTTTCAACCTGCTGACCGATCAGTTTAATGAGATAGTCAGTGGGAAGGGTCACCCAGGAAGTAGATGGGCAAGAACCAAAGGCTTGCAAGTTCACAGAATCCTCAGAGGTAGGGTCTTAGGGCTTCCAGTTACCACTCTGTTTAAGGATCTCAAGAATGTCTCCAAAGGAGGCATCTTCCAGGGGTGACTGGGAGGAACCCTCCCCATCACCGAAATCAGTGTGCTCAGTGACGGACTCTTCGGTGGAGTCCAGGTGTTTTCTTTTACATGTTTTATTCAGATGAGGCTCCTCAGTGGGAATGTCTGAGGAGGTCTTGGAAGAAGGGTGTCCTCATTTGGGATATCTTGCAATGTTGGATCTCACTGTCCGGGCATGGAAACTGGTGAAAGCTCCCGGTAAGAAGGGGTCAGGGGATGAAATTCCAATACAGACGAGCCACCTGAGAACCTGCAGTGGCCAATGCTCTCTACATAGCTTGGAAAGGAGGCCTCCACCAAGGAGGAATAGGAGCCCGGAACAGAGAAAGATGAACTTAGAACCGGGGTTACATTCTGCCCCAAGAGACCCACCTTCAAGGCCAGAGCTGAGGAAGGACCCCCAGCTGCCAGAGTCCCAAGAGGAAAGGACAACTCCAAATAAAATGAAGTCAACTCAAACCTCTCGGAGCCACAATCTCGGGACTCCATCATTTTCGAAGGAACCAAGGAAATCACAGCAGAATCTGGAATCGAAGGTAAGGGGTTGTCAGTTTTGGAGCAACAGGAACTTGAGTAGTCAAAATGGAGAGCTCTAAAGCCTCTGTGGAGGTCAGAGGAGGAATAACTGGAGGAGTCCTGCAAGAAAACATCCCTGCTCCAGGAGGGAGAGGGAGTTGGGAAGAAGAAGAAACGCCCCTCACCATGAGGTACTGGTCCACCAACCTCACAACATCGACTTCTGTGAGACTCCTGGAGGAGTGAACAGACAATCCAGAGGGAGATTCTGGCCTTTCTAGAAAGGGACTAGGAAGTTGACCAAAGAAGGAGTCAATGAAAGGGGATTCATCCTGAGTATATAAAGAGGATCAATTTTCGACACCAAAGAAGGGAGGGTGACCTGTTGCAGTGGAGCAGGAGATGGCACCGAAGTGGAAACTAAAGAAGCCAAAGCTGACCGCAGTGTCACTACAGGAGCCAGTGCTGAAGGCACTGAACTGACTGGTGCTGAAGAAGGAAGTGGTTCCGACAGCTTTGGAGCCTTAGCTCTCGGTTCTGTTGAGGAACTGGCAGAAGGAGACTTTTGCATACTCGATGTCAATGCCAATGGAGACATCGGCACCGAGGGACTACTTTTGGAACCAGAGCTATTAGGAGACTTGTTGGCTTTGGAAAGCTTCTTCAAAGGGGGACTTAAGAAGCCCTTTAAGAATAAGCTTATTCTGTCATTCTACCAAGGCCCTAGTACTGAAGGCATGGCAGATAGAGCACTCTATGTCTAAATGAGGAGCATCTAGACAATACACGCAAGCCAAATGTTTGTCAGAGTTAGGCATTTTTTGGTCGTAGTCTTGCCACTGCTTAAATCCAGTCATGCCTTTGGACTTTTCTGCTATGTTGACAAGTAGCAGAGGCGAAGGTCAACAAACACACCACACAGACAAACTGAAGGATAGAGTGAATAGGAGGAAGTTCTACCAACAATGGTAGAAACAGCTACCAAAATGGTAAAGAGAAAGGGAGAGAGGAAAGACTACTAGCGATGGTAAGGACAAACTACCAACGGGTATGGAAACACACTCACAAGTGGAAAGGGTGGGTACAGACATGAAGAATATTAAAGTTTTATAAGAAAGAAAGGAAGAAAGACTAATATATTTTAAAAATTACTTAGCTGTGAGAGGAGTCAACTGACTCATCTTGCTATAAGAACAGTAAATGAGATACGAGGTAAATGGGAGAGGGGCATTGTGGGTTGAATATTAGCTCGAGAGATTTTTGGCTGGCGCAAGCTTTATAACAGACAGACCGGTTCTGAGGATCAGAACCAGCACCCAACAGTCAAGAATAGATAAAGACTGACAACATAGGTCCATAGGTGTTTACTAGGCTAACGACCACAAGGGCCTTTTTAAGCCTAGCCATGCATCCCAAATCTCTGACAAGTTCTGATACCCTTGATAAGAGTAAGCATGGTGCCAAACCAGGGATGAATTTTCGATTTCCCATCCAATTGTCCAAGTTGCACTTCAGTTGGGTTAGGGAGGAACTCTGCTTCACATGGATGGGGAGCCTGTTCCATAGACGGAGTAGTCTCTGGGATACATACCTATCTCGCTAGCAGATCCTATTTATATCACAGGCAAAATGTAAGTTTTTAGAATGGGTAATTCTGGTACTGTTTGTTTTGTGGATATGCAGGAGATCCATCAGAGTGGGGTCTGACAATGTCCTGTATGCCAAGCATAGATATCCCCTCAAAAGCCTGTAGGAAACAGAATGCAGGGGTAGGGTCTTGAGGTGGACTGCATAGGACATATTACTTATGCCCTGTATTCTTTTAGTGAGGAACCTCTGTGGACGTTCCACTTGTTGGATATGCCTGGTTAGGTACAGACCAAAGGGGGCATTGTACTCAATGACTGGTCTGATGAATGCAGAATACAGTGGAACAATGACCTCCTTGGACTTAGATGCCATACCTTTGTTTATAAGTTGTGCAACATAGAATGATTTCCTCACCACTGTAGACACATGATGGTCAAATGCTAGATTACTATCTATGTGTGCCCCTAAGTCCCTAACTACTGGGTCAACTCTAAGGGGTGTGTTGTCAATATGATAGTTACTAGTGATGGACAAATTCCCAGAGGATACTATTATGCATTTCTTGGCGTTTAGTTTTAGTTCATGGATCTGACACCAGTTGTTTGTCTGTGTCAGCCCCTCCTGGAGAACATGTGTGTCAGTGTGAGATTCAATGACAGCTCCTAATTTGCAATCATCTGCAAATTTAGTCAGCTAGAGACCAATGACATTGGCCTTGACTTCTGAAAAGTAAACGCCAAAAAGGAGTAGTCCAAGGACTGATCCCTGAGGGACTCCACCTGTGACTGGCCTCTTTGTAGAGGTGGACTCCCAATTCTAACTTCCTGGGTCCTGTCTGTGAGCCAGTTGGCTATCCACCGGGTGACGTACGGGTTTGTACCTAACCTCTTGAGTTTGTCAACAATGCCCGAGTGGGGTATTGTGTCAAATGCTTTGTCCAGGTCAAGGTAGGCATTGTGAATGATTCTGCCCTCATCCATTGCTTTGGTGAACTTCTCAAAGAAGTCCACCAGGTTGAGTAGGCATGATTTGCCCTTGACAAAACCAAACTGGGTTGGGTCCAGTGTCTGGAGGTTTACTATATCTCTATTGATCATCACCATGATAATTCTTTCCATGGCTTTACATATAAGACTAGTAAAACTTATGGGTCTGTAGTTTCCATGGTCTGTAGATGGCCCACCTTTGTACAGAGGGATGACTGTTGTCTTTCTCCATTCATGAGGCACGAATCCTGTTTGGAGGCTACAGTTAAATAGTAATTCCAGAGGCCCTGATAGGTCATGTTTCATGCTATTTAGAAGGCATTCTGGGATATTGTTTGGGCCCATCGAAGTAGATCCATGTTGCCCTATTTTCATTCAGTTCAACATCTGAGTTGTTGGATCTGACCTCAGTGCCTTAAACCAAATTATTGGACCCCAGAGCTCTGATTCTTCCATACCCACAATTCTCTCCTCCTAATGGATTTACCTCAGATTGAGTTTGCTGACAATTTCCATTATATCTCTAATAACTAAAGAGGGGAAAAAAGGGGGAGCCCCCAACATTTTCAACTATGGAATGAGATCTAGAACAAAAAACAGACAAGGTCCAGTCAAGGTTTCATAAAGCCCCAGCGGATGTAAAATGGCAATTTGGAAGGGGAAAGGAGGAAGCAATGTTGAACCGGATGAAAACAGGACAACACAGATCTATCATTATGGTAATTACATAACTTTGGTATCTGATGTTGTCTATTTTTCTCCAATTCAACAATTGGGACAGAATCTTAGGCCGTCTAAAAAGGGCCTGGGTGAACTCAAGGTAGGACATTCCTGAGAATGGCAGAGCCAAGGATGCATGAGTTCTAGACTGCACATCCAACTTGTAATGAAATTCAAAGGTGTGAGCTGTTGACCAAGTTGCATCTGCAGAGAAGTCACTAATAGGAACTCTTTTTGCAAATGTTGTCAAAGTGGCCATTGCTCTGTGGGAGTGAACCTTAGACTTTGAATGCAAAGATGACCCTTGTTTTTTTAAAAAAAGAAAATGCAATCTGCCAAACTCATAGAAAGAGTAACTTTTGACACTTGATGTCCTAGTTTTTGCCTTGAAAAATTACACGAGCTGGTCTGATTTTCTAAAGTCTTTTGTACAATGTAAATACAATCTCAGTTGTCCGTGGATATCTAAGGTAAAGAGGGTGCATTCCCTTATTATAGAACAATTCTGAAAGAACACAGGTCAGTTAATGTGTGATTTGTTTGTTTCAGATGCCACCTTTAGAAGGAAGGAGAAATTTGTTCTCAGAGAAACTCTATCCTTGTGAAAAAATAAGAAAGGGTGGCTTACATGAAAATGCTTGCAGTTCCAAAACTCATCTTGCAGAAGTGATGGCAATCAGAAAACTAGTCTTCTAAGAAAGAAACTTTAAATATGCTAATGCTGCAGGTACAAAGGGTTTTTGAGTCAATGATTAGAGCAAGACTGTGATATCCCATGGTGGTACTGGATTTCAAATAGGAGGTCTCAACAAGAAAGTTCCCTTAAGAAAGCTTTGGTTACCCTACGTGATACATTAGAGAAAAAACATTATGTCCTATGTGAAAATCTGAGATGACCATCTGGACTTCTATAATACAGTAACTGGAATCTCACAGAAAAAGTTCGGAAAGAAATCTCAGTATCACTGAAAGAGGAGCTGAGAAAGGGTCCAAACCCTTTGATGATGCCCAAATAGAAAAAAAAATCTTCTCCATTTGTTCTTGTAAGTCTTTTTGGCTAATTTCTTTTGAGAAGAAGAAAATATATATGGACAACCAGGGAGGAAAGCCTGGCTTCTCTGGCTATAGTTAAAACTGGAGAAACCATTTGATTAATTTCAGTGTCTGAAGGTCCAGTAGAGGCATGCTGGACTGGTAACTGAGTAGATCTGGACTGGGATCCAACACCTATAATGGGAGCAGTAGGTGGCCAAAGGAAGGGAAACCATACTGGCACAGGACAAAATGGGGCAATGAGGATTACTCTGGTCTAGCACCTCATTGATTTCTGCGTGAATTTCACGAGAAAAGGAATCAGTGGAAAGGTAAAAAGGAGACCCAAGGGCCAAATGTGGACTAGAACATCTCTCAGTGACTGTCCCTATGGAGGGAAAAGGGCAAAGTAGCTGCTGCTTTTGTTGTTTAGGTAGGAAGCAATGAAGTCGCAACAAGGCTGACCCCAGTGGATGAAGATCTCTGTTGCCATTGTCTGTTTGAGAGACCACTCATGAGTTAATAGAATACTCCTGCTCAACCTGTCCACTAGTATATTTTTGTCCCAGGAATGTGTACTGCCACTAAAAAGCAGTGTGAAAACATTTTCCATTGCCAGGCCCACATGGCCTCCAGGCAAAGAGAGTATGAACATGTTCCACCTTGTTTGTTGATGTACCACACCACTGACATATTGTCTGTGTGGATGGAAATCACACCCTTGGGAAGGAGGTTTTGAAAAGCCTGCAATGGTGGGAGGAATGCACTCATCTCCAAGACACTGATGTGAAGTTTGGCCTCCACTGTTGATCACATCCCTTGGACCATCTTCCCTTTTAAATGCCCCCTCTCCAACCCTAGAATGGAAGTGTCCATGGAGATTGTGGCCCTAGGAACAGTTAGGCAAAAGGGGCTGCCCTGTACTACAGACAGAGATGTAACCACCAACATATGTGATTCCTGCAGATTCTGGTGTGCAGGAGTGAAATCTCCATGACTGTTGCATGGCCAGTGTCCACTGCAGGACTCTCATATGTTATCTTGCTAATGGGAGCAATGTAGTATTAGAGGTCATCAGCCGTAAAAGATGGAGAATGAGTCTTGCCTGTGGACATGGATAACACAGCACTTGAGAAGCTACGAGTCTTAACAATTGGTCTCATGCAATGGGGAGTTTTGCAACTTGTTGAACTGTGTCTACATGGTATCCTATAAACTCTGTGGTCTGCATGAGTGGCAGTTTGCTCTTCATGTGGTTGACTATTATTCCCAATTGGTTCGTAAGACAGAGAAGGAATGTCTTTTGTTGCAATAGTATATCTTGGAGGCAGCAGTTTGTCTAATTATGGGAAGACTTGGATACCCTACAGTCATAGATGAGCTGCTGCCACTGCCATAATCTTGGTGAACACCTTGGTGGTTATGGTGAGACCAAATGGAAGTGCTCTGACTTGTAGTGATTGGCTCCCAGCTGGAAATGGAGAAACCTCCTAAAGTGCCTCTGGATCTTAATGTGATACTAGGCATCCTGGAGATCAATAATGTACATCCAATTGTCCTTTCTCAGTAAAGGTAGCATGAACTGTACAGTGCCCAGTGACCATCCAGAACTTTGTCTGATATATTGATTTAGGTGGCTGAGATCCAATATTGGTCTGGAACTAAAAAGAACCTGGAACAGACTCCAGATCTTAATTGGTCTATGAGAATCGTCTGGAAGACTCTTTTGGTTAGTAACTCTAACACTTCTTTTGTTGTGGATTCCAACTGATTAGGTGATGCACTGGGAATTAGCTTGAGGGTGTGGAGATTTGGATGTTGAAATTTTGATGGGTGAGACAGGAGATCCTGAGTGGGCTCCAATATCCATGGAGGATATCTGAGGTGAGCCCACAGGTAGGGGAACCATACCTGAAGAGGTCAAAGGGGGGCAATAAGGATGACTGAGCACTTCAGTCTGCATGCTTTCTGTAAGAACTTTGGGTGGAAAAAGGAAGACTAGGATAAGCATAGAGGAGACTCGGGGGGGGGGGGGTTAATTGTGAATCAGAGCATCCCTTGATAACTCCCCTGAGGGGGATCAGCGCAAAGTACCTTGCTGCACTTGTTGTTGAGAGGAGAGGCAAACAGTTCACAGCAAGGCTGGCCCCAATGACTGAAAATCATATCTGTTACTGTTTGATTGCGGGACCATTTCTGAGGAATCACAATAGACCCACTGAGTCTGTCTGCCAATCCACTGGTTTTCCACAACATGTGTGGTGCAGTCTGAAGAGATCGCCATTCCTAGACACTCATTGCCTCTCTGCACAATGGATATGCATGGGTTCCTCCTTGTTTATTGACGTACCAGACTACTGACATGCTGCTTGTATGGATAGCAATAGTCCCGAGGCAGAGTACATCCTGCAAAGCTTGCAGCATTAGTAGGAATGCTCTCGTCTCGAGGACACTGATATGCAGCTTAGTCTCCAAGGGGGACCACGTGCCTTTGACCATCTTTCCCTTGTAATTCTCCCACCCCACCCCAACTGGGAACCGTCCGTGGTCACTGTGGCTATTGAAATGGGGAGAAAGAACAGGCTGCCCAAGAATAGGTTATCTGAATGAAGCCACCATTGAATATGACATTTGCAAATTGGAGTGAGCTTGATGGGAACAGATATCGGTTCAATGGTCTTTTCTTTACCAGCCTCTAAGGTTCACCGGAGAATTCACATGAATAATCTTGCTAGAGGAACTAGAACAATGGGAGCTGACATTAATCCCAGAACACCTGTAAAGTACAGTTTTGTACCTACCATAAATGTAGATGTTCGAAGATCCACATTGCTGCAGTCATAACCTGTGGGTAGTCCGCTGTCCTCGGTCGGCCCGAATACCAAAGTGTTAGGCTGGCGTCGGTCATGGTCGCTTAGATCTGACGTCAGTACGCTGTGGTACTAAAGCGCATGACTGACGTCATATCCTCAGTCTTTCTTGCCCCAGATGTCAGAAGGCCCTAAAAAGAAAGGCCA
Source organism: Protopterus annectens (assembly GCF_019279795.1). Classification (NCBI taxonomy): domain Eukaryota; kingdom Metazoa; phylum Chordata; order Ceratodontiformes; family Protopteridae; genus Protopterus; species Protopterus annectens. The sequence continues at coordinate 191,130,165 of NC_056738.1, forward strand.
TAGCCAAAAAACAGGAAAACATCCAACCACCCATGTACAAACAATATTTACAACCCAAACTACACAACCACCCCAAACTACAGTGGGGAAGGAGGGAGGGAAAATTGGACTACAGCAATGTGGATCTTCGAACATCTACATTTATGGTAGGTACAAAACTGTACTATGTTCTTCATCTCACATTGCTGCAGTCATAACCTGTGGGTAGAATCCCAAAGCAAAGGTAAAGGGAGGTTGGCAAAATCATAAAGCATTGGGAGCTGCTAACATGCCCTGCAAAACTGCAGTGGCAAACCCAGCCCTAGATTTTGAATAAAGAGGGAGATGGTAATGTTTAGAAAAAGTGCGCACTGAACTCCAAGTAGCTGCCTCCAAAATATCTTTAGTAGCTAAACCCCTTAGAAAAGCAGTAGAAGTGGCAGTAGCCCTAGTGGAATGAGGTCTGATTCCAGCCGGAATCTCCTTCCCATGATGAGAATAACAAAAAGCAATACAATGGCCAATCCACTTAGAAATAGTTTGTTTAGAAACAGGTTTCCCCTGAGAACCCAAAGCAAAAGAAACAAACAACTGTTGAGACTGTCTGAACCCTTTAGTTCTGCTCAAATAATAACGCAACTGCCTGTGAATATCCAAAGAGTGCAAAATCTTTTCCCCTTTATTTTGGGGATCAGCATAAAAAGTAGGCAAATGAATAGACTGGTTCAAGGCCACATTTGAGACCACTTTAGGCATGAAAGTAGGGTTAGTACGCAAAGAGACCCTATCCTTATGAAAAATTAGGAAGGGTTCAACTGCCATTAGAGCCTGTAATTCAGATACCCTTCTAGCAGACGTAATGGCCAACAAAAAAGCTGTCTTCCAAGACAAAAACTTCAACTCAGCTGTAGCTGCAGGTTCAAAAGGAAATAAAGTGAGTTTCTCCAACACAAAATTGAGATCCCAGGAAGGAGTAGGAGCTCTACGTGGGGGTCTTATGTTCTTTGCCCCTCTAAGAAATTGCTTAAACAAAGGATGAGAGAATAAAGGTGGGTCACAGTCATAGTGAGCAGAAATGGCTGCAGCATGAACTTTTACAGAGGAGAAAGACAAACCTTTGTCTAGTAATTCTGTAAGATACTGAAGTGAAACACTCAAATTAGGCACTGAAACATCAAAGCACTTTGCTTTGCTCCAAAGAAAAAATCTCCTCCATTTATCAGCATAAACCTTCCTTGTACTAGGCCGTCTGGCCTCCAAAATAACATTCAAATCTTGTTGAGGAAGCTGCGACCCTCCAGGGTCTAGAACAGAATATGCCAGGCTGTCAGATGCAGGGACTGCATCCTGACATGGATGAAATGATTGCCTGCCTGGGACAAAAGGTGTGGACTTGCTGGCAAAGGCCAAGGAGGCTCCCGTACTAAACTCCTCAGCAGAGGGCACCAGTGCTGACGTGGCCAATCTGGAGCTATAAGAATCATGGAGGGTTTGTCCTGTCTGACCTTCAAGAGCACCTTGGGAAGGAGAGGCAGAGGAGGAAAGGCATAGACGTGAAGATTGTTCCAACTGAATGATAGAGCATCCACTTTCCAAGCTTTTGGATGAAACATCTTTGTGCAAAACTTTGGCAGCTGGAAATTTAGTGGAGAAGTGAACAGATCTATGTCTGGAGTCCCCCAAAACACTGTCAACTGTTGAAATACATGAGGATCCAATTTCCACTCGTGGGGATCCACCATCTGTCTGCTCAAAACATCCGCTAAGGAGTTCTGTGCTCCTGGCAGAAACCTTGCCTGAAGAGTGAGGTGCAAACTGAGAGCAGTCTCCCACAAAATCATAGCTTGTCTGCAAAGTGGGTACGAATGGGTTCCCCCTTGCTTGTTGATGTACCACATGACAGTTGTGCTGTCTGTTTGAATCAACACTTGTCCTGGGTGAAGTAGATCCTTGAAGGCCATCAATGCAAATTGGACTGCTAACATCTCCTTCATGTTGATATGCAAATGTTGAAGTCTGGCAGGCCACGTGTCTTGAACCCATTTTCCATTGAGGTGTGCTCCCCAAGCCTTGTCCGAGGCATCTGTCCATTGAGGTGTGCTCCCCAAGCCTTGTCCGAGGCATCTGTCGTTAAGATCTGACTCGCCTCTGGTCGGGTCACAGAGAGTCCCTTGTTTAGGTGACATTCCTGAGCCCACCACAAAAATTCCTTTTGAATGCAAGGTATTATCTGAATGACAGTGTCCAAATCGTGGCAGTGTTGAGTCCATACACTTTTGAGATACCATTGTAACTTCCTCATATGCAGTTTGGCATTGGGAAGCACCAGAATACAAGATGCCATGAACCCCAAGGCTTGAAGGACTGTCCTTGCAGTCAGCCTGGACAGGAGAGACAATTGTTGGAAGTAAAGGGTAAGATTTCTTTGCTTGTCCGGGGTCAAAACGCCATCTGAGAGGCTGTATTCAGTCTCACACCCAGAAAGCACATGTCCTGAGAGGGTACTAGACTGGACTTTATTTCGTTCACAGAATACCCTAGGCACCTTAACACTGCCATAACATACTGAAGATGGTGAAGTAGCTTGTCTTTGTCTTGAGCAAGAATCAGGCAATCGTCCAAATAAGGATAAATTTGTATTCCTCTTAACCTTAAGAAGGCTATCACCGGAGCCAGAACCTTTGTGAACACCCTGGGCGCAGTAGATAAGCCAAAGGGCAATGCAGAGAACTGATAATGTAAAGTCCCAGCCCGAAAACGCAGGAATCTCCTGCAGCTGGGCCTGATAGGAATATAAAGATAAGCCTCCTTGAGATCCAGAGTTACCATCCAGTGATCTTTGCCTAGCATAGGTAGAAGTTGTTGCAAAGTCAACATTTTGAATTTTGGAATGTCCCGGTATGTGTTGAGAATAGACAAATCCAGAATTGGCCTCCAAGTGTTTCCTTTCTTTGGTACAAGAAACAGGCGAGAATAAAATCCTAGGCCCACTTCTGACGGAGGGACCTGCTGGATAGCCCCCATTTGAAGAAGTAAAGAAATCTGTTTGTGAGCCTCCACCTTTTGCTGAGGAGGAACGTCTGGCATGCCTTTGAAAGGGGGCAATGTGTGGAAATAAAACTTGTAGCCTCGGTTTATAATGTCCAACACCCATTTGTCCTGGGTGACTAGAAGCCAATTTTGCCTGAAAAGTGCCAACTTTCCTCCCAGAGGAGCTGCCAGACAGGAAGAATCGGGCAGCTGAAGATGCAGGTCATTGGGTCTGTTTACAAAAGGACTGGCCCCTGCCCTCACCTGTAGACTGTGCAGGGGAACTCCACGTCCTAGGCCTAAAAGAACCCTGTGCATGAGCTCTGCCCCTACCACGTCTAGATCTGCCCCTAGACTGTAAATCAGAAGAAGGGTAAGCCCATCCCTTAGTAGGCCAATTTCTGCTAAACTTAGGGGGCTGCACCTGCAAAAAATCTTTAACAGTCTGCATAGACTTAGCTTTGTCCTCCATTTTCTTCAAGACTGACTCCACAGGAGAACCAAACAAAACTTCAGACTGAAGGGGAGCATCCAAAATTCGAGCTTTAACATGCTCTGACAAATTCTGATCCTTAAGCCAGGCGTGCCTACGAATAACTGATCCAGTGGCAGCCACCCTGGAAGAGGCCTGCAAAGCATCAAAACCACACTGCAAAGAATGCTTACCCACCTGATCAGAGGCATGAACCAAATCCTGTAGTTCTTTACACTCTATGCCCTCTGCTAAAGCATCTACCTTAGATTTCAATTGACTAAGAAGAAAATTCTGGTACTTCAGCATATGAAACTGGCAATTTAAAGCCCTCATTGCAAGAGTGGAAGAGGTATACACTTTTTTACCCCACCTATCCAAAGCTCTAGAGTCCTTATCCATGGGAACTGGATTCTTTACAACAGAAGCCCTGACACCCTTAGGTCCCTGGCTAATAGTTTCTGGGTCAGCCCTAGGGCTCTTATACAAATATTTATGAGCCTCTGGCACCCTGTAATACCTGTCCGGCTTAACCGGGGCAGGAGGCAAAGAGTCTGGATTAAGGGAAGCCTCAGAGAAAACATCCTGTACAACATCCAAAACCGGAGGTATAGCCAAGGGCCTATGTTGTGGTAAAACAAGAATTCCCTAAGCCTCTTTCGGGAATCTGAGAAATCCTGACCTTCCCATTTAAAATGCTCCCTCATAGAATGCAGGGTTTCTGAAAAGAAAAATCCTCTGGAGGGAAGCAGAAGGACTAGAATCCTCTGCGTCAGAATCAGAATAAGGGGGAAAATCCTGAATGTCTTCAGCCGAAGACTCTGAATAATCTGAAGAATGTTCCAATCCTTCCACCTCTGGCTCCACCCTAGGCCTCTTATCTGGAGGGGGCATAGAACCTCTGATCAAGGTAATCAAATCTTCTGCCATTTTAAGCATGTGTTTTTTAGGCACAGAACCTGCAGAACTAGGACTGACGCCAGAGGAAGACAAACCAGGTCTGGCCTTGGAAGGTACCTTAGAGACAGAGGGAGAAGGCCTAACCACCTTATGCAAAGAAGGGAGCACAGCAACCTGAGAGGCCCCCTCAGCCTGACCCGACTCCTGAGAGGCCACATCTTGCAAAAGTAAAGGTTCCCCCTGAGACTCAGCTGAAACCTCGGCCAGATCCACAGATTCCACCGTGGTTTCTAAAGAACTGGCGTCCGGAACGGACAACTCATCCTGCTTGGATTTCAACGATTTCTCTTTACACTTCTTAGCAGTAGCGGGCGTCGGAGGATCCAACGGCATATTGTAATTACACCGCTTACCGGAGACAAGCCTAGCACAATCTAACCTACGTTTAATGGTGCGCTTATTAAATTTAGCACAAAAGCGACACCCGACTACGTCGTGCTCAGGCCCCAAACAAGGAATACAGAGAGAGTGGTAATCCCTATGAGGTATCTGTTTCCCACAAGAAATACAATTATTCACTTTTTCTGACATCCGGATTTAACTGAGGCAAGAAAAGACAAAAATATTCCCCAACGGGGTACTTAGCCCAACTTGGTCTTCGGTCTGAAACTCAGAATACGAAAATTTCAGGACGCCGAACGGCACTTGCAAATGCTGCTTCTGCTTCAGACCATGCGGCAAGAAAGACTGAGGATATGACGTCGGTCATGCGCTTTAGTACCACGGCGTACTGATGTCAGATCTAAGCGACCATGACCAACGCCAGCCTAACACTTTGGTATTCGGGCCGACCGAGGATAGCGGACTACCCACAGGTTATGACTGCAGCAATGTGAGATGAAGAACATCACTAGTTTTGCTGGAGGGGATAGACAAGACAGTAGGTCCCACAACTGATTTCTCAATGAGGTAATGCGGTGAACAGTTAATGAAGCCACTTGATTTGCAGTGTTCAGTTGAGTCCCAATGAATTCTACATTCTGCACTGGAGTCCGGTTCAATTTGGCCAGATTTATTGTGATGCTTAGGAAGTTAGAGATCTGTAGCAAATAATCCCTGACTTGTAACGGTTGATGTCTTGTTGGATCAGTGAAGAGCCAATTGTCTAGATAGGGAAATGCCTGGAATCCTTTGAGCCTCAGGTGAGCTGCTACAACTGTCATGCATTTGGTAAACATTCAGGGGGCTGTGGTGAGTCCAAAGGGCAGTGCTCTGAAATGGTAGTGATTGGCTCCCCAGCTGAAAGCACAGTTGTCTCCTGGAGCACCTATTTTGATGTGACAGTACGCATCCTGGAAATCTATACAGCACATCAAATTGTCCTTGCACAGAAGAGGCAGGATGGACTGAACCATGACAATTCGGAACTTTGACTTCTTTACATACTGACTAAGACTGCTTAGATCCAAAATTGATTTTAGGTCTCCTGTTTTCTTTGGCACCAAAAAGAAGCAGGAGTAATTTCCGAATCCTATTTGTTCGTCTGGGACATCCTGGATGACTCTCTTTTCTGCAGCTTCTGAATTTCTTGAGATGTGTACTACCTCTGACTAGGTGGAATGTTGGGGAGTTTCCTCCTTTGCACCAGAAGTGGAAGGGAAAGGGAATGAAATAACCTCTGGATATTAAACTTAGCATCCAAGCTTTGTTAGTTAGATTTGTCCAGGCATTTAGGAGCAGGGAAAGATGACCCCCAACTGCCTCCAGAGAGGGACAGTCATGCAGCACTTCAGGAGCGCTGATAGGGCCTATCAGAGAAGGGGTCTCTGAAGCCCTGGTTCTGCGGACCCCCTCTGCCTCTGGGGCGACACCTACTATTGAAACCTCCTCCTCTGCCTCTGAAGGAAGTATTCCCACATGGGTCCTGAAAAGGTCCTTGAGACATCAGGAACCAAGTTTTCTTCCCTCCTCACTGGTTTCTAGAAAAGTTCCTCTGAGAGCTAGAAAACTTGATTCCCAAGGAAGACAGGGTCTTTCCTTCCTGCTTGCTGCATGTCATCATTTCTTTCACTGATGGCACAAAGAGGAGCCATTGAAGGAGGCATTAGCAAAGAATGACTTAAAGGGTTCTGCAAAGTCACATAGGCTCATCCAAGCATGTCTCCATATGGCTATGCCTGAACCGGCTGCTTGTGAGGTACCGTCTACTGTATGGGAGATCAACCTCATTGAGGAATTAGCAATAGATGATAGAGTAAGCTAGTTGGGGAGAGACCTTTTTGAGGTCCTCCGCTGATATAGCCTCAGCAAGAGAGTTTGAGAGTTCCTTGCTCAAATCACTTTGCAAGTGAGTAAAGTGTGCCAAATAATTTAATGATGTCAATGCAAACGTGGCTGTGGAGTAGATGCTCTTTCCAAATCTGTCCATCACTCTGGACTACCTGTTTGGCGGATGGACAGAGGAGCGCTCTGCTCAGCTAGCTCCTTTTTTATGGCTGCCACCACAACAATGGCATCAACTGGGACATCTTTGCTGCAATGTGTTCCGTCTGCTGGGTATCTACAAATATATCCAGATGCTTGGTGATGGGCTTGACAGTGCCTGGTGGGAAACTAAGTCAACAAGTTCGTCTGCTGGAGGTGGGGGTCACCCAGGACGTAGATGTGCCTGCCCGAAAGCCTCCAAGAACACCAACTCTTCAGGAGGAAGAGGTTGGGCAGACCAGCCACCTTTCTACCTATGGATTTCCAGGATGTCTCTGAAGGAGACGTCATCCAGCGGCAATCAGGGAGATCATTCTCCCTCATCAAAGTCAGTGTCTTCAGTGAGGGACTCCATCGGGTAGTCTATGCGCCTCCTTTTGCACATCTTTTTCTATGGAAATTTCTCCATGGGGGTGTGTAGAAGAGATGTCGGAAGAAAGTGGAATTTCCTTGGGGAAGAGCATGGAAGCTTCCAAGGGTAGGCTGACCTGGAGCAGGAATGATGAGCTCAGTGCTTGGATCCAATGAGAGACCAAGGGAAGGATCTGAGATGTGACAGGGTGGATCTCTAAGTAAAGAGAAGCATATTTCTACTACCTGGAAAGCCGACAGTCTTGGGGAAAATCCTCCCACCTCCCATAGAGCCGATGCAGCTGAGAAGGAGAGTAAGAGGCCAACCCCAGATCCACTGCCTCCAGAAAGAATCAGACCTGAGCTGTCGAGGGCTGAGGGACCAAGAGGAAGGGATTGATGAGACAGTGTTGGAGCTGAACCCAACCCCCAGTCCTGACACTAACATCCCGGATCTGAGACTCACTCTTAAATGACGAAATTGGAGCATGGCTGGTCAGGGTAATCACAGGAGTTGAAGAAGGGTGCTTCCTCGGATCCAACGCTGACTCTCTCGGGTATTTTGGATCCCGGGACTCTGAAACTACTAGTTGGATCATAGAAGGAGAGTGAATGATATGGGCAGGTGCACTCAAGGATCCAAGAGGGGATGGAGTTGGCAAGACCCCCATCTGGATCTGAGCCTTGGAAAATTTCTGCATCATCTTGTCCATATCGGCCTCTGACACTCGCCTAAGAAGATCTGGATGAGGCTGAGGAGGTGGGTCTGGAATGCTTTGAAGGTGTTTGAAAAAGTTTTGCTGAAGCGAAAGTGAGACTGGTCTTAGAATGTTTTTTGGCTTTCGGCTCCCAGCTGTTGGGCCCGAAGGCTTGGGATCCGACATTGGAGCAATGGAAAACAGGAACTGCCTACAGTGATTACTCCCATCAGATTCAAAGCCATCTATGGATCTGAGCAAGAGGTAATATGTTTCAGATTTGAAGAGGTCTAGGAAACTGAAATAGATGAAGGTGACCTCAGATCCAAGGGTGTCAGATTCAATGTTTTAGAAAGCTTCTGAGGAGGTTCAGAATAAGTCCTTGTTGACTTAGGTAATGACCTCTTCCTAGGCTCATCTGGGCCATGCAATTCAGGGGGGGGGGGGGGGTTGAGCTCCAGGAGAAGATGAAGAGGCAGGCAGCAAACTTTTTAGAATTAGTTTATTTTGTCGGTCAGATATGGCCTTGGGATTGAAGGCAGCACAGATTTCACACGCCGACCTTAAATGCTTGGTGCTCAGGCAATAGACACACTTCTTGTGGGCATCACAATGAGGGATCTTGTGCCCACAAGAAGTGGATCTCTTAAAACCCAAATGTTTCTCAGACATACTGACTTCAAACACACACGCGCAGAAAAACACAATGCAAGATAAGCGCTTACACAGTACAGTAGTAAAACGAGTAACGATCTACTAGAAACATTTTTTTTTAGATTAGTAAAAACATAAGTACCAAAGGACTTGGGAGAAACACCACAAACAACAAACACCCTAACACCAGCGAAAACTAGTGAAATATCTTGCAAAGATGAGGGAGGAAGAGAAATTCTGACAGAAAGCTACTAAAGAACTAGAATGTATACCTAGCAAAGGTTACCAATATTAATTTTTGAAATAAAATACAAGGAAAATAATTTTCTCATTCTCGAGACCATTGTGGATCTGCGTCTTGGCAAGGCAGCAAACGAGATCTAGTGAGTTGGGGATGGTGTAGAGTACTATGGCTAGAGGGAGGAGCTCAAAACTAGGATCCAGGTCTTGAAACTGCAGCTGAGTTGGATCCAAGGGTCAGATCTGTAACCTATCAGTAAGGAAGAATGAAAAGATCATCATCAGATTCTTTGATTTTTTTCTTTTATCTGGAGTTGACAAAAACAGTATCATATAGCTCCTGTTGATTTATTTATTTATTTATTTCCAGTTTGATAACCGGGGAAGTCCACTGGGCCCGAAAGCCCGTTTTCAGTGGAGGCCCGGGGAGAAAAGCTCCACGATAATACATTACACACAAAAACACAGCAGAAAAGATCTAAACTAATACATACAAAAACACACTCTGTTCTAATAGCATAATACTTTAACAAATTCCAAACAAGAAAGAGGAGCATTGGGCACAAAACATAAGAAAAAGATATATTAGTGAAACTGTGAATGTTAGTAAAGTGGGAAAGGAAAGGAAATTATAGAAAGAGTATGAATGCAAGAGCAGGGATGCATGGGAGAAACGAATAAGAAGCAAAGAAATTAAAGGAGAGGTGTAAGAACAGGATAGAAAAAGAACAGAATACTAAATATTCAAATTATGGATGAGTCCAGGAGACCACCTTGAGAAAAAAAAAGAAAAAAGTCAAAAGATTTAAGGAGAGAGTAAGCATAGCACTTGAAGGAAAATAAAGGGTTTATTCAGGGAGGAAGGAGGAGATAATGTAGAAGAGAGGGAGCTAGGAGAGAGTCGGAAGAAGGGGAACCAGGGGGGTGGAATGGAACTAGGATAAATAGAGATCTAGGTAGGAAGTATACAATTACATTTCCAATTTTGGAAAAGGTGAGAATGAAGAAGAGATTTAAAGTGTTCATAGCTTGTAGTGGCTCTTAGAAGGGAAGGAAGCGAGTTCCATTTTTTTGCTGTAGTATGGGAAAGAAGGAGTTGGCCAGGGGGTCGTTTGGGTTTGTAAACTGAAATAAGATTTTGGTGGCTAGATCTTAGGGGCCTTGGAGGAGTGTATATGGTTAAGGTATTAGATAATGCTGGGCAAGCAGTGGGTTTAAAGATTAATTTGTGTGCAGTAGTAAGTTGGAGGAAATTGAGTTGATTAGGGAGTTCTAGCCATTGAAGACTACGGAGGCAGATGCAGTGGTGTGTAGAATGAGCGGAGTTAGTAGCTTAATTTGGCAATTTTGTAGTAGCAACTTTCAAGTTTTGTGGAGATAGAAGAGGAGATTGGATAGAAGAGGAGCACCATACAGCAGAGAAGGGAGAAGGAAGGTAGTGGCAGCGTTTGTCTTGAAGATGGAGTAAGAAAGTTTGCATTTCTATAAAGCATACCGAGCTTCTGATGAGTTTTCTTTATGTTAAGTTGAATATGAATATTAAATTTCAAGTGTTCATCAATGGTTACTCCAAGTAATTTAGCACTACTAACAACTTCTATAGAGGACTGGGAGAGGCTGGAAATTATGAAGGATGACTTATCAGGAGTCAGAGCTTTTGAAGGGGAGAAGAGAATGATGTGGGATTTATTGGCATTGAGGGAAAGATGATTTTGAAGCATCCAATTTTCTATGGTTGTGAAGGCCAATTGGGTTTTGGCTTGGAGCTCGGGAAGGTTAGGCGCAGAGCAGATAACAGTGGAGTCATCTGCGTATTGTACTATTTGAGCAAGAGGAATAGAAGAGTGGAGATCATTGATAAAGATGTTAAAGAGCAAAGGCCCGAGAATAGAACCCTGAGGGACTCCGGTAGGGGTAGGTAGGAATTTTGAGGTACCAGTATTCCATTTCACAGCTTGGGATCTATCAGAGAGATAACTTCTGAACCAAGAAAGAGAGTTGTGGGAGAGATTGAGGTTAGAGAGGTGGTTGAGAAGGAGAGTGTGGGATATAGTGTCGAAGGCCTTAGAAAGGTCAAGAAGAACAGAGGAGACAATTTTTCCAGAGTCACGGGCTTGGTTGACAATTTCTAGGAAGGAATGAAGAGCGGTTATGGTACTGTGGCCAGGCCGAAACCCATGTTGTGAGGGAGAGAGGAGATGGTTATCGAGAAGGTAGGGCATGAGTTGCTGGTATATGCATTTTTCAAGAATTTTCGAGATTGGGGAAAGAATTGCTATTGGGCGGAAGTTAGAGATGGTATTATTTTTGCCTCCTTTATGGAGGGGCAGAATGTGGGCAGCTCTCCAAAGTTTGGGAACATAAGATTCTTGGATGGATCTATTGATGAGAATGCTGATAGGTATGGCAATGCCATTTGCTGCGAGCTTGAGAAAGAGTGATGGAATGTTGTCAGGGGCATTGGAGCATGGTTTGAGTTTGAAGAAGATGTTTGATACTGGTGGTAGACACGGGATGTAGAATGAAAGTGGGAGGTGGGTTATAAGAGTTGGAGTGAGGGATGGGTGTAGAAAGATGCTTTGGGTTAGGGGTAGGGGTGGAAGAGGAGAAGGATTTAGTCAGTTCAGCTATTGAGCCAGTAAAAAACGAGTTAAAGAGAGTAGCTATTTCAGTGTCAGTCTTATTATTGTCTGGACAGGGATTGGATTTTGTACCTGGATGTAAGAGAGAATTGATGGAATTCCAGAATTTTTTGGGATTATTTGTGAGGGAGAACTGAAGTTTGCCGTAGTAAGATTTCTTATCCTTTATAATAAGTTTTTTAGCAAGATTACGGAGTTGCTTAAATTGCAGTAAAGAGGCTGGGTTTTTATTTTTGTTGTATAGTTTCCATGTTTTGTCCCTTTGTCGCATTAGAGTTTTAGTGTCTTTAGTTAGCCAAGGGGCAGAGTTGAACTTTATCCTTTTTGTAATGGGAGGGGCTTGGGAATCTAGGATTTTAAGGAAGGTAGTATTAAAGAGTTCAAGGGCTTCATCTAGGGGAAGAGTGTTTAGAGAATCCCAGTTTGTTAGTTGAAGGGTTTCTGAAAATACAGAAGGATTAAAATTAGTTAGGTTGCAGAGTAGACATATTGTTGTTGGTGTGGGAGCTGTTGGGTTTTACGGTTAATAAAGGCTGGGAGATGATCACTTAATGAGTCAGGTAAGGTACCTGAGTTGGAGATATTATTAGGGTGGCTCACTAGGATCCAGTCCAAGATGGACCCTGGAGGGTTGGTTTTGTTAGGTCTGGTAATGTTGTTTATTAGTTGAGTAAAATTATAAAGATTGATAGACTGAAGGGGAGTATTGTTATTAATATTATTCCAATCAATATTTACATCACCTAGAATGAAAGTTTCCTGTTTAATATTGTTTGAGGCCCAACAGAGAATATTCTCTAGGGTGGAGGAGTTGTCTCCAGGAGGGATATAGATGGTTATAATACAGATACTTTTGAAGTTGTTTATTTTGAGGAATTCCTATGACTAGTTCTGCATTGTTAAAGTTGGGAATGGAATTTTGGTATGGGCTAAGATTTAGCAGGCAGTTGTAGACTAAGGCTACACCACCACCTTTTTTGTTTAGGCGATCGGACCTGAGTGCTTGGTAGCCAGGTGGTAAAATTTCAGAATTACTAGTTTGAGGTTTTAGCCAGGTTTCTGTTACTGCTACTATGTCAGGTTCAGTTATATTTAGCCAGGCATGAAAGTTTGTTATTTTGTTATTAATACTCTGGGTATTAATGGTAATAAATTTAAGGTATTTATTATTGTGCCTATTTGTGGGGGTAGAGGGAGAGAGAATGTTAGTTGGTGTTGGCCCAGGGTTAGGATGGACATCTCCTGCAAGAGCAAGACAAGAGAAAGAGTAGAGGAGTTGAAACCTAGAATTGCGGAGTAAAGTAAAAGGGAGATGTAATTTACATTTGAAAGTGGGAGACTTTTTGTAGAGTGTATGGTGTTTTAGTTTAAAGTAATGAAATGGATTTGGTTGAAGGAGGGAGGGGGATATCAAATAAAAATGGAGGGATGAAGGATGTGGAAGGGAGATAGTGGAGGATGAGTGGGGAGAAAAAGAGGCGGGTAGTGTGGTATTGGAATAAGAAGAAGCATTATACAGAATGGTGAGAATGAAAAGGCATGTAAAAGAGGTGAGATAGTGTGGAGGAGTCATGGAGGAGTAGTGTAGGATAGAAAAAGGAAGATAGGGTAGTGGTAGGCTGTTTAACAGCAGGAAATAGCTCTGTGGAAGGAAACAGTTCAATAATGATCCAGTTAACTGTCAACAGTAATGAAATAGCAGCAAACTCAGCGTGAGCAATAAAAGTACAAACAATTCTATAGCAGATATCTCAGTAAGTAGAAGTGTGAGTGCAACAAAGAAAATGTGATGCAATAGTCAACCAAATAAGATCAGTAAAAATGCAAAACAGTACTAAGGAATAAAGGAGTCCATCGACAGGGTCAAAATGCTATGCTTTGTGCAGCTAGTCTGAATCCTGATGTAACAAAAGGGGGACGGGGTGCAATCACCTCTCTGGTTCCATCTCTTAGGTGTGTTGCAAGTATATAAAGTCATACCTCTCAACCTCACAGTGCAAGAAATCAGGGTTCTGTTAAAAGCAGAGGAAGAAGGCACTGATTTTCTTTGGGTGGAATATCCAGGTTATGGCAAGTCATTCTTCATTTCCATATACCGATTCTCAAAAAGCATTCGATAATCTTTAGGGGTCATTTGCTTAGCAAGTCCATGAGTACAATGAATGGCTGCAGCCAAGCTGGTGCCTTTTGGACTTCCTGGTATTTAAACCAAGTTTTGGTTATTAATATAAATTGTTTTCAATATAATATAAAATACCAGACTCCAGATATCTACTACATACTGTAGCGTTGTCGCCTCATAACAAGACGTTGACCGGTATATTGATGTATAGCTTGAAACTGTTTAGTAGTAAGTAGTGGAGCCTTTCTCCCCGGGCCTCCACCGAAAACGGACATATATCCAGCTGGACTAGCCCGGTAAACACATGCAAAACAAAATAAATAAAATAAAATAAAATTCTCAGCTAGAGCGTCCGACAGCAAGGCACGTTGCAGTCAGGGACTATGAAGCAGCCCGTCTTCAGTAAATGGCACTACACAAAAAACGAACTCCGGTAAATCTGATTGCTGGCAGTCACAAATTAACCCTGGGAGAGTTACAAGCCAAAGTCAAGTTTCGCAAAAACATACACCAAGCAAGCTCTTAAAAGTGACAGACTTTGTCCTTACCAGCATCCAGTCTAGCAATCTGCGGCAACCGGCACGAACCAACCAGCACATCCAGAGACAGCGAGAGCAATCCAAAAGAACTACCAAGCACCCTTTACCGAAGGAAGACCCAAACGTCGCACAGACAAACCAGTCCAAAAACGATTGTTGCAGCTATTCAGCCCAGCAATGAAAGGAACACAATTAGGCCCACTCATCGACACGCACACACTGCCGAAAAGACCCTATTCAGCATTGACCAACGTTTCACGCCAACGATTCACGTTTAAGATGCACCTTCTTCAATAAAGGCCATTTACAGAAACTTCCTTTTTCTTACATTTCGATGCACATCTTTTTTATTATTACTTTACAGCGTAAGACGTCTAATGAAAGAATCTACAATCTTTGCCGAACCAGACCACATATCTTCTCTGAAAAGATGCTACTAACCTAGTGGGACTTATTTCATCGACAAACTGCAAATAAAATCTATATTAGCATCCAGGAATTGGATATTATGGCTTGCCAGGCTAAAGGATATAAGACTAAACACCCCCTGATTGCCTTCAGAGTGTAGCAGTCAGATCACACTGTTTAGGGATGCTGGTAAAGTTTCTTAGTGAAGGGGCAATGGATACCTTGATTCTGCAGTCCGTTCTTGTCTCTCAAGCAGTGTCCATTCGAATTCCCTCCGCATCTGCCATGGGGAGGTCTACCTTCAGGAGTATCTTGGTGAAAACATAGTACATTTCTGAACATTTTCCTACCTCCTCTTTGATTCCTAGAAAAGGATCTTTGAGGAGTAGCAAAATTAATTCCCATGGCAGACAAGGCATTACCATCCTGTTCACTTCTGGTAAGAGTTTCCTTTACTTTTGGTCCAAACAGGGTGAAATTGTCATGGGGACATTGATAAAGGACACCTTAAAGCCTTCCCTGAAATAGTGTAGCTGCATCCAGACATGGTGACGCATGTTAATATCTGTACCAGCTGCTGCTGATGTGCCATCAGCTGCATTTCATATCATTCACATGGCCATATTTGATGTAGAATGTAGGGTTGACATTTGGCTGGCCACCGTTTTTTAGATGTCCAAAGGTAAGCTACCTGAAAGAGACTTTGATCAAGACTCTCCAGAAATGTGTCAGGTGTGCTAGGGTAGTTGAGTGCTCAAAATGCAAAATCGTTGATGCATAGGTTTATTTCCCTAGTCTGTCCAATGCCCTTGACTCCCTATTAGGGGGACGGACAGAAGGACCTTCCTCAGATGGTTCCTTCTTTGTAGTTGTTGCTACCACCATGGCATCTACAGGAGGGCCTTTAGATCGATGTTTCCTATCCTTTGCAGCAACCAAGATTTTGTCTATTTTTTTTTTTTTAGGTATAAGCTCTGTCACTTCAGATTCCTTTCAATCCTTCTGAGGAACAAGGTCTGTTAATGTGTCAAAAGGTGTGACCACCCAGGACATTGATGGGCCAGAAACAAAAGCCTCAGGGAACACAGACTCATCAGAAGAAGGAGTTTCCATGGACCACCCTCACCCCCAATTCATCAGTTCTAGTATGTCCCAAAAGAGGATGTCCTTGGGGGGAGTACCTTGGAGATCCTTCGCTATCACCTAAATCTGTGCCTTCAGTGATGGGCTCAGTTGAGGAGTCTTTGTGCTTTGGTTTATATGTCCTCTTTCATGGAATGTGTTTCAGGGGCTCTGACGGACCCACATTGGAATTGAACAGGGAGCTGCCTCAAAGCTAACTGGGTCTGTCTCTGTCCCTGTCAGCACAAATGAGAGGAGACAGGTACAGGATTCACTGGAAGTCAGGATGGATCCAAACTTGGTGCATGGACCTTTCTCCTTGGCCCAGGCAAGGCCCTTTCCACAGCCTTGAAAGCAGACTCAGCTAATGGAGCCAAGGAGAAACTACTTCGGTCGACTGACTCAGTAGGTTTTCCTGACTTCAAGAAAGGTCTGTTCTGAGAAGGACCTCAGAAATGAACTGTCTAGTGCCAAAGCACCAAGGAGGAGAAAAGGCTCCAAAGAATTCAAAGTTGATTCCACCATCAAAGCTCCAAACTTGACATGTTAGCTCTGGGGCTCTTCAAACATTGGCATTGAAAGAGGAAGAGAAGAGGTCGAAGCTGAAGTCTCCAAGGTTATTGTAGCCAACAATGGTACAATAGAAGGATTCAGACCCATGAGCATTGGCTCCAGGAAAAGTGTTAAGTGTTAGAATGAGATGGGACAGAGTTGAAAGGCTCATTCCTATCCCTCTTGTATGGGAAGGCACTGGGAGGACCACCAGGTGAATCTATGTCCTCAGGAGTTTTGTCAACATCTGGTCAACATCAGTCTTGGTAAGGCTTTTGGGGATCTGACCAGACCTCAATAAAGAAGCTATACACACTGGTCTTGATGGTAGCTTGTGTTGGAGTACGGATGAATGCAACCTGGGGCTAACTGGCCCCAGGGAAAAAGTAGGCTTTGGAAAGGGAGTTGAGATCTGATTTGCAGATGGATCAGATTGCCTCGAAGACCCAGGAGAGCAGCTGGATATGGGGACCTTTTCCTTGACTTTTCTGCTTTCCTCTCTTCTTGTCTCTTATCTTCTAGTTTATCTCTGTTTTTCTTTGGATCTCTCTCTCTCTCTCTTTCTCCTCCCTCTTCTCATACAGGGAGAAGTGGACAGTTGTTTAGATTCAGAGGACATGGTAGACACTGTCTTGAGGGGGAAGTAAACCCTTCAGGATGAGCTTCTCTTTTCTGCCTTGCAGGCTGGGGGTCGCTGGTTCAAAAAGTGGCACAGATACTGTAGTTGTCTTGAACATAACAGGGACCTAAACAGTAGACACAAAGGAAACGGGTCCTGGGGAGGTGGACTTTGTGTCCACAAGCTGAACACTCCAAAATCTACCTCCCTGAGGCTTGTCAGACATCAGAACAACATTCAAGAGAAAAATACATATTTCCCAAGATATAAAACCTGGGCTAGGCTAGACAAAATTTACATTTCACAGGAACATGTGCATTTAACTGAAGGTCTTGATATCCACCCAATAATTACTTCAGCTCATGCGTCAATAATAGCTAAAATAAAAATACAGGGTGATGAAATAAAAATGATACATTGGTGTTTTCCCACCTATCTGTTGAAAAGAGAGGAATTTAAGGAATGGGTAGTAGAGATTATTCAGGAGCTGTTAGAAATTTCTTCTGAAAATATAGCTAGGGAGTGGGATAAAATTAAGGTGAAGTTTAAAAATAGGATGAAGATAAAAGAAAGAGAACTATGGTTAAGAAGTAACAAGAATTATTTAGAGGGATTGACACGTTAAAGTATTGCAGAATAGGCGGAATCTCACAGTACAAGAAGACGATCAACTGCAGAATGCTGTGCAGAAAATAAGGGATTACCTCGATCATATGCACAAGCTTTGAAAGATCATTGCTAAGTAACTGATTTTGATAATAACACTAGCACAAAAACTTTTAGCACAATGACTCAGGTAAAATAAAGTAGAAAGGGCTGTCACCAAACTTATGGAGCCTATAACAAAGAAGGTAACAAGAGATCCTGTAGAGGTCTTAAGATATATTTCGGAAATTCTATGAGAGTCTCTACAAAGCAGAGATATATGAAAATCAAGAAAAGATGCAAATGGAAAAATTAAATGTATGAAAATGTAGAGGTAGATGGGGTTTGATTATTAGCAGTCAGGATAGGAGAGACAAGAAAAATTGTCATGTATAACCAATCTACAGGAAAGTTCCCAGGAATAGATGGTATTCCTGTGGAAGTTTGGTAGCTAGGAGGAAAAAAACTGATAAAGATCTGGAAGGTTTTGTTTAACAGTATCATTATCATAAGAGGAGGAGGAGAAGTACCAATGTCCTGGAAAAAAGCAGTGGTAGCTGTAAATACGTAAAGAGGGTAAAGATCCAGCCTCATTTAGGCCCATTTCAATAATAAACCATGACTATAAAGTGTTCATGTCTATAATGGCTAAAAGAATGGCAAAACTGATAGACATGGCTCAATGTGGTTTTTTGGAGGGGAGGCAAACCTTTGACAACATTAACAGAACATTGATGATCCAGAGGGAAGCAGAATGTATGCAAATACCATTATTGTTGGTGGGTCTTGATGCACAGAAAGTATTTGACAGAGTGAGCTGTGACTTTATGAGTAGGGCAATGGAAGCATTTGCATTTCCTGAAAAAAAATAAAGTTGATTAGGAGGATATATGAGGGATTGGAGGTGAAAATTAAAGTGGGTGGGATTCTCTCTGATAATTTCTGCTTGAGCAGAGGAATCAGGCAGGGGTGTCTTCTTCCCCCTTTATTATTTGCATTATATTTAGAACCACTGGCAAAGAAAATAAGGGACTCAGAAATTCAAGGATATAACTGGTATGGTAGTCAAGAAAATCTAGCTTTATTTGTAGATGACATTATTTTGTACCTGGCAAAACCAGGAAAAGACATTACAGTGATGTGGAACATTTTGAGACAGTTTCAGTTCTTTTCAGGATACAAAATTAATGAAGCTAAAACAAAGGCAATAGCGGTAAATTAGGTACCCACACGTGAACTGGTTCAGGAATACTCATATTTATGGGGACATGATACAAAAAGAGTTATGTACTTACCATAATTTAGCATCTGTGCTATCCAGTGTCATTATTCATCACAGATGGGTTTTGAATCTGACCTCAGATACGAGCCGGCAACTTCTCAGACAGATCCATAGCTCAACCTCCTCTCCTTCCCATAACTCCTTGCCACATTCTAAGCCTCAGATCAAGATTGCTAAATTAGTAGAAACACAGAAACAACTGCAACAGAAGACCAAAAATGTCTCACCAAATACAAGCCATTTCAGCCTCACCAGAACCTCCAGAAGGAAGGGGGAAGGAGGGCAGGAATGTGATGAATAATGACACTGGATAGCACAGATACTAAGTTATGGCAAGTACATAACTCTTTATCTGATGCTATCCGTGTCATTATTCATCACAGATGGGTCAGAGTCCCCAGCTACTATGCATCCTGGCTGGCCTCGAGGAAGAATATGCCAGAGCATGGAGTAACCAAAGGAAGCCCTGTTATTAGACACGAAGTCTAATTTGTAATGCAAAATGAAAGTATGTGAATTAGACCAAGTCACAGCAGCACAAATCTCATCAAGAGAAAGTCTAGCCAAGAAGGCTGATGACGTAGCAACAGACCTAGTAAAATGGGCCTTAAGTGGTCTGGATAATTCTAAATGCCTACTAGCATAAATGGAGGAAATACAACTAGCAAACCACCTGGAAACAGTCACTTTGGAAACTGCCTGGCCCTTTCTGTTTTGAGAGAGCTTCCAGCGATTTGGTCAGAGTGAATTCAAATTCAGTGAAATGAGCTTTCAATGAAACAAAGTAGACCCAAGTTGCAAGAAGAAAGTGCCTGGAAGACATTGCCCATTCCTACACTCTCATGGTCACTCTGCACAGAGGATAATACAGTGTTTCCCCTTGCTTATTGATACACCAGACAATTACCATATTTTCCATCTGAACTGCTATGGTCTCCAGAGGGAGACACTCCTGAAAGGCTTGCAATGCTAGAAGGACTGCTCTCATCTCCAGAACATTTATTTGCAATTTGGTCTCTGCAGGGGACCAAGTGCCTTGAACCATCCTGCCATGAAAATGCCCCCCCCCCACCCAAACAAGGAGGTGTCTGTGGTCACTGTGGCCTTGGGTGGGCAAAGACAAAATAGCCTGCCTAGCAATAGATCCTGAGACTGAAGCCACCAAGCAAGATTATTCCTACACACGAGTCAACTTTGTTGTCATGGACATGGGCTGAGACAGAATGGACTACTGGACTGCCAGGATCCACTGAAGAACTCTAAACGCACTAAATGAATGACAGCCAGCATTGAGCCTAATGTTTGGAGAATCAAGTGAATTGACAGGTGTGCTAGATCCAGCAAAAGAGACGTGATCGCGAATCAGTTGGACCCTGCTGGGAAGCAGTGCTGCAGTCTCTAATACAGAGTCCAGCTGGACCCCAATGAACTCCAGGTTTTGGCTTGGAAATAGATTGGATTTGGAAAGATTCACCATGATTCCTAGGTGCTGGAAAAGACTAAGGACATACCTGGTGGCCAGTGATAGTCAATGCCATGTGGGAGCTGTGAGAAACCAAACATCTAGGTATGGAAAACCCTGGAAACTTTCCAGCCGGAATTAAGCTGCCACCACTGCCATACATTTGATAAATACCCGGGGGCTGTGGTGAGTCCAAAGGGCAGGGCTCTGAATTGGTAATGATTGGCCCCTAACCGAAAGTGTAAAGGTCTCCTGGAGTGTCTGTCGATATTTATGATAGTACGTGCTCTTGAGATCCACTGAGCACATCCAATCATCCTTGCACAACAGAGGCAGAATGGACTAAACAGTGACCATCCAGAACTTGGACTTCTTGACAGACAGGGTCAGCTCGCTGAGGTCAAGAATTGGATGCAGGTCCATGGTCTTTTTTTGGCATCAAACAGAGGCGAGAATAAATTATGGACCCTCGTTGTCCTGTTGGATCCTCTTGAATGGCTCTTTTTCTGAGGAGGTCTTGCACCTCAAGATAGGCCAACACCCTTTGGTGGGGTGGTACATCTGGGAGAAATTTACAAACTGGAGGGGCCTGGGAGAAGGGAATGGAGTAACCCCTGGAAATAACTTTTAGCACCCACTGATCAGAGGTAAGACTGGTCCAAGCTAGTTGGTGAAGTGAGAGATGGCCCCTGACTGCCTCCAAGGCAGGACAATCGGGCAGTGCCTCAGGAGCCCTGGAAAGCCTTCTCCGAGAAGGGTTCTTGACAGCCCTGGTTCTGTGGACCTCCTCTGCCCCTACAAGCAATTGTGTCCAAACTACAGCCTATAAATGCAGATAGGTAAGATGTTGAGACTTTGCAGCATTCACTGTGATCTTTAAGGAAACAGATGGACTAGTGAGCAGAGATCAGACTGTTCAGAGATGGAACAGCAAGCAGTCATCCAAGTGGGCACATTTTTGCTCTTTGCAACTTCTGGTTAACTGTAAGTATAGATGTACACTTGGTGAACAATGAGGGGGGACATGGTAAGACCAAATCGAATAATACTGAATTGATAATGACTGGCTCCCACCTAGAAGTGAAGATACTTCCTGGATTCTTTCACTGTTTGACTATGGAAGCAAAGGTCTTGGAAGTTTAAACAGCACATCCAGTGTTCTTCTGATAAGGATGGCAAAGTGGACTGCTCTGTGACTATTTGAAAATTTTCCTTGGGTATGAAACTGTTCAAGCCCCTTAGGCTTAAAGTGGGCTCATATTCCTTTGTTTCCTGGGGCACTAAAAATAATTGGGAGTTATAACCTAATCCCTTCGGGTCTGGTGGGACCATCTGGATAACTGTTTTTTCTTGCACATTTAGCACATTTCTTCTCAATGTAACTTTCTCTAGAGGCAGGACATCCAGCAGAGACATGGTAGGTGTAGAAGGAAAATGTTTATCCCCTGGATATCAATACCCTTAACCACTTGTCCTGAGTAACTATCTCCAGAAAGGGGCAGGCAGGTAAATCCTCAGGGATTATGCAGCAAAGCTATTAGGACTATTCTTTCTGTAAGTTAGCAAGGCAGTAGCAGTTTCTCTAAAACTGATGAATTTACTGCTGTTAACCATGCCAAAACTATAAATTGTGTGGACTATTTTGCATACTACTGAAGTGGCACTGAGAAGTCTGAAACTTCACTCCAAACGACAATATGGGTTTGCTCTCTTTTTTTCGATGTTCTCCAAGTTAGTTTTAATATCAAGGTCAAAGAGGGCATAGCCCTGACCACATGGATTTATAAATGCCACATTTTAACACCTTTATTAAATCATTTAAGACATAGGCACACATCCATTAATAGAAAAGAAAAATCATATTAACATTTTTAGTATACTCATGCATTATACAGTACAAATGTTTTCTTTCTCTATAACAATTACTCACTCCAACATTACATAAACTGCTCAATTCCTGACTTCCTTTAAACCTCACTCTACCTCCTAAACATTATTTTACAATTATTGTTACCACAAATTCCACTTACTTCTATGTAATCTGCTCCTTCCACTTTCTAAGGATCACACCTCTAGTTCTTTCATCTCATTTAAATATTCAGTACTTCATTTACAGTTGGGTTAGATTTTCATTTTCATTTTTAGTAACTGTTTTTTGGCAGCCAACAGCATTACACTTTCTACGGCCATATTATGTATTGGCAGTTCAGATCCTGTGTCCCACCTCAAACTAATAATTTTCTTAGTTATAGCCATTTGCTTACCCCAACATTTCTGATGAGTACACAGTGCAATTTTTTAAAATCTGCCAGCTTGTTACACTTTCAGAAAATGTTCCTAGTTACTTCTCTCTTTTCCATCCCACCTCTAGCATTTGATATCTACCTCACAAAACATTTTCTCAAGTCTGTTTGGCATACAAAAATACCTATGCAAACATTTATAAGTAAAAATTCTAAACCTTTTGGACTTTGTCACTTGTTTGGGAGCCAAGCAGATATCTTCCAATTGCTCTTTGTAAATTGCCCTTTCAGGCTCTCTTTCCAATCTTTTCTAATCCACTCGGATTGATTCTTATAGTCAGTATGCAATATTTGATATGCCTTACTAAATATCTCTTTTTTAACAGCAACTTTTGTTCAAGACTCAACTCAAAACTCTACCCAGGCAGGTCTTTCATTTAATACTCCCCAGTGCTCTTCAATTTGCTTATACTCTGATATTAATCCTTGTTAGGGAAGGCAGTCATTAACCTGCAATCCAAACTTTTGCTTGGTCTCATCCACTCTTACCTCTTCCTTTCTAGTTACTTGCTTCCAATTTCTTGGTTCTTTTACAAATATTCTCCAATAATTTACAGCCCCCCTCTTGCCTATTTTCTATACCCTACTTGCAGCCATCCTTATTGGCAAAACTTATTTTCTGCATTCCAATGTTGGGATTACACCGAGAAAGGTGGGAGAGTCCACCAAAACTGATTTGTGTTTGTATGTTTTGCACACTTGTCCTATTAAATTGGATTTTTGAACCATTGGTATGATTTTTCTTGCCCAGACTTGGATTTAATTTTTGAGGAATATCTGGTCTTCCACATACCTGGACAATCTTTGGAAAGTTAATGGACACATTTCCTCTGGATTCTGAGGCTCAACTTATCCCACTTAATGTTTATCATCTTCCCCTCACAAATAAATTCCTTTAACTCTTTATTAATTACTGTCCACAACTTCTCCTATATAAGATACAAATATTCCTGACCTGTATGTAAAACTAAGGGGATGAAAAATATTTTCGCTGGACATATGTTACTATCCAAATCCATAATCAAGAGTTTCCAGTTTCTCCGTTTTTGTATTATATTTTGTTTAGTCTCTTCCCACGTATCTTTAGCTGCCATAACAGACACCTTTTTAATCCCCACAACTAAATACTTCATCTTATCATGTCCCCATAAATATGGGTATTGCTGAACAAGTTCAGCCGTGGAGACACATCTTAACACTATAACTTTTGTTTCATTTTCATTAATTTTATATCCCTAAAAAATATGAAACTATCTCAAATGATTCTGCAACACCAAAATGTCCTTGTCCTGGATTTATCAAATAGAAAACAATATCATCTGCAGATTAACTTATTTATTTATTTTATTTTACATTTGTTGACTGGGATAGTCCGACTGGATATATGTCCATTTTCAGCAGAGGCCCATGGAGAAAAGCTCCAAGATAATAATACACACTGAACATTTAGTAAATGCTAGTTTCAAGCAGATTACACTCATAAGCAATACCAGCATTTAGCACATATAGTACTAACTTATTATAAAACACTTTACAAAACATAACATTATTTTCAAAGTTATATATACACAACATTACATTCAGGTTTAATACACGTTGAGCAGAAGTTATACAATTGACCCTTCCTCAAATGGAGTGGTAGAAAAAAGAAGTAGTTGAAGGTAAGGCACCCAAGAAATAGGTCACTAGTCGGGGTTAGTGCAAGGACATAACCAATGAGTTTTGACGTATTTCTTGAGTTTGTTTTTGAATTGAATTAGTGAAGGTTCTAGGGTCAAGTCAGCTGGGAGTCTGTTCCATGTTTTTCCAACAGAGTTGGCAAACAAAGTGTCTCTAACTGAGTAGTTGGATTTGTATGTTTGAACTAGGAGTCTAGTGGATGATCACAGTGGTTGGGTGCTGGTGTAGGGGCTGATAATATTTTTAGTGCAGGTGTATTTTCTGGTTGGTAAAGGACTTTATGTGCCACTATTAGCTGGTTGAACTGCAGTAGGCTTGGCATTTCAAGCTATCCTAGGCGATTTAGGTTGTGACACTGGTGTGTCTGGTAGGCTGTGCCAGTAGCAAATCTGGCAATTTGGTTATAGCAGGATGATAGTTTATTAAGATCTGTTTTGTTTAAGTTGGAGAATAGAGGTGAGGCATAGAGAAGAGTTGATAGTAGATGGGGATGGGCAATTGCAGTTCTAGCAAGTGGGGTAAGGAAAGGTTTGATTCTATAAAGAGAGCCAAGTTTTTTAATGGTTTTGATAGTTTGACTGATATGCGCATCAAACTTCAGGTTATCAACTATGACACCCAGTAGTTTAGTTTGGGCTTCTGGGGAGATGATAGTGCCATTGTTAGCATTATGTTGAAGGATGGCAGGGGGTCCTGCATGTGGGGGAGAAGAGGAGCAACTTAGTTTTGTTGGGGTTTAGGATGAGATGTTGATTGGAGAGCCATTTTACCACTGTGTTGAAGGCATTTTGGGTTAATGTGAATAAAGTAGCTGGTGAGGTGTCAGAACAAATCATGGTGGAGTCATTCACATATTGAATGCAGATAACATCTGGGATGACTGAATGAAGGTCGTTGATAAAAATGGAGAAAAGAAGGAGTCCTATTATCGAGCCCTGGGGGACTCCTAATGTGATGGGTAGGTGAGATGATAGCTTGTCTGCCATAGGACTGCCTGTTGCCTGCCCTGCAGGTAGGATTGAAACCACTGGAGTGCATGGTTGTTTAAGGAGAAGGCCTTCAAGGTATTTATAAGCATTTTGTGGTCAACCATGTCAAAAAGCCTTGGATAGATCTAGAAAGAGTGTTGAGGATAGCTTGTTATTATTGCGGTTGTGATTAATAACATTAGAGAAAGAGAAGAGGGCAGAAGTAGTACTGTGGTATGGCTTAAAGCCATGCTGAAAGTTGGACAACAGCTTGTTCTGTGTACGGCAGTGCATGAGCTGTATGTGTGCACACTTCTCCATAATTTTAGCTAGAGGTGACAGAATAGCTATGGGTCTAAAGTTTGACAGTTCAGTGGAACTACCTCCTTTATGGAGAGGTATGACATGGGAGATTTTCCGTATAGTGGGTACAGTAGCTTCAGATATAGCTCTGTTGATCAAGATTGAGATGGGGTATGCTATGGTGTTAGCAGCCATTTGCAGATAGTCTGCTGGGAGGAGGTCGGCAGCCAGAGTGGTGGGTCTTGGTTTCTTAAGTAGGGCATGAATAAGTTGAGTAGGAACAGGTTGGAAGGTAAAGTATGTTTGGGTACTGGGTGTGGCTACATCAGATTTAGAGCCATTGGGAGAGAGTTGGCTGGCTACAGACTGGATAGTCTTTGTGAAGAAGCTGTTGAAGTTATTAACAATGTCTACTGGGGATTTTTGTTGGGAAGCTGAGGGGGGTAGAGTGGTGGTTTGGCCTGGGTGGAGTAGTTTGTTTATTCCTGCCCAGAACCTTTGAAGTTTGTTTTGGTGTTTTTGCAGTAGATAGAAGTAGTGGTTCTTTTTGTCTAAGGTTATGGATTTTTTGGTGTCATTCCTTCGCTGTCTCAATCTTAGTTGATCAAGTGGAGCTTTTGTTTTTCGGTAGGTGGCCCATGCTTTGTTTCTGAGTGAAATTTTGGTTTTGGTATCTTTAGAAAGCCATGGTGCAATATTAACTTTGGTTCTAATAGAGCAGCTGGGAGCATGGGAGTTAAGAATAGCAAGGAATAAGAAGTTATGTACCTACCATAACGTTGTATGTTAGTTGTCTTCTTCTCGCCTTCTTTCTTGCTGGATGGGTTCGGAGCCA
The DNA here is from genome assembly GCF_019279795.1 of Protopterus annectens. NCBI lineage: Eukaryota > Metazoa > Chordata > Ceratodontiformes > Protopteridae > Protopterus > Protopterus annectens. The sequence goes on from NC_056738.1 coordinate 191,156,455, forward strand.
CTCAGCCTTCTACTAAAGCTCTAGAGCTATTTACCAGCTCGAGGCATCCCCATATCCCACAATGCTAGGCGACAGATACCCAGATCTCATTTGGTAGAGCTAACACCATGGAGACACCTGTCCCCGCTACAAGGTTTACCTACAATGCTAAAAACAGAGGAGGACGTAACCTAGAAAATAGTCAACCAGAGGAAGAAGGCCTCAAGGGGATTCTTCTCGGTCTGTCCAGGCTAGGGGGATGGAGGGTGAGACGCAAAAAAGAAGGCGAGAAGAAGACAACTAACATGGAACGTTATGGTAGGTACATAACTTCTTAATGTTAAGTTGTCTATCTCGCCTTCATTCTTGCTGGATGGGACAGCGTCCCTAGCACCTTAGCCCTGGGTGGCTCATCGGAACAGACTCGAGCACAGTGGAACCAAAATCAGCTCAACTCCTGGAGGCCATATCCAACTTGTAATGTGAAATGAAAGTATGAGGAGTGGCCCATGTGGCTGCAGCACAAATAGATTCCATTGGAAGCCTTGCCTGAAAAGCTACCAATGTAGCTAATGCTCTGGTGGAATGAGCTTTTGGTTTTGTAGGGAGTTCTTTATGTCTCAGTTGGTAAATCAAATTAATAATAGAGGCCAACCACCTGGATAAGGTTACTTTAGAAACTGGCAGGCCCTGCTTGCCCTCAGCATAGGACAGGAAGAGTTGGTCCGATTTTCTTGTTTGTTTAGTCCTATCCAAATAAAAACTTAATTGCCTGTGAACGTCCAAATAGTGCAACTTTTGTTCAGTTCTGTTCAAACAGTTAGGAAAAAAAGACAGGAAGATCAATAACCTGATTCAGATTTGTCTCGGAAGGTATTTTGGGTAAAAAGGAAGGATTAGTCCTGAGTGAAACTCTATCTTTGTGAAAAACAAGATAAAGAGGACGAATACAGAGGGCTTGAAGTTCCGACACTCTTCTAGCTGAAGTGATGGCTACTAAGAAGAGAGTCTTCCAGGAGAGTAATTTTAAGGAACAGGAAGCCGCAGGTTCAAAGGGAGGGAGAATCAATGAAGTTAATATCAGGTTCAAATCCCACGGAGGTGGGGGATCTTTAACCGGGGGCCTAAGTAAAATCGTCCCTTTAAGAAAAGCTTTACAAAGTTTGTGGGACATTATGCTGGTCTCTGACAGGCCAGCGTGGAGATTAGCGATAGCAGCCAACTGGACTCTAATGGTGGCAGATGAAGAACCTGCTCGAAAAAGTTCTGCCAAAAAATCTAGAACGTTATGGACAGGGGCTGTAAAGGGGTCTATATTTCTAGTCTCTGCCCAGAAGGAGAAACGTTTCCACTTACTAGCATAAGTCTTTCTGGTAGTAGATTTGTGCGAAGAAAGGATGATTTCACACACTGGCTGAGAAATATGTGGAAGCCTAGCTAAGGTTGGAAGTGGAGCAACCAAGCTGTGAGGTTGAGAGACTGAAGGGATTGGTGCAGCCTGCCCGACTGATGGATCAAGAGGTCTGGCACTGGGTCCAGATTCCGGGGCTGCTCCAGCAGGTGACGATGCAGGAATGGGAACCAAATTTGTCGAGGCCAATAAGGGGCAATGAGGATCATCCTGGATCCCAATGTAGTCGCTTTCTGAATCAGTTTTGGAATTAAGGGAAAGGGAGGGAATGCATACAGAAGATCCCGGGGCCAATCGTGAACTAGAGCGTCTCTGGGGGAGTGGCCGGAGAGGGGGAAGAGAGTGAAGAAGTCATCGCACTTGCTGTTGAGAGGGGTTGCAAAAAGGTCGCAGCAAGGTTGACCCCATCTGTGGAAAATTTTGTCCGCTACTAACTGATTGAGAGACCACTCGTGAGGCATGAGAATGGCTCTGCTTAAACTGTCCACTATGACATTGGACTTCCCGGGGATGTGCATTGCTATCAGAAACCGTTGAGAGGAGATCACCCACTGCCAGAGTCTGAGTACTTCTCGACATAAGGGATAGGACCTGGTTCCTCCCTGCTTGTTGATGTACCACACTACAGACATATTGTCCGTCTGAACTGCAATAGTCCTGGTAGGTAGAGAGTCCTGAAGAGCTTGCAACGCTAAAAGTACTGCTCTCATCTCCAAGATGTTTATGTGCAGGTGGTACTCTAGGGGTTGCCAAGTGCCCTGGACAGTCCTGCCCTGAAAATGCCCCCCCACCCGATCAGGGAGGCATCCGTTGTCACTGTGGCAACAGGAGGAGGAAGAACAAACGGTCTGCCTTGAAGTACTTGAGAGGAGACCATTCACCAAGAATGGTGGTCTTTGCATGATTGGGTGATTATTATGTTGTGAGACATCGGAAGCTGTTGAAAAGACCATTGGGTAAAAAGCATCCATTGAAGAATCCGCATGTGAAAACAAGCCAGGGGAAGTAATGTGATTGTTGCTGCCATGAGACCCAATGTTTTCAGTACAAATCTGGCCTGAATTCTCTTGCACTGTAGTAAGGTTTGAACATGTTGGTGAATGTCTGATTTTTTCTAAGGGAAGTTTTGCCGACAGCTCTTTTGTATTTAATATTGAGCCTATAAAAGTTATAGATTGACAAGGCGACAATGCAGACTTTTCGAAGTTTATAGAGATACCTAGCTCGGAGCAAGTTTGGATGGTATAATCCCTGGCTCGGAGTAGCTGATGCCTGGTGGAAACAGTTAGGAGCCAGTCGTCTAGATATGGAAACACCTGGAATCCTCGTCGTCTCAGGTGAGCCGTAACCACTGCCATGCATTTGGTGAACACCCTGGGGGCTGTGGTGAGACCAAAGGGCAGGGGCTCTGAATTGATAGTGACTGGCTCCCAGCCAGAAGCGGAAAAACCTCCTGGAGCGTCTGTGCATTCTGATATGGTAGTACGCATCCTGAAGGTCTATGGAGCACATCCAACTGCCCTGACCCAAAAAGGGTAGAATGGACTGAAGCGTGACCATCCGGAACTTCGTTCTTTGAATAGATTCGTTTAACCTGCTGAGATCCAAAATGGGTCTCCAGTCCCCTGTCTTTTTTGGCACCAAAAAAGAACTTGGAGTAAATCCCGGATCCTTGCTGGTCTGCTGGGACTGGCTGGATGGCCCTTTATTCTAGCAGTTTTGAAATTTCTAGTACTGCTTGTTCCCTTAGACCGGGTGGAACATCTGGAAGGGACCTGTTTGTTTGTATGGGGGTGTGGGCAAAGGGGATTTTGTAACCCTCGGATATGATAGACCGTACCCATTTGTCTTGTGTGAGGAGCTGCCAGGCTTCTGGGTACAGTGACAATCTTCCCCCGACTGCCTCCGAAGGTGGACAGTCGGGCAGCCCCTCAGGGGTTCTGAAAGGGTTTGTCAGAGAAAGATTCTCTGCTACCCTGATTTTGCGGACCCCCTCTGCCCCTCGGGCGGCATCTATTATTGTTCCTTCCTCTGCCCCTGGAGGGAAACTTGCCACGTGTGTTAGGCATGACTCCCTGGGGTTTCCAAAACCACATTTTTCCACTATTCTGACCTTTAGGGTATTGGTCTAGAGGGAGTAGAAAAACGGACTCCCACGGCAGAGAGAGTCTTGCCTTCCTGCTCACACCTGGTAAGGGTATCCTTCACCTGTGGTCCATACAAAGCCAAACCATCGAAGGGGGTATTGGTGAAGGACGCCTTAAAGGGGTCAGCAAAGTTACATAACCGCATCCAGGCATGTCTTCTCAAAGCCACTCCTGTACCTGCGGCCCTACTTGCCCCATCGGCTGCATAAGAAATGAGCCGCATGGAGGAGTTGACTATAGAGTTAAGGATCACCAGCTGAGAGTTAATCTTTTCCTGAGACCCCACAGCTAATGGATCCTGAAGGGTATCACCCAGTTCCTTGAGAAGATCCCTTTGAAGGCGGGTGAAATGGCACAGATAATTCAGCGACTGCATGGAAAAGGTTGCTGAAGAAAACATCTGCTTCCCTTACCTGTCCATTGTCCTAGATTCTTTATTAGGTGGATGGACAGGCACCGAAGGGTCAGCCAACTCCTTCTTAGTGGCTGCTGCCACCACCATGGCATCAACAGGGACACCCTTTGTCAGAAACTGTTTGTCAGATGGGGCTGTAATGAATTTAGTGGGCCTGCGGGAGTTGGTTCCACTGTGTCCAGGGCTGTTCACGCCTTCCGAGCCACCACTACCATGAGCGGGTCGAAAGGCAGAGACACCCAGGAGGTGGAAGGGTGAGAACCAAATGCGTCCAGGTACACCGACTCGTCTTCGGAAGGGTTAAGGGCAGTCCAGTTCCCCCTCTGCCTAAGGATCTCAAGGATGTCTGAAAAAGAGACATCCACAGAGGGGGACCTTGGGGACCCTTCCGAATCCTCCAAGTCGGTGTCAGATGTGACTGACTCGGGGGAGTCAACATGTTTCCTCTTGCATTTTCTCTTCTGAGGGGGCTCCTCTGAATGATCAGGGGAGGCCTCGGAAGAGGAAGATACACCCAATGGGGTGTCCTGGAGCATCTGTTCTCCACGCTTGGGGTCAGGAGGGTGGACAGAGACCGATGCAGGCACCATGGGGGGAGGAGCCGAAGGGGCTGATCGCAGAGCTGACACAGGAGTCAGCACACTCCTCTTGACCTCAAAGGCGCCTCTATCAGGCAGAGAAGAGGGTCCACGCTCTGAAGAGATGTGAACCCCTCCCGGCACCGAGAGGGATGACTCCAAGGCTGATGTCGGGGCCGAGCTCACCTGCGCCGAGGCCCCGAGAGGGAGAATGGGGTTGGAGAAGGGTCCGATGCAATCGCCCCCTCGGCGCCGACAATGGAGTCTCAGCACCCAGATCCCTCCAAGGACGGAACTAATGAAGAGATCGGAGCCGACGAGGGAGCCAAAAGGTGTGGTATCGGCTCCGACGTCCTGACGATTCTAGCCCCAACGAGCTCCAGCTCTGAACACAGTGGAAGAGTCGGAGGAGGAACTGGTGAAGACACAGGGATAGCCACAGTCTGTTGAGAAGGGCTAGTCAACATTTTGGCCAGTTTCTGTGACTTTAGGAGCCTACTGACCACCCTCTCCAAGTCATGATCGGATAGTCTAGAGGACCGCGAGGAGTGGGACCTATGGCTCCACTCCGACTGAAGCAATGGAGACCTCGGAGCTGAACGAACGGACTCTAAAGAGGGGGACCTCGAATGTTTATGGCTCAGAGAAGGCTCCGACACCAAGGTCGGAGCCGACTGAGGTCTTGAAGTGTCGGTTCCAAATGGAACCGACGAGGAGGCAGGAGCTCCGCTCAGCGATGGCTCTGAACAGGGAGCCGATGGTTTGGCGGGCTTTAAGGATTTTCCCGATGGAGGCTTAGCCGGGGATCCTTCTGGCTTAAGTAAGCCCCTCAAAATGAGCTTGTTTCTATGCTCCTGCAGGACTCTCGGACTGAAGGCGTGGCAGACCGAACAAGAGTCCTGCAGGTGTAGGGGGCCCAAGCAATAAACAAAAGAAGTGTGACCGTCTGTCAGAGACATCTTCTGACAGCAAGAGTCACACTTCTTGAAACCTGAGACTTTGGTATCTTTAGACATATTAAAAAAGGAATACCAAAGGGAACAGAAACTAGTGCTTAAAACAAGGCACACACACACACACACACACACACACACACACACACACACACACACACACACACACACACACACACACACACACACACACGCACTAGGTAAAACTAATAGTAATAATAATAACTATAACCACGCAACTGTTACTAACAAATATATATATATATATATATATATATATATAAAATACAAGAACAAACTATAAGACTAAGTAAAAGTAGCTAATAAGGCCTAACACTACCCTAAAGGGGGGGGACTCTGAAACAACAACAAAAACGAGTTTCTAAGTGGGATCTCAAGAGGTGCACAATCTAATTAAACTAAGAGGGAAGATTATCAAAAAATAAGAGAATATTGACAGTAAAAATACAAGAAAAGATTTATACAACCTGGAGCCGGTAAAATCGCAACCTCGTAGCTGAAGCGGCAAACGAGATCTGGGTATCTGTCGCCTAGTATTGTGGGATATGGGGATGCCTCAAGCCGGTAAATAGCTCTTGAGCTTTAGTAGAAGGCCGAGTCGAAGCCGAGGATCGGCTCCGAACCCATCCAGCAACAATGAAGGCGAGATAGACAACTTAACATTTTGGTGTTAAAGTATACTACTGCTTCATCTAGGGGAGACCTTTTAGTACTGACCAGTTGCATGCCTTAAGTTCATTTTGAAACTTGGTGAGAATAAAATTATTGTTGTTTCTTAATGTTCTATAGGTGGGTTGGTAGGAGCAGTCTACTTTGAGCTTGATTCCATAGGTGAGACAGTGGTCACTTAGGTCATCAGGCAAAGTGCCTGATTTATAAGATTGAAGATGGGTATTGATGAGTATCCAGTCTGGGGTACTTTCCTTGTTATTGCGTTTTCCTGTTCTGGTGGGGAAGGTTATGATTTGACTAAATCCATAGAGATTTACATCGGTTGTGGGGGTTTCACAAGAGCAAGTGTTCCAGTCAATGTTGAAATCCCCAAAAACAATTGTTTCTTGGGGGTAATTACTGGATAACCAATATAAGAAGTTTTCTAAGTTTTCTGTGTTCCTCTCTGGGGGAATGTAGACACAGACAATGTTTACATTTTTGTTTTTGATAATTTGTAGTTTTGAGATAAGAATTTCAGCATTATTGAACTGGGAAGGTTGCTGGGTGTCTATACTGACAGATAGGGTAGACTTGTAAAGTATGGCTACCGCACCACCCTTTCCGGTGGTACGGCCTAGTCAAAGTGGTCCTTGATGGCAGGCTTTAGCCACGTTTCTGTTAGGCATAATATATCTGGGGAAAGAACAGCTAAGAGGGCATGCAGGTGCTGAGTTTTGTTATTTATGCTCCTAATGTTTAGATGGCAGGCCAGCAGTGATTTAGGAGGTCTGTTTGTTGGAGCTATGGTGGTAGGGGATATAGTAGGGGGATTAGGGCCAACAGGTGGGGATGGACCAGGGTTTGGGTGGATGACACCATCCTTTGTGAGGTTGTAGTGTATCCTGAGTATGAGTTTTAAGATTCTGAATAAAGTTTTGTAATAGTGTCAAGTTTTAGGACTAATGTAACTATGTCTAGTAAGAGGGTAGTATTTAGGGATTAAGGAGGTAAGCATGAGGGAAGTGAGTAAGAGTGCATTATTATCTGTTGTAAATGGGATGGATGTTTGGAATTTAGGGTAGTGGAAACCTGGGTGATCCTGACATTTGTAGGCGGTCAGGAGATATGGGATAAGTAAAAGGGGTAGAAGTAGAGTTAATAAGATTATTTTGGGTGATAGCATACCTACTGAATGAGACTTGAAACTTAGGCAAAAGGAACAGTATAGTTGGAGGATTGGTGGTATCAGGTTGAGGGTGGTGCTGTTGAGTGACAAGTTGTTACTGACTGGTTTAAAAAAGTGGGCTATGGTCTAATACCAATAAACGTAGCAGCACCAAGGGCAGGAAGAATTTGGGGGCAGGGTGGGGTGCGAAGCAATGGCAAGTGGAATAGGGATAAACCAATGCCGGTACTAAGTTGTACCAGTTTAACCTGTATGAGGAAAGAGCAGGGGTGGGGGAAAAGAGAAGGCAGTAGGAGTGGTTAGAGGAATACCTTGATTGACTCAAGACACCACACTAGAGGTAAGTTGAATGTAAGGGCCTAAAATCTGCACTCAGCAATTTAATGTTACTTGCACTCAGCACTTATGTTTAGCAGGAAAGACAGACCAACAGTATAAAATTTTGAAGATTTTTACAAGGGTTACTTTTTCAAATGTCAGACAAGTAAGTAAAACTTTTAACAGGAATCTATGTCTGAGTGTTAAAAAGCTAGAAAGGTACAAATTATACCTGTAAAAATTTGGGTCAGAGAGACAAATGTAAGAGACAGTGTACTTTACTTACATTGGAAGGAGGCCAACATTCAAGTAGAAAAGAGCCCTATGGCTGACCAAAATGGTGTCTTGCTTAATTACATAGCACTGTAAGAGAATGCTTAAATGCTTTTTATATGTGTAACCTACTCTGATTAATTTCTGGGAGAAACAGTTTTTGTTGTGGTAGCCAATTGCAATCCTGTAGACACCGTTATTCAGGAGCTGCAGTATGTTAGTGTAGGTAAATGTGAAGTTCAATCTGATTAATTGCTGGGAGAAACAGTTTTTGTTGTGGTAGCCAATTGCAATCCTGTAGACAGTTATTCAGGAGCTGCAGTATGTTAGTGTAGGTAAATGTGAAGTTCAAACTGAGTCACACCAGGTCAGCCAGGGGGGGAAGAGAGAGGGAAATCCTAAGCACCTAGATAAAGCTAACTTCTCTTGATTACCATACCAGTTATATCCCTGAAGTTGTGAGTTCCTTATTTTTTCCCCAATGGCTCTAAACATAATGCAAAGTGTAAAGAGGACATCCATGACTGATTACTCTGTTTAAATCTTACTAATTAGCCCTATTATTCTATCAAGGAATGTAAATATTTCCATTGCCCTACTCCCAAAATCACAGCTGACTCTGCCAAGTGCTTTTCTTCACTACACCTCACTGTTGATCTTTAGTCACTCAACCTGACAGAAGTTTCTGTTTCCCATCTAATTCTCCTCCTATACTCTCTCTCTCTCTACATCCCCTGTCTATTCCTCTGCCTCATCCTTGTCTTTATTCTGAACTTCTGTACTACATCCTACTTTAAGTTTACTTCTCTCTTAGTTAACCATACCTATCTTTAACTACTTCCCACCATCCTTCTCTTGTATAATCAACTGTTCTGTCTATTCTTGACTATCTCTAGCTATACCTTGTTATCCTTATATGTACCACTGCTGAATGAGCTTATGTATTGTATAATTTACTTGTAACAATCTTTATTCTTTATTCTGTTTCAGGCTTTTCCCCCCAGGCTTCAGCTAAAAAAGGGCCTGTGCCCAGTTGGACTTCACGGTCAACAAGTGCTCTCTCTGCTTCAAGACCCACCAACAATAGTGGCATTTTCTTACATTATGCTTCCCTCTGAATCATCATTGTTCTATTAATGTTATCAAATGTTTGTCTCTCCTCCACAAAACCACAGTGATCCATATCTATCAATTTTGGCAACACATTTGCCATTCTCTACGGTAGCATTGACAAACACTTTATAATAATGGTCTAAAACTAAAATGTTTTTATATGAAGCTGGGTCTAAACAGTCTTTACCCTCTCTTAGTAATAAAGTCACCACTGCAGCCCCCCCCCCCCAAAAAAAAAGATGCTTGGGCTTCTCCTCTTTAAAAAAACTGCTAAACAAAACCTTCCAGATCTTTATCACTTTCTTCCCTCCTAACTTCCAAACTTCCACAGGAATATCATCTGTTCCTAGAGACTTTCCTGTTACTTGATTACACATCACCATTTTATCCTTTTATCCTGTTTCTTCCTCTCTTAACTATTAATTATTGAGCCTATAACCTTGACATAATTTAGCCTTCCGCTTTTTTTTTTTTTAATAAAAAGGCATTTTGGTTTCCTCAGTACAGTCTGTGAGCTACAGTCAAACATGCCAGCACAAAGCAACAGTGAAGCCTGCATATGGGCTAAAATCTGCAGAGTTACATACAACTCTAATGAGGAGATTTAAAACAAATGACAAAGTAGCCAAATAGGACTGTCCTTTTTGATCTAGTGACTGCAATGACCAGGTGTCAATGGAATTCTTTCATGCATGAAGGGTTGTTTTTAAGACATCGATGAAAACTAAAAGATGCAGAAATTTACTCCACAAGATGGTCCACAGCCCTAGCATCCTTGTCAGGGCTTTAAAAACATAATCAGTTTTGGAAGTCTATAACTAGCAGTTCTAATCATTAAGAGACTAGGCAATCATTTCTGATTTTGCTGTGACTGTAACTGTAGTGTCAGGGATTTTCCCATTGGTGGCAACTTTCAACATGAGCATCAACGAAGTAAACACTCAAGAGGATTGTTGGGCGTTGTATTAAAAATGCCTCCTGCAAAGTCTTCAGCAGCGAGAATGTGGGGTCGGGGGCCAATCTTCCCATTGGTTCATCATTTCTGAGATTTCCTCAGATTTGGAAATGCAGGGTAACTGGCATCCTCATCATCTCTGATGCAGATCATGGGAAACTCAGTGGGGGAGTCTATGAGCTTTGTAATCTACATGTACTTTCTAGTTATCATTGTAAGTGACGAGTCTGAAGATGAAGCAAAACCATGCTTGCATGCTGATGTTGCTGTGGAAGATTATAGAGGGTCTTGGTATCTTCTATTCTGCTTAACAATAAAGGAGACACCCATGGGCTCAGCATGCAGCTGAGCTGGTGTTTGCACTCGTACTGATATTTAAGTGGGAGATTTCAAAGACCATCATTGCAGGGGTGCCTGAAACACTGAAGCTGAAGTTGATACGGGCTCCTTACTTAGCACCAAAGGCACTGACACAAACAAGTCAAAGCTGACCTCACTCACTTAACCTTAGCCTTAATGCATTCTTGCCCATTGCCAACAACAGCAACTGTAATGGCATCAGCAGGCTTACCAAAGGCATCAACACTTAGTTGACAGCTGAGCTGTCCATGTCAAAAGCTACAATCCCTGCACTGGGGGCCAAAGTCACTGCTAAAAACTCTTAGAATGCAGATGATGACATCATACAAGCCAATGCTGTTAACCTGGTACCTACAGCAATGATTCTACTTCCAAATTTCAAAGTTTCAAAATTTCGAATTACTTATGGTCAAGACCATAAGATTAAAGTTTTGAAATTTTGAAATGTAAATAAATAAATAAATAAAAACAAAGATTTTTTTTTTTTACATTTTTGCAGGGGGGGGCAAGCCCCCCCCTGCACCCCACACCCCCTGCTGATTCAATATACCAACTGAGATTGCACTACCAAGGGGAGAAAACGCTGAGAGAAGAAAAGGAGCCACTTTTGTGATTTTAAGCATTTTCTTCTGATTTTTTGTTAAGTTTTACTGCTTTGCCGCCTACTTTTTGGCATTTTCCGGCTTGCTAAAGTTTATATCTGTAACAGTAACAGTACTTGGAACACATCTAGAGCCTGTTTACTGCATTTCCTGTGTTGCACTTAATTTAAAATAGTTTTTTTCTCTAAAAACTGCATTTTACCTGATTTTGGCCTATCACTCAAGTGTGAGGTCATTTATTGCACTGTTGTGATTATTTTGCTGCTTGTGTATCTCTGCTACCTTTAAACTACAACAAAAAGAAAACAAAAAAATCTTGCTTTTTTCCCACTTTCTGAAAGTTAAGAAAGTTCAGTTACAGATTTACTGTTTGGAAGTTTCTAGAAGGCCAGTGCTTGCTTGGGCTAAAGGGAAGTCCCTGTGTTCACCAGTGGGAGTGGTTAACACTGAACAGCCTGCCTGTCCCTGGAGGAGTGGTTACTACCTAGAAGCTGTAGTTTTATTGGCCATTTTGGGTCAATTCTAAACTTCTTGATCTCTCTCTCTTAAAACCCGGCTGCCTCGTGGTTTTGGCATCTTTTCAGGCTTGCTAGTTGTTGCTGAAGCACCTACCAAGGGGAGAAGAAAAGGAGCCACTTTTGTGATTTTATGTATTTTCTTCTGTTTTTTTGTTAAGTTTTACTGCTTTGCCGCCTACTTTTTGGCATTTTCCTTGTTAAAGTTTATATCTGTAACAGTAACAGTACTTGGAACACATCTAGAGCCTGTTTACTGCATTTCCTGTGTTGCACATAATTTAAAATTGTTTTTTTCTCTAAAAACTGCATTTTACCTGATTTTGGCCTAGCACTCAAGTGTGGGGTAATTTATTGCACTGTTGTGATTATTTTGCTGCTTGTGTATCTCTGCTGCCTTTAAACTACAACAAAAAGAAAAAAAAATCTTGCTTTTTTCCCCACTTTCTGAAAGTTAAGAAAGTTCAGTTACAGATTTGCTGTACTGAACTGTTTGGAAGTTTCTAGAAGGCCAGTGCTTGCTTGGGCTAAAGGGAAGTCTCTGTGTTCACCAGTGGGAGTGGTTAACACTGAACAGCCTGCCTATCCCTGGAGGAGTGGTTACTACATAGAAGCTGTAGTTTTATTGGCCATTTTGGGTCAATTCTAAACTCCTTGATCTCTCTCTCTCTTAAAACCCTACAACTCTCTTTTTGCGCGGTTTTATGCACTGAGCAGCGTCGAGCAGCGTCGCCTAAGCAGGTTTAAACTATTCCAGGCTCCACAAAGTCTGCTCTTCACTTTTTCCCTTAGAACTGTTCAAACTCTCAAAGTAATCACTCTATTCTCTTTCTAAAGCCATGCACTTGCTCAGCTCTTATTAGGAAACATTAACTAACTAAAGCACTACACCCTCCTTGACTTCTCATAAGTATTAGGCTCCCAATTGGTCCTTCCTGATCAAGTGAAAAATCAGTTCCCTTCAGTAATCTGATCAGTAAAAAAACAGTTCCCTATACTAATCTGTTATGTCCAAGGGTCAGTTTCAAGGTTACTCTCCAGTCCAGCTGGAGAATCTGGGAATTTTGAGGCAATGTTACAATTGCCTTATGTACACAGACAATCCTCTCCTCCTTCCAACCAACTCTAATACATGTGAGAGATGCAGTTACACAACCAAACTGGAGGCAGAGCTCTCTCAACCCAAGACTGGCACAGTCAGTCAGGAGGAAAAGGTAACCACCCACACCACAAATCCAGTCTCACACAGACCTATTGCATCTGCATACCCAACACAAACACACAAAAACATACTCGGAGGCTCTAAATAAAAATCTGCCTAAACAGCAAAGACCTCCTAAGCACATATCCAAGCAACAGCCACCCCTCAACAATACCCACGAATCACATATCTCACAAAATCAGTGTGCCTCACAGTCACAGCCTTTAAGGCCAAACAACACACCAAATACACTTGTTATAGGGGACTCTATTGTCCGGCACACTGACGTCCCGCTCACCAGACTGAACAAGGAGAAAGTCACTGTAAGCTGCCTGTCGGGTGCCAGGATCCGCCACATAACGCAAGCACTCAGGTCACTCCAAAGCAAGTACAAGTATGACTCCGTCATTGTCCATGCTGGTGTGAATGAACTGAGACGTACCTCCCTGGACTACATGAAAAGAGACATAGAGGAGCTCTCTGACCATGTAGCCCAGGCTGGTATGACCCTGACCTTGAGTAGCATCTTGCCTTCACCAAGAATGATGCCACAGTATAAAGACAAAATGATCAGTTTCAACATTTGGCTAAAGTATTGGTGTCATTGAAAGGGGATCCAGTGTCTGTCAGCCTGGGATGACATGCTCGACAAGCCACGTTGCTTCGCTAGGGACAGCATGCACCTGTCACCCTTAGGATTTCGTATACTGGCCAAGGCTCTTGCCACCCCCATAGTGCCTTTTTTAGGCAAGGCTCAAAGGACAAACCCACCTCCATAGACAACCCAAGGATAAAAAAACTAAAGGTAATGCTACTCAATGCCAGAAGTCTAAACCTCAAGATGCACGCACTCAAGGCTCTCCTCAGTATAGAGAAAATCGATGTCTGTGCAGTAACAGAAACCTGGTTCAAGGCTCCTGAGAGCACCCCAGCATTACCATGTTATAACTCATACCGTGCGTTTCGGCCCCAAAACTCGGACCGAAGCACAAAAGGAGGGGGAGTATCTATATTCATCAAAGATACCTACACCTCCAGGTTAGTGGCACTGCATGAAGCAACGGAAACCATCCATGTGCAACTAACAGCGGGCAAAACTGCCTTTCAATTTGTAGCCTGCTACAGAACACCCTCCCTATTACAGGAACCCCACTTGGCATTCCTGAGAGCAATGGAGAATATGAAGGTCTCTCCAAACACTATGTTATTGGGTGACTTCAACTACCCAAACATTGACTGGGAAAACTACTCAAGCCCAAACACCCTCGCCCAACGGTTTCTTGAATTTATAAACTCTAACGCAATGGAACAATTGGTCAGCACTCCCACAAGAGGGAACAACATACTGGACCTGGTCATCACCAACATGGGGACTCTATGTTCCACACCAGAGGTAAACCCCTCATTGGTAAGATCAGTCCATAAACAAATTTCCCTGGACATCCATATCCCGTCCCCCCCCCCCCCAGCCAAGGAAATCACTGTTAAGAATTTCTCAAAAGCCAACTTTGCACTTCTCAAGACTGAGGTGGAATCCTTCAAAGCCCCTGGGCGAGAGGATAATACAGCCCAATCCACAGAATCCTTTACAAATGCATTCTATGAGCACCTGCAGGAATGCATGGATCGTGCTTATCCCTAAAAAAACAAGACTCACTCCAAAAACAGAAGACCGGTCTGGTGGACCCCGGCCATAAATAAGCTATACAACAGAAGGAGAAAGCTACTACATGACAGAGCAAAATCTCAAAAACGGAAGGCATCTCTGATCAGTATTAGCAAGAAACTTCGATCCCTCATAAAATCATCAAAGGCCAGTTTCGAAAGAAAAATTGCCGTAGACACTAAAGATAATCACAAGGCCTTCTTTAGTTATGTCAGGAACATGGGAGGAAACTCCCAGATATGCTCTGAATTGTTGCATAATGGTATAAAATATACCAAACCTACAGACATAGCCAACATCCTGGCAGACAGATTCAGCACAAACTTCTCCCCCCCCCCTCAAAGGAGCAAATGCCTATTCCAACTGAATGTAACCTCCCTGACATCAAAGATGCACAGATGAAAGCTGCCCTCTCCAAAGCAAAAAACACAGCATCTATGGGACCGGACGGTGTCCCAGGCTGTGTCTTACATGAGCTCCAAGAAGAACTGAACCCTCACATTAAGTCACTGTTCAAACTTAGCCTTACTACAGGATATGTAGCCAAAGAATGGCATACAGCTACAGTGGTCCCACTCCACAAAGGTGGTGCCACAACGGACCCCGGAAACTATCGCCCCGTAAGTCTGACTAGTCTGGTCTATAAAGCTATGGAGCGTATTATCATGGAACTCATAAACAAAGACATTGGGAGCCCCCAGACACTGGACCCTACCCAATTTGGCTTTGTTAAGGGCAGATCTTGCCTCTTAAACCTAGTTGATTTCTCTGAAACAGTTACCAAAGCCATAGATGAGGGCAAGGTAGTCCACACAGCCTACCTGGACCTTGCAAAAGCCTTCGACACAATACCCCACTTGGGCATCATAAATAAGCTTACCAGCTTAAATATCAACCCCTATATCACAAGATGGGTTGCAAACTGGCTCAGAGATAGAACCCACATGGTCAGAATCGCAGGTGCCATGTCCGAATCCAAACCAGTTACAAGTGGCATCCCACAGGTCTCAGTTCTGGGACCTCTCTTTTTCGGTATATACTTCTCTGAGGTTCAGGCTAACACGGGGGGATTATGGCTGACAAAGTTCGCAGATGACTGCAAACTGGGGGCCATAATTGAATCTCCAGCTGACACAAGCATCCTCCAAAAGGGTCTCACAGAGACAGATGCTTGGTGCCAGAGCCACGGCCTCAAGCTAAATGCTAAAAAGTGCATAGTCATCCCCTTTGGGAAAAACAAGGTGCCCACAAATTACCACATAGGTGGTAATCCATTAAGTACAGAAGAAGTAATTAGAGATTTGGGGACCAACATAGATAGTAATCTCTCCTTTGATAATCACGTTGCCAAAGTGGTTAGAAAGACCTTCTATATAGCCCACCTTATCACGAACGGGTTCGTGATCTAGATCAAGAGAGGTCATTGTGCCCCTCTACTCGTCACTCATCAGGCCCATAATTGAATATAATGCCCCTTTTGGGATGTACCTTACCCAACACCTGCAGCAACTGGAGAGACCCCAAAAGTACCTCACCAAGAGGATCATGGGCTACAAACAGATGTCCTATGCAGCTCGACTAAAGAAACTCCAGCTCTACTCAGTTGCTTACCGCCTACTCAGAGGCGATCTATGCCTGACGTAAAAAGCCATGTCAAACCCAGAATTAATGGACATGCTCCACCTCAAAAAATCCAAGTCCCTTGGAGCTACACGCTCCAGGGACCTAAACCTCAACACAAAAATAAATAGGACATGCTGGAGGGACAGATTCATTTCCCAGAGGCTCCCCTCACTCTGGAATAGAATCCCAATTCATGTCAGACATAGCCCCTCGCTGACCCTCTTCAAGCGAAATCTGGACGCGTGGATGGGAAATCGCACATTCACCCCTGGGATTTCTTCTGTGTCCCTGCTACACAGAGGCACAGTAAACTAATCTTAAAAGGGTGCCTTCTGTGACCTACTTTACAGAGGCACAGTAGACTAATCTAATAGGGAGGCGGAAGTCAAATACACTCTGGCTAGGCTTATAAATGCCCTAAGGCAGATAGCCTAGTATCTACCTATGAACCTATGAATCTACAGTGAGGAAAATGCAAATGTACCATTCTGCACTGTACGTCGGTCTCCATTTAAACAGTTCGAAGTCTTTTGGTCTTGACCATAAGAAATTCGAAGTTTTGAAGCATTGAAATTTAGAAGTAGACCCATGCTGATATGACCTGGAAGACTTTTGGAAAGAACAGAGTACTGACAAGAGGTCTGTATGTGCCACAGAAGCTGATGATGGTGATGGGGCTACAAACGATTTTTTTTTTTTTTTTTGCATCTTCACAGGACCCAGTCCAATGGCTCCTCTATCTACACCCAATCAGCAGTCACAGGCACTAAAGACTCAGAGACAAACAGCCTTGCAGCCCATTTACTCCTGCTAAGGAAATCCCTCATGAGCTTATCCATTCACAGCTTAGAGTCAAGTGGTAGGGAGTGGGCCAGCTTTGACCGATCTTGCTAGTTGGCCTACCATCTCCCCTAGGAAAGCACCCCCTCCCCAGTGGCTGTGGCTGCTCTTCCTAGCTTTGCTTTATTTGCCCTCCAAGAGTTCTACTCAGTTCTCAGTACATCTTGAAAGCAGCTGTGCAGGCCTGATAGACTCAAGCTCTGCAACTAATACTCCCTGCTCAATGCCACCCATGAGGCAAGCCAGAGCTACCTCCCTCCCTCCAAGATGGGAGAGCAGCTAGTGGCCATTCACTCTCATCCACCACTGCAGGCTACTACCAGAACACAAGCTGCTATACAAATTCGGCTTGCTTGCAACATAGTCAGAGCTCTGTCTCTCTACATAAGTGTCTCACACCCAGAAACAACTTCTGAGCCTAAACAATGGTGTCAACAAAGTTGCTATTAATAAATTTGGCACCAACACAGGAAAAAGCCTTGCAGACACCAGTCTTGTACTCAATATCTTAGAGACTTCTCTTTCAGTAAAACGTTATTCACTTACCATAATGTTCCATCTGTGTTGTTGCCTCTCATTTGCTCTTCAGCCTATGGGTTTCAGATCTGAGCATTGGATCCGAGTTGGCCACATACCAAAGCTGTAGGCTCCAACATCTGAGCTGCTCCACTACCCATGATGCTCTTCTCCTCCAAACCCCCCAGATCGAGTTTGCTGCAGCATAGTGCATCACATAATCATAGTACCAATAAACACGAAAAAATTACTTAAAATAAAGGAATCAGCCAAGTTAGGACACTTCAGGAGCTCAAAGGGGAACAGAAGTATTTGTCCAAAAATTTTCTGTTAGGTCCTTCAAAAGGCAGGGGAATGGAGGGAGGGAAGGTTGAAGAGCAAATGAGAGGCAACAACACAGATGGAATGTTATGGTAAGTACATAACTTCTTTATCTGATGCTGTTGCCTTCATTTACTTTTCAACCAGAGCCAGAGTCCCCAGAAACTGAAAGAACTTGGGAGCCCCTCAAGGAAGAATATTCTGGAGCACAGTGGAACCAAAAGGCTTCCTGGTCCTGGAAATAATGTCCAGATTGTAATGGGAAATAAAGCTATGATGGTTAGACCAAGTAGCAGCAGCACAAATTTCAACTCTGGGAAGTTTAGACCAAAAGGCTGAAGAAGTAGAAACAGATCTAGTTGAATGGACTTTAATATTACTAGGTACGGAAACACCCTTAGAGGAATATGCAAGTTTAATACAACTGGTAATCCAATAGACTAGCGTAACCCTGGAAACTGGTTTACCTAATCTGGACTTAGAAAGAAAAGGATACAAAACGTTGGTCAGATTTCCTGAATGTTTTTGTTCTATTCAAGTAGAAAAGTAGTTGTCTATGTACATCCAACATATGAAGAAGGTACTTTCCCTTGTTCTGAAACTTTGGAAAGATATCTGGAAGATTGATAACTTGGTTTAAGTTAGCCTCAGAAGTGACCTTTAGCAAAAAAGTACAGTTGTGTACACTTACCATAAATGTAGATGTTCGAGTGTATTCACTGTTGCAGTCATTACATTTGGGTAATCTGCTGGCAGATATCCCTCAGTCGGCCTGATTAACAAAGTCTTGGGTCCTGCATCAGTTGCTGTCCCTTCTTCCATGACGTCAGGTCGTCAGGGGTATAAAACATGCAGCCAATGCCATTACATCAGTTTTTCTTGCCCCAGATGTCAGGTGCCCCCCAAATGGGGAGCAAAATATATATATATAAGTAATTAAAAACACAAAAATATACCTCCAAACAAAAGCAAATACACCAAAAAGGCTTTTAAGCATAGTAAAAGAAAGTAGAGGTATAGTAAGAGAAAAACAGGGGGCTGGAGGGAGGGTAACTAGGACTGCAACAGTGAATACACTTGAACATCTACATTTATGGTAAGTGTACACAACTGTACTATGTTCTTCATGTTTCACTGTTGCAGTCATTACATTTGGGTAGATTCCCAAAGCTATGGTTGGGAGGATGGATTTATACAACATTAGGACCAGCTATAAGGCCCTGCAAAACAGCAGTGGCAAAGCCAACTCTGGATTTAGAGAAAATTGGTAAGTGATAATGCTTGGTGAAAGTATGACATGAACTCCAGGTAGCAGTTTCTAGAATATCCCTGGCAGGAACACCTCTGAGAAATGCTGCATAAGTAGATGCAGCCCTGGTGGAATGAGATTTGATCCCCTGAGGGATGGGTTTTCCATGGTGCTTATAGCAAAAATTAATACAATGGCTTATCCATTTTGAAATGGTATGTTTTGAAATAGCCTTCCTCTCTGCCCTTGCAGCAAATGCTACCAGTTGTTCAGATTTTCTTCCAGATTTAGTCCTGTCCAAGTAGAATCTAAGTTGTCTGTGTACATCCAATGAATGCAGAATCCGCTCCCCCTTGTTCTGTGGATTGGGAAAGAAAGTTGGCAAATGAATGGACTGATTAAGAGCCACACTGGATACCACTTTGGGCATGAAGGATGGATTGGTCCTGAGTGACACCCTGTCCGCATGAAAGATGATGAGAGGCTCCACTGCCATAAGGGCCTGTAATTCAGATATCCTTCTAGCTGAAGTAATTGCTAAAAGGAAGGCTGTTTTCCAGGAAAGACATTTTAAGTCTGCAGTAGCAGCTGGCTCAAAAGGAGGTAGAGTTAGTTTCTCCAATACAAAGTTAAGGTCCACGGCAAGGGTTGGAACTCTCCTGAGTGGTCTCAAGTTTTTGGCCCCTATGAGATACTGCTTTAGCAGAGGATGAGAGAAGAGGGGGGGTTCTGTGTTGTAATGAGCTGAAATGGCTGAGCCATGGATTTTTATGGATGAAAAAGACAGGCCCTTGTGAAGTATCTCAGTTAAGTATTGCAAAATCTGATGTAAATTGGGTGCTGCTGTGCTCATCCCTTGAGACTGATTTCAGGCACAGATTCTTTTCCATTTGTCAGCATAAGATTTTCTAGTACTAAGTTTTCTCGCCTCCAAAATGACATCCATCACAGGTTTGCTGAAGGATGCTAAGGTGGAATTTAAATGATTAGCCAAGCTGCAAGATTCAATGTTTGGAGCTGAAGGTGTAGAATTTGGTTCTCCTGCTGAGACAGTAAGGAAGGTGTCTGAGGCAGATGCCATGGAGAAATTTGTGACACATTGTGCAGGAGTGGGTACCAGTGTTGGCGAGGCCAGTCTGGAGCAATCAAAATAATTTTTGGTTTGTCCTGTTTGACTTTTAGTAGAACTTTGGGGAGCAGAGGCAAAAGGGGGAAGGCACAGACTGATAGTTTTTTCCAGATGAAGGACAGAGCATCCACTTTTAGGCTTTTTTGTGAGGAGTTCTTGTGCAAAATTTGTCCAACTGGTAGTTCTAGGGTGAGCCAAAAAGATCTAGGTCTGGGCTCCCCCATTTGCGTGTTAACATGTTGAAAATCCATGGTTCAAATTTCCATTCATGTGGGTCCATGAGATTTCTGCTTAGTTCATCTGCCAGAATATTCAGCTTTCCTGGCAGGAATTGAGCTTGTAGCTGTACCTGGTAGCTCAAGGCCATGTTCCACAGTGCCATGGCTAGTCTGCAGAGGGGGGTAGGAATGTGTACCCCCCTGCTTGTTTATGTACCACATAACTGTGGTGTTATCCATCCTTACCATTAGTTGCCCTGGATGAAGGTAGTCCTTGAAGGCTGTCAGTGCACTCTGTACAGCTAGCATTTCTTTTTGATTGATAGGAAGTTGCATTTGATTTGGGCTCCATTTGCTCTGAATGCACTTCCCTGCCAGATGAGCCCCCCATGCATAGTCTGATGGGTCTGTAGTTAGGGTTTGGGTGGCAGGGGGTGGTGTGAATGGCAGTCCCTTGTTTTGGTGGCAGGCCTCTGCCCACCATAGGAACTCTAGGCGCAGGCAAGGAATGACAGGAATCATTGTTTCCAGGCTGTGACAATGTTGACTCCATAAACTTTTTAAGTACTACTGAAGTTTCCTCATATGCAGTCTTGCATATGGAATTAGAAGAATGCAGGAGGTCATGAACTCCAAGGCTTGCAGTATTTGTCTTGCAGATAGCAGGATTTTTGTGGCCACCTGTTTGAAGTAAGTCACCGAATGAATTTGCTTTTCTGGCATAAGAAAAGACATCTGGGCAGTTGTATTCAAGCTTGCACCCAGGAATGTAATTTTTTTGAGAGGGTACCAGTTGTGATTTCTTTTCATTTATGGTGTACCCTAGACAAGTTAGAACTCTTTTTACAAATGCCAGATGTTTTAGAAGAATTACCTGGTTTTCTGCCTGAATTAGACAATCGTCCACGTATGGATATATTTGAATATTTCTTTGCCTGCAAAATTCAATCACTGGAGCCAAGCACTTTGTGAATACCCTGGGTGCAGTAGACAAGCCAAAGGGCAGTGCAGTGAACTGATAATGCAAGTAGCCTGCTTTGAAGCGTAGGTATCTTCTGCAAGATTCCCTGCTTGGGATATGCAGGTAAGCCTCTTTTAAATCTAGAGTTGCCAACCAGGCATCCTTGCCTAGCATAGGAAGTAACTGGTGAAGTGTCAGCATCTTGAATTTTGGAATGTCCAGAAAGGTCTTTAGAGTAGACAGGTCCAGAATTGGACGCCGTGATTTGTCTTTTCTTTGTACCAGGAAAAGTCTGGAATAGAAGCCTTGTCCCTTTTCCTCTTCTGATACTAGATGAATAGCCCCCATGTTTAGGAGGGAAAGTACTTGTTTCTGAGCCTCTGCCCACTGATTTGGGGGCAGGTCTGGCCACCCGTTTGGAGTTGGCAACATGTGGAAATGAAATCTGTATCCCTGGGACACTATATTTAAAACCCATTTGTCCTGGGTTATAAGTTGCCAGTTATTTGCATGAAGAGCCAGTTTTCCCCCCAAAGGGGCAGCTGAGAGGTAAGTGCTTGGTAATCTTAAAGGATAGTCATTGTTTACCATAAGGTGGTGTTTTGTTATTTCCAGATTTGGAAGTGGAAGCACCCCATTGCTTAGTTTTGAAAGTCCCCTGGGACTGAAACCTTGTGCTTTTAGAGTGCCTAGGTTTGGCTTGAGTAGCTCTGGAAGAGGCTGGAAAGGACCACTTCTTAGTAGGCCAGTGCCTATTAAATCTTGGAGGTTGTACTTGTAAGAAATCTTTCACAGTTTGCATAGATTTAGCTTAATCTTCCATCTTTTTTAGAACTTCTTCAGCCTTATTGCCAAACAGACAGTCCTGCTGCAAAGGAACATCCAACAGTTTTGCTTTAACATGATCAGGCAGAGATTGCTCCATAAGCCAAGCATGCCTTCTAAGCACAGACCCAGTAACAGCAGCCCTACATGAGGCCTCTAAAGAATAAAAACCACATTGCAAAGTATGTTTTCCAACTTGTTCAGCTGAATGCAGTAAATCATGTAAATCTTTATTTTCCACACAGTCAGAAATCAGCATCATTTTCTGTTTAAGCAGTCCCGTGATATGCTGTTGATATTTAAGCATATGGAATTGACAGTTTAAAGCCCTAATTGCCAAGGTTGAAGAAGTATAAACCTTTTTACCCCATCTATATAGCGCCCTGGAGTCTCTATCAGAAGGGGTAGGGTTTTTAGCAGTAGAAGCCTTGGGCCCCTGAGAAATGGTTTCAGGGTCTGCAACAGGAGTTTTGAAAAGGAATTTCTGGGACTCAGGAACCCTGTAGTATCTGTCTGGTTTACTAGGGGCCGGAGGCAGGGAATCAGGGGCCATACTGGATTCCGAAAACACATCATCAACAATGTCTAGTGCAGGAGGTATAGCCAAAGGCCTATGCTGAGGAAAAAGGAAGAAATCCCTAAGCCTCTTTTCAGATTCAGAAAAATCCTGACTTTCCCAGTGGAAATGTTCCCTTAAGGTATGTAAAGTTTCTCCAAAAGAAAAATCCTCAGGGGAAGAAGCAGAGGGAATGGAATCCTCTGCATCAGAGTTCTCATAAGTAGGTATAGACAAATCCAGGTCATTAGAAGAGTCAGAAGAAACAGAATCCTGTTCAGAAGATTCATAGTCAAGTTCAGCCCTAAGTCTCTTAGAAGGGGGGGGGGGTGACTACCCATGATTAGAGTAGCAAACTACTCAGCCAAGCTCCTCGTGATGCCCTGCAGAGTACTACAAGCAGTAGCAAACTACTCAGCCAAGCTCCTCGTGATGCCCTGCCGAGTACTACAAGCAGCAGAGCAGAAAAAGAGTGACTTTCAACAGATTTAAGTATATTTTTTCTCTGCATTTTCTCCTGCAACTGCTAGTCTCGCCGAAAAGTGAATTTTGGTAATTCTGGGCTTTAAAAACTCCTTGCTGCATACTAAAAACTGTTTTTTGCTGTTAGCAATTTTACAAGTAGTTTAAAATCGTTTTTGTACTGTTTAACTGTTGTAGGCTACATACTAAAGTGCGCTAGCCTGATATAAGCATCTAAAGTGTTTTTGTGAATTTTTCTTGCATCTCTGCCAAAAAAGAAAAAAACAAAAAAATAATTCTTGTTTCCTACCTTTTCTAAGCTAGTCTAGTCCAGTTTTCAGGTTTTGCTGAATTCAGGACTGTGGTATAAGTTCCTGTGTTGCCCATATTGTTACTTGGATAGGAGGAAGTTTCTCAGTTCACCAGTGAGAGTGGGAAGCTTTGAGCAGCCTATCTGTCCCTGGAGGAGTGGTCACAGCCCAGCAACTTGTTGTTTATTGGCCATTTTGGGCTAATTCCAAACTCTTTCATCTCCCTGCCTTAAAACCCACATTTGCGTGTTTTTTTGCTTGTAAACTACTCAGCCAAGCTCCTCGTGGTGTCCTGCAGAGTACTACAAGCAGCAGAGTGGAAAAAGAGTGACTTTCAAAAGATTTAAGTATATTTTTTCTCTGCATTTTCTCCTGCGACTGCTAATCTCGCCGAAAAGTGAATTCTGGCAATTCTGAGCTTTAAAAACCCCTTGCTGCATACTAAAAACTGTTTTATGCTGTTAGCACTTTTACAAGTATTTAAAGTTGTTTATTGCACTAATAACTGTTGTAGGCGACACACTAAAGTGCGCTAGCCTGATATAAGCATTTCAAGTGTTTTTGTGAATTTTTCTTGTATCTCTGCCAAAAAAGAAAAAAAACAAAAAAATAATTCTTGTTTCCCGCCTTTTCTAAGCTAGTCTAGTCCAGTTTTCAGGTTTTGCTGAATTCAGGACTGTGGTATAAGTTCCTGTGTTGCCCATATCCTTACTTGGATAGGAGGAAGTTTCTCAGTTCACCAGTGAGAGTGGGGAGCTTTGAGCAGCCCATCTGTCCCTGGAGGAGTGGTTACAGCCCATCAACTTGTTGTTTATTGGCCGTTTTGGGCTAATTGCTAACTCTTTCATCTCCCTGCCTTAAAACCCGCATTTGCGCAGTTTTGTGGGGTTTTGTGCACCGTGCAGCGCCGGTTAGCTAGGGTTAAACTATGAATCCCACCTGGCAAAAAAGGCACTGAACTCTCCGTTTACTGACACCGAACACTACTGTAGATAAATGATCACTTCAGCACTTTGAGATAGCTCCAAAATTTCAAGCACAAGTTAGACGAGCAGGAAAAGTTGAAAAGTCCTTTTATTTCACACAACGAGATGAAACATACAAGTAACCACAAGCGCTTTCGCCCGTTCGTAACGGGCTTTTTCAAGTGTATTAGGTTGTTGCTTCCTTCAATATTTAAACTAAACCAACCCTGCTCATGTGATTAAATTAATTGCATCATTGCCATCAATTAACTAATAAAAAAAATACTTAAAAATGTATACATCTTAAAAAATGTAGTAATAAAAGGACTTTTCAACTTTTCCTGCTCGTCTAACTTGTGCTTGAAATTTTGGAGCTATCTCAAAGTGCTGAAGTGACCATTTATCTACAGTAGTGTTCGGTGTCAGTAAACGGAGAGTTCAATGCCTTTTTTGCCAGGTGGGATTCGTGGTACTGGTTTGTTTGAGTTGTTTTGCTTTAGGGTTAAACTATTCCAGGCTCCACAAAGTCTGCTCTTTAATTTTTCCCTTAGAACCAGTATAACTCTCAAACTAAGCACTCTAACGTCTCTTTTACAGCCAAGCACTTGCTCCAAGCTCTCAGTAAGCATTAATAAACGCTAACACAACACCTCCCCTTTACTAAACAATAGTTCATATGGCTCCCTATCTCGTCCCTACCAGGAAATCAGCAAACAGTTCAGTTATCCATACAGGCATGTCCAAAGAGCAGTTTCAGGTATACTCTCCAGTCCAGCTGGTGAATCTGGGAATCTTGAGGCAATGTTACAATTGCCTCATGTACACAGACAACTTTCCAACAAACACAAATGTATGTGAGAGATGCAACTATACAGCCAAACTGGAGGCCAAGCTCTCTCAACCCAAAGCTGGAACAGCCAGTCAGGAGGAGAAGGGAAACACTTGCACCGCACTTCCAGTCTCACATAAAACAATCATACATGCACCAGCAAACAACACACATAAATCAAAAACATACTCGGAGGCTCTAAATAAAAATTTGCCTAAGCAGCAGAGACCTCCAAAGCAGACATCCAAGCAACCTCCACCCTCAAACAAAAACCACATATCACATACTTCACAAAGTCAATGTGCCAAGCAACCACAGCCTATAAGGCACAGCAACACACCCAATACACTAGTAATAGGTGACTCTATTGTCAGGCACACTGATATCCCACTCACTAGACTGAACAAGGAGAAGGTTACTGTGAGCTGCCTGTCGGGTGCCAGGATCTGCCACATAACACAGGCACTCAGGTCACTCCGAAACAGGTATAAATGTGACTTTGTCATTGTACATGTTGGTGTGAAGGACCTGAGACGTACCTCCCTGTACTACATGAAAAGAGACATAGAGGAGCTCTCTGATCATGTAGCCCAGGCCGGTATGACCCTGACCCTGAGTAGCATCTTGCCCTCACCAAGAATGATGCCACAGTACAAGGAAAAAATGATCAGTTTTAACAACTGGATAAGCTATTGGTATCATTCAAAGGGGATCCAGTGTCTGTCAGCCTGGGACGACATGTTCGACAAGCCACACTGCTTCGCCAGAGATGGCTTGCACCTGTCGCCCTTAGGCTTTCGAATACTGGCCAAGGCTCTTGCCACCCCCATACTGTCTTTTTTAGGCAAGGCTCAAAAGACAAACCTGCCTCCATAAACAATACAAGAAACCAAAAAACTGAGGGTAATGCTACTCAATGCCAGAAGTCTAAACCTCAAAATGCACACACTCGAGGCACTCCTTAGCATGGCGCAAATCGATATATGTGCAGTAACAAAAACCTGGTTCAAAGCTCCAGAAAGCACCCCAGCACTACCAGGCTACAACTCATACCATAACTTCCAGCCCCCAAACCCGTACCGAAATACAAAAGGAGGGGGTGTATTCATTTTCATAAAGGATACCCACACCTCCAGCTTAGTAGCACAGCACGAGGCCTCGGAGACCATCCATGTGCAACTAACAGTGGGCAAAGCTGCTTTTCAGATCGCAGCCTGCTACAGATCACCTACCCTGTCTCAGGACCCTCACTCAGCATTCCTGAGAACACTGAAAAATATAAAGGTCCTACCAAATACTATGATATTAGGAGATTTCAACTACCCAAACATTAACTGGGAGAATTACTCAAGTATAAACTCCTTTGCCCTATGCTTCCTAGAGTTTATAAACTCAAATGCCCTGGAACAGCTGATCACCACACCCACTAGAGGTGACAATATACTGGACCTGATCATCACCAACATGGGGGATCAGTGTTCCACACCAGAGGTAAACCCTTCACTGGTAAGATCAGATCACAAACTAATCACACTGGACATCCACATCCCGACCCCACCCCCAGTCAAGGAAACCACTGTGAAAAACTTTTCAAAAGCAAACTTCACACTTCTCAAGACCAAAGTGGAAAGTTTCAAAGCCCCCTTGCTAAAGGATAATGCTATCCAATCTGCAGAATCCTTTACAAGTGCATTCTATGAGCATCTACAGGGATGCATGGATCGAGCCATCCCAAGTAAAACCAAGACTCACTCCTCCAAAAAGAGGAAACCAGTCTGGTAGTCCCCAGCCATAAATAAGCTATACAACAGAAGGAGGAAACTACTACATGATAGAGCAAAATCCCAAAATGGAAAGGCATCACTGATCAATATTAGCAAAAAACTATGATTGCTCATAAAATCATCCAAGGCCAGTTTCGAAAGAAAAATTGCCATGGTCTCCAAAGATAACCACAAAGCCTTCTTTAGCTATATCAAAAATTTAGGTGGCAACTCTCAGATATGCTCTGAGCTAGTGCAAAATGGCAAAAAATACACTGAACCAACTGACACTGCAAATATCTTGGCGGACAAGTTCAGTGCAAACTTCACCCCCCCCTCACCCCCAAAAGGGCCCGTGTTCATTCCAGAAGAATGCAGAGCCCCAGACATCACGGACATGCAGGTAAAAACAGCCCTCTCCAAAGCTAAGAACACAGCATCAATGGGACCGGATGGTGTCCCAGGCTGCGACTTACACGAGCTCCAAAAGGAACTAAACCCTCACCTAAATTCACTGTTCAGACTCAGCCTTACCACAGGCTATGTACCCAAAGAATGTCGTACAGCAACAGTCATCCCACTCCACAAAGGTGGTGCCACAACAGAACCTGGGAACTATTGCCCTATAAGCATGACCATCCTGGTCTGCAAAGCTATGGAGCGAATTATCATGGAACTCATAAACAGAGACATTGGGAACCTCCAGACACTGGACCCTACCCAATTCAGCTTTGTTAAAGGCAGATCCTGCCTCCTAAACCTAGCTGACTTTTTTGAAACAGTTACCAAGGCCATAGATGAAGAGAAGGTAGTCCACACAGCCTACCTGGACCTCGCTAAGGCCTTCGACACCATTTCCCACTCTGGCATCATAGACAAGCTTACCAGCTTGAACATTAACCCCTATGTCATGAGATGGGTGGCCAACTGGCTCAATGATGGTCAGAGTTGCAGGTGCCATGTCCGATTCTAAACCAGTCAGGGCTTGGTCCTGGGACCCCTCCTGTTCGGTTTATACTTCTCTGAGGTACAGGCAAGCACGGGAGGACTATAGCTGACCAAGTTCACAGATGACTGCAAACTGGGGGCCATAATAGACTCTTCAGCTGACACAGACATCCTCCAGAAGGGTCTTACAGAGACAAATACCTGGTGTCAAAACTATGGCCTTAAGCTGAATGCCAAAAAATACATAGACATCCCCTCTGGAAAAAACAAAGTGCCCACGAATTACCACATAGGTGGTAATCCACTAGGTACGGAAAATGTAATTAGGGTCCTGGGGACCCAGGTAGATAGCAACCTCTCCTTTGATGATCACATTGCCAAAGTGGTTAGAAATTCCTTCTATATAGCCCACCTAATCATGAAAGGGTTAATCTCTAGATCAAGAGAGGTCATTGTGCCCATCTAATCATCACTCTTTAGGCCCATAATAGAGTACAATGCCCCATTTGGTATGTACCTTACTTGGCACATGCAACAAGCTGGAAAGACCACAGAAGTACCTCACCAAAAGGATCATGGGCCTCAAAGAGATGCCCTATGCAGCTCGACTAAAGAAACTCCAGTTCTACTCGGTTGCTTACCGCCTGCTCAGAGGTGATCTATGCTTGACGTATAAGGCCATGTCCAACCCGGAATTAATGGACATGTTCCACCTCAAGAAAACCAAATCTCTTAGAGCCACACGCTCCAGTGAATTAAACCTCAGCACAACAATAAACAGGACATGCTGGAGGGATAGATTCCTGTCCCAGAGACTTCCCTTGCTCTGGAATAGAATCCCAGTTTATGTTAGGCAGAGCCCCTCGCTGACTTTCTTCAAGAGGAATCTTGACGAGTGGATGGGAAATCGTAAACTTACCCCTGGGATCACTTCAGTGGCCCTGCTAGACAGAGGCCCAGGAAACAAATTTAAAAGGGAGGTGAAAGCCAACACATTCTGGCTAGGCTTATAAATGCCCTTGGGCAGACAGCCTAGTACCTACCTAATTAAATCTTCAGCCATTTTGATAATTTGTTTTTTAGGCACAGGGGCCTGAACATGTGGCCTGGGCATCGTTTTTTAGACATAGATCGAGATTTAGGCCTTAGTATTGAAGATGGAGTCGGTTTAATATGCAAATCTGTAGGCCTGAATACACCCTCAGAAGCCAGTGCCTGCACAGCGGCTCCGGACCCATCCAAGGTAGAGACATCCACGGGTTCCATAGGTGAAGCATCTCATGGCATACCAGACTCCAAATGGGTCTCAGAAGAGGCCTGCGAATCAGAAGTAGCGGGTATCATGGGCTGCGAAAGCGCCTCACTGAGGACCGGCAAACTGGCGACTGGCTTAGGAGAAGCGTCGTCTGCAGTTTTGGACCTCAGCGGTCTATCTCTGTCTTTTTCTTTGCGTTTTTTTGGTATTCCGGTAGTCGGATGGCCAACCAATGTCATTTCTGGATAATTAAACCAAGAACCGAAATATTTAGAAGCAAAAATGTACCAATGATGGATAGTGCGTAGATTAAATAAAGCACAAAACCATCAGCAAGGTACGTCGTGGTCAGGGCCTAGGCAAGGAATACAGTACAAATGAAAATCCTTATGAGGTATTTGCTTCCCACAAGTAATACAATTATTAACTTTTACTGACATCAGTAAGGAGCAAGAAAAAGTTTCCCCAATGGGGTACTTAGCTTTTAGTTGAAGACTTCGGTTCTGAAACTCGAAAACGAAAATTTCAGGAGTCGGCCGACTGGCACTTGCGAACTGCTTCTGCTTTGGGCACCGCGCAGCAAGAAAGACTGATGTAATGGCATCAGCTGCATGTTTTATACCCCTGACGACCTGACGTCGTGGAAGAAGGGACAGCAACCGACGCAGGACCCAAGACTTTGTTAATCAGGCTGACTGAGGGCAACCTGCCAGCAGATTACCCAAATTTAATGACTGCAACAGTGAAACATGAAGAACATGGAAGGATTATTGCATAAAGTCTGTCCTTGTCTAAAATCAGATATGGAAGCTTGCAAGACAAAGCCTGTAGCTCGGATATCCTCTTGGAGGAAGTAATAGCCATCAAGAAAATTGTTTTCCAAGTCAGAAACTTTAAGTGTATTTTCGCTGACGGTTCAAAGTGGGGGTGAAACTAAAGCCTGAAGAACTAATGTGATGTCCCAAGGAAGGGTAGGATCCTTAAGAGGAGGATGTAGGAGAAAGGTGCCCTTCAGGAAGGCCTTGTACAGTTTAGATGAAGCTAGGGAGAAAGAGTCATCCCCTATGTGAAAATTGGAACTGGTGGCAAGTTTCACTTTCACTGTAGAAAATCTTGCATCATTATTAAAGCGGTAAGCCAAGAAGTCCAAAACTGCTGAAACTGATGCAGAATAGGGGTCTAAATTGTCCTGATCAGCCCAGATAGACAACTGCTTCACCCTACTGTCATATAACTTTCTAATGGACAGGTTGTGCACCGCAATCAAAATTTTTCTGACTGGGGAGGAAATCCCAGGAGTTCTAGCCATCACTGGAAGTGGAGAAACCAAGCAGTTAGTTTCAGGTTTGAGAGACCTGGGTTGGAGTGCCCTGAGGGGTGGGAGAGGCATCCAGAGTCTAAGATGGACAAATGAGGTAACACCAAAGGAAGGGGAACCAAACTTGACAGGGCCAAAAAGGGGCAAAGAGAATGACTTGGCACTTCAACCTCTGTGTTTTCTGTAGAAATTTGGGAAATAGTGGAAAGGATGGATAGGCATAATGTAGACCAGGGGGCCACACATGGACTACAGCATCTCTCTGTAACTGTTCCTGTGGAGGGATCAGGGCAAAAAACTCCTGCACTTGGTGTTGGAGGGAGACATGAACAGGTCACAGCAAGGTTGATCCCATCTCTGGAAGATCATATTTGCCACTGTAGGATTGAGAGACCACTCGTGAGGCATCAGAATGGTCAGGCTGAGCCTGTCCGCTAGGATGTTCAGCTTCCCTGGAATGTGCGTCACAGTGAGAAAGCAGTTTGAAGAAATCGCCCATTGCCACAACCTCATGGCTTCTCGACACAAGGGATAAGATGTGTTTCTCCTTGCTTGTTGATGTACCAGACCACCGACATGCTGTCTGTCTGAATAGCAACAGTTTTGGTGGGGAGAGAGGAGTGGAGGCCTTGCAATGCTAGAAGCACTGCGCTTGTCTCTGGAACATTTATATGCAAATTGGCCTCTAGAAGGGACCACATGCCTTGGATTGTCTGTCCCAGATAATGCCCCCACCAGAGTTGGGAAGCATCGGTAGTCACAGTGGCTGAGGGGGGAGGAAGGATGAAAGACCAGCACTGGAGAAGATTTTCTGATTGGATCCACTGGGTGAGAGACTGTTTGCATGCTCATGACATCCTGATTTGGTAGTTCAAAGGGTAACTAAGAAAAGATCATTGCATGACTAAGTTCCACTGAAGCACTCATGTGAAGGCGGGCTAAGGGTACCAGAGTGATTGTTGCAGCCATGGACCCCACAGCCCAAAGAACAAGATTGGCTTGGGGGAAAGGAGTGTCTATAAGTTGTCTGACATGAGATCTCAGACTGGAAATCCTGTTGGGAATAAGAAGGGCTAGAGATCAAACGGTGTCCAAATGAGCTCCGATAAAGTCTATGACTTGAACTGGAAGAAGATGGGATTTGTTTTGATTGACAGAGCTGCCCAAGATCGAGGCTAGCTGAAGTAGGTAATCTCTGGCTTGAAGGAGTTGATGCCTGGTGGGAGCAGTTAGGAGCCAATTGTCTAGGTAAGGAAATACCTGGAATCCTTGCAGTCTCAGTTGAGCTGCTACTACTGCCATACATTTGGTGAACACCCTGGGAGCTGTGGTAAGACCAAAGGGCAGTGCTCAGAATTGGTAGTGATTGGCTCCCAGCCTAAAGCGGAGATACCTTCTGGAGTGCCTGTTCATCTTGATGTGATAGTACATGTCCTGAAGGACTATAGAGTACATCCAGTTGTCTTTCTGCAGGAATGGCAGAATGGACTGTAATGTGACCATTCAGTACTTGAAATTAGCAACTGACTAATTTAGAGAAGTAAGATCCTGAATGGGTGTAAGGTATCCTATCTTTTGGGGCACTAAAAAGAATCTTGAGTAAAAGCCTGATCCAAGTCTGTCTGGGCAGACACTTTGAATGACTCCTTTTGAGAGCAGATTTGCATTCTCTAACGCTGCCACCTCCAGGTGATTGGGTGGAACATCGTGGAGGATCAACCTTGGAGAATGTTTTTGGAAAAAAAGAGTACAGAATAGCCTCTGGATATAATCTTTAACACCCAACAATCTTTTGTGATGGCTTCCCAGGCTGTTGGGTGTAGAGACAAAAGTCCCCTGACTGCCTACAGAGTAGAGCATTTGGGCAATCCTTCAGGACTGCTGATAGGGTCAGTCCAAGAAAGAATCTCGAGACCCTTGATTCATCAGACCCCCCTCTGCCGTGAGGGCGGCATCTGTTATTACAACCATTTCCCCCCTCTGCCTCTGGGAGAAAAGTCCCCTTGTGAGTCCTAGAAAGGACCCTACAATTTATGGAACCATAGCTTCTTACCTCCACGCTGGTTCCTGGAAAAGTTCCACTGTGAGGTAGAGATGCGTTTCCTGATGCCAGATAAGGTCTTTCTGTCCTTTTCACTTTGTAACAGTGCATCTTTAACAGTCAGACCAAAAAGGGTCAAACCATCAAAGGAAGCATTGACAAAAGATGCCTTATAGGATTCTGAAAAATCACACAGCTGCATCCCGGCATGGCGTCTGACAGCAATGCCTCATCCGGCCACCCGTGAGGCACTCTCTGCTGCATGAGCAATTAACCTCATGGACATATTGGAAATGGACTGGAGGGTGACCATTCTTGAGGAATAGGACTTTTCTTCCTCAGCAGACATGGACCCTGGGACTAAGCCAGAGAGTTCCTTAATCAAGTCCTTCTGTAGCCTAGTTACATGTGCCAGGTAGTTCAGAGCACACAATGTGAATGTTGCTGAAGTGTAAACCTGCTTTCCAAACTTGTCTAATGCCCTAGACTCCTGTTAGGGGGATGGACAATAGAGCTCTGCTGGGCTACCTCCTTTTTGGTGGCAGCTGCAACCACCATGGCATCGACGGGAATCCTTTTAGTCCAGTGTGGTCGATTAGGAGGGGCACTAAGGATCCTATCTGGCCACTTGGGAATAGGTTCTGCTGTGTCCGGTTCCTTCCATGCCCTGCAGGACACAAGGTTAATAAGAAGGGTCTGCGTGGGGGGGGGGGGGCACTCAAGAAGAAGATGGGCCTGATCCAAAGGCTTCCAGAAACACAGATTCCTCTGGATTATGGCTTTTGGAAGACCAACTACCTTTTTGGTGTAGGATTTCCATTATGTTTCCAAAAGAGACATCCTTGGGTGGTGATTAGGGGTACCCTTCTCCTTCATTGAGATCACTGTCCTCTGTGAGGGATTCCAAAGGGGAATCCAGGTGTCTCCTTTTAAACATGTGCTTTTGAGGGACGTATTTGGTGGGGTGTTCCAGAGAGGTATCAGAAGACTCCAGGGGTTACAAATGGGAAGCAGGCTGACAGTCCTTTTGGCAGGCTGTCCTGGAGGGGACAGAGTAGATGTCTCAGGTACAAAAGCAGCTGGGGGGGGGGGAACCAGAGTCCAAAGTAGGCAGAGTTAAGGCTCTTCTGGGTGCAGAGAAAACCCTCTCCACAACCTCAAAAGCCAAAGCAGATTGGGAGACAGCAGGGACCCCTGCCAGAGCCAAAGCTATCGATGGGGAAGCTCTGCGAGCCCCAACTGCCCCCAGATCCAAACAGTGAGTCGGAGCCAAGCCATCAAATGCCGAAGCCCCAAGAGGAAAAGATAGCTCTGAAAATTTTGTATTCGATGCCGAAGCTACGGCTCTGAAACAGTTGGAGCAGGGTAAGACAGGGAGATCGCTAGGGTAAAGATAACCATTCTGGTCATCTCCGCTGTCTCGGCTCCAGGAAGGCTCTGACCCAAAAATTTCAAGATCCTGGGTCGGATCTGCGAAGGAGCAATAGGAATGAAGGCAGGGATGTTGCTTGTGGAACTAGGAGGGGTCAGAGCAGGCAGCTGGATATGTGCCTTGAGAAATTTCACCATTATACTGTCCATCTCGGCTTTGGAAAGGCTATGGGAGGACCTAACAGAAGAAGCTACTGAAACAGGCAAACAGGGCCTAGCTGCTGCAGGAGAGGAGACTTAGGTCTAAAAGATGCAAACTTGGGAGAGAAACTACGGCTCCAGCAAGGAGGGGAGGCTTGTATGACTATCGGAGCTGAAGCAGCCGGCTCCAAGGGCCTCAGAATTTTGGCAGGAGGATCTCCCAAGTGGCAAGGTCTGCTGGGGAATCTCTTCCTATCTTTGTGCTTTCTAGAGGGGGTTTATCCCCTGAAGTGGAAGAGGTGGCTGAAGATGAGGACCTTGGGAGAGGTCCCTTTAAAATAAGTTTGTTACTGCAGTCAATGAGTGTCTGCTGATTGAAACTGGCACAAACAGAACAAGCAGTCAAGATCAGCCAACCCTAAACAAATACTCTCAGTGTTCTCATCTGAAACTGAGATTTAGTGCCCACAAGTGCTG
The DNA here is from genome assembly GCF_019279795.1 of Protopterus annectens. Taxonomy (NCBI): domain Eukaryota; kingdom Metazoa; phylum Chordata; order Ceratodontiformes; family Protopteridae; genus Protopterus; species Protopterus annectens. The sequence continues at coordinate 191,190,981 of NC_056738.1, forward strand.
CACTTTTTAAATTCAATGGGTTTAGAATCAGACATGCTCTTAGCAAGCAACAGCAACAAGGTAACAGAATAAGGAAGCACAACAAACATCAAACAATTAGACCTAATGAAACTAAGTACACAACACTGAAGTAAAGAAATCTACTTTTATTTTTAAATAACACTAGGATACATGTAGATAGATGATAATAGATATATAGATACAGATATAAAGATCTAAGTATATAGCTAAACAGTCAGAATGGAAGGAGTAGGGAAGGGGAGGAAAGATACCAAAAAACCCTCTTTTCCTGACACAGAATGGAGATAGACTGATAGGAGGACTAATAGAGAACAACAATAATCAAAATACTAAAAAGAAAACTGTCAGACAATTCACTCTGTGAATGAAGGAAGCCCTGAGGAGCTCACAGTGTTAAGAACATGGCAAATGAGATTTGAGGGATTTGGAGGAGAGGAGTATCATAGACAGGGGAGGAGCTCAGATGTTGGAGCCTACAGCTTTGGTATGCAGCTGAGTCAGATCTGATGCTCAGATCTGAAACCCGTATGTTGAAGAGCAAATAAAGGCATCAACATCGGATGAATGTTAGACTCAGAGTTAATTAATTTAGGAAAATAATTATTCTTCACAACTTACAAAATAATTTCTGGAACCATTTCTTTTATTTCCTTTTTGTGCTGAGGACCTGGAGAAAAATGCCTCGGCTTATAAGCCTTTGTGCGGCTTGTGTTTACATTTCCCAGACCTGAAGGATTTATTCAGTTATAGAAATACTAAAGTTCAAGAACCAATTTTGTAGCTGTTGACTATGTTCAAACACATGACGCTAAAGATGATGTGATGGGTTAGACTATAAGGGTTTTCTTGTACATACAGCACTTCTTTTGCCTTATGGTCACAAAGGGTATTAGAAGTAAACCCTTGACCAATTTTTAAATAACATACAGTTTTTACTGCTGTCAAAGAGACATAGCAACAGAATGCATATACAAACATGATTAACTTTCTTTTCCATTTACATCGATTTTACTCATTCACACAAGCTTAAATTTTATATCAGCTTCCTCCTTGTTGCAAAGGTGCTTTCCTGTTTTCAAGGCAAAACTAATTCACACTTTCAAGCTGGTTATGATCACAGACCTATCACAATGCTCAATACTATTTCTTCCTCTTATTTATCATCTGCAACACTACAAAATTCTCCTTTCCAAATACCCACAGTCAGCAAACAGGTGCATTTTCATCCATAATATTGCTCAATACAGGCTGTAAGTCAGTTCTGTCACCTTCCTCAGGGTGTCCTACTTTCATTCTTATCTCCTCAATCCTCCATCATAAGCCAATCTTCTTATTCAATATTAAGCTTTCTCTTTCTTCATTTCATACTTTGAAAGAGTGTACAGTGCTTCCAATTTATCAACAATCATTCTGTTACTCTTATTGCTATCACACTCCATGACCTCAACCATGCAAGCTTCGCGTTTTTCCCTTTTTATTCAACATAATTTAAACAATGTCCTCTTCCAGCTTATTCTTGCCTCTGCTCTTCTCATCTTCTTCACCTGCTATTATCATCATGCCCAGGTAGAAGAACAGAAGCACAAGCTCCTTTACCAGCAACACTTTATGAACAATAAATCACTTTAACCAAAGCTGGCACTTCATGATATTGCAGTTCACTTTTTGTGCTTTTTTCCATTAATTTTGTTCCATCTTTATAATACTTAAGTCCATTCAGCATGACATACACCATACTGCTGCACTATTTATTCTTTCACCTCCCCTTGTAGGGCAGGCATCATTACTTATTCATTCTCAACAATATTTTAAATACCCGCTGTCCTCAGGTTTATATTTTGTTTTATGAGTACAATCATCTAAGCCACCCTAATCTTCCTCATTATATGCTTATTGAGCTATTACCTCCACAAATGTAAATTTAGGAAGGTTTCACAGCTACAGTATAAATGCCTCACATCATTATTATGAAATAACAGTTCTTTCGACTATAAACAGCTATTGTGCACATAACTGCCATGATAAGAAAAACAAATTTAAATTTCAACAATTTCAGGATAATATTTTTTAATAATCTTTGTTGGTTGTTCATTTGGGAACAGCCTATTGACAGCAGTTCTTGCAAATGTTGACAAACTGAACCAAAAGTGCTACAACATCATTCAGCAACAGTGGAATTTTCTCTTTTCTCCACTGTTGTGCAAACACAGAGTAGTTGCATAAGAGTTTGGGGGGTGTAGGAGTATCCCCCAACACAGGTGGTGTGGGAGAGCTTGTCTCCCTGCAAATAAAAAACTTATTCCCACCCCTTGGTTCACCGAAAGATGTTCTGGCAGTTTTCAGTGAATTAGTTTCAAGAAATTTGTTTTAACCGATCAAGAAGACTGCATTCAATCATCTTCAGTCTGAAAAATAACTCCAAATCATTCCAAATTTAAACTATAGAGACAAGTTATATGTAAGGATAGCCTCTTCTTGAAGACATTGACTTGCCTTCAAGTGTTTTCTAAACAGAAGAAATCTAAGATTTATATATCCTTTTGTTTTTCTTGCATCTCAAGACTTTAATAATGCCATTTAAATTCACCTGCTCTGCAATCCTAACTCTTAATGAAAAAAAAGAATAACTTTAAATACTTTCAAACTGTAAACAAAGCTTCAAACCTTTAATAATGTTAATCCATACTCATCATTCATCAAGTCTAATACTCGTCTCCAGTGAGTATTTACACATTCCTCTGGCTCTTTATAAATCTTTCTCTGTATAATCCTGTTTTTAATAGATTCATATAGTTCCTTTCAACAATGTTGATGTGAACATTTATATCTTCTCAGCCAATTCAGATTTTTCCTCACTTTCATCCTTAATCCCTGCTGATGTACTCGCATCTAATTTACTCCAATGGAGCTCAGGAAATTTGCACTGTAACTTCCAGTAGGTGGAGCCTAAGCCTTTTGACAGAATCAAATTATGTCCTCACATTTCAAACAAATGTTCATATCTCTGGGATAATAGGAGTTACTAAAGAAGTGTAAATGTCAAACTTTTCAGCACAAACTATTTTTACAGTGGTATTATTCTTTAGGTTCTAGGTCTTAAACCAGATTTTATAAGTCACAGTAAACACAATGAGAAGTTATGTACTTACCATAACATTCCATGTTAGTTGTCTTCTTCTCGCCTTCTTTCTTGCTGGATGGGTTCAGAGCCGAACCTTGGCTCCGACTCAGCCTAATACTAAAGCTTGAGGGCTATTTTTACTGGCTCGAGGCTATACTATGTCCCATAATGCTAGGCGTGATATACCCAGATCTCATTTGATAGCTAACACTATGGACATACATGTCCCACCACAAGAGATAATATATTTAACAAATATATCTAACCTCCTCTACATATAACGCTTATAAGGGTACCAAAGGGGAGCAAGAGAGCTAGCTGAGGAGATAACTCTGGTGACAAAAAACACCTCGTACAAGATACTCTAGGTCTTTCCAGGCTAGGGGGATGGAGGGTGGGACGCAAGAAAGAACGCGAGAAGAAGACAACTAACATGGAACGTTATGGTAAGTACATAACTTCTCAATGTTAAGTTGTCAATCTCACCTTCATTCTTGCTGGATGGGACAGCATCCCTAGCACCTTAGTCCCAGGTGGCTCAATGGAACAGACTCTTGAGTACAGTGGAACCAAAATCAGCCCGACTTCTGGAGGCTATGTCCAGTTTGTAATGAGAAATGAAGGTATGAGGGGAGGCCCATGTGGCCGCTGCACAAATAGAATCCATAGGTAACCTTGTTTGAAAAGCTACTGAGGAAGCTAATGCTCTAGTTGAATTAGCTCTAGGCTTTGCAGGGAGCTCCTTATGCCTCAATTGATAGATTAACGTGATAAGAGCGGTCAACCATCTGGACAAGGTTACTTTAGAAACTGGCCAGCCTTGCTTTCCTTCAGCGTAAGACAGGAAGAGCTGTTCTGATTTTCTCATCTGTTTAGTTCTATCCAGATAGAAACATAGTTGACGGTGAAAGTCCAAACAATGTAATCTTCTCTCAGCTCTATCTGTATAATTTGGGAAGAAGACTGGGAGATCAATGGTCTGGTTGAGATTTTTTTCAGAGAGTACCTTAGGTAAAAAAGATGGATTAGTCCTAAGAGACGCTCTATCTTTGTGAAAAACAAGATAAGGGGGGGCGCACAGAGAGTGCTTGTAGTTCCGAAACCCTTCTCACTGAGGTAATGGCTGCCAAGAAAAGTGTTTTCCACGAGAGCAGTTTCAAGGAGAAAGGAAGCAGCTGGCTCAAAAGGAGGAAGAATTAAGGAAGACAGTACCAAATTTAGATCCCACGGTGGAGGAGGATCTTTAACCGGGGGCCAAAGTAATAGGGTTCCTTTCAGAAAGGCTTTGCAAAGCTTGTGGGACATAATACTGGCCTCTGACAAGCCAACATGGAAATTTGCAATAGCTGCCAACTGGACCCTGATAGTGACTGAGGAAGAGCCCATTTGGAAAAGTTCCATCAAAAATTCTAGAACTGTTTGGACAGGAGCTGTGAACGGGTCAACTTGATTTTTCCTTGCCCAAATAGAGAACCGTTTCCATTTACTAGCATACGTCCTTCTGGTGTTAGACTTGTGAGAGGCAAGGATAATATCACGTACTGACTGAGAAATTAAGGGAAGCCTGGCTAGGGTTGGAAGTGGAGCAACCAAGCTGTGAGGTTGAGAGATGGAAGGGATTGGTGCAGCCCAACCGATTGATGGGTTAGAAGGTCTGGCACTGGGTCCAGATGCCAGGGCTGCTCCAGCAGATGACATTGCAGGAACGGAAACCAAACTTGTCGGGGCCAGTAAGGGGCAATGAGGATCATCCTGGATCTCAAGACACTTGCTTTCTGGACTGAGTAATTAAGGGAAAAGGGGGAAAAAAGCATACAGAAGACCCCGGGGCCAATAGAGCGTCTCTGGGAGGGAGACCCGGGAGAGGAAAAAGGGTGAAGAATTCCTGACACTTGCTGTTATGAGGGGTTGCGAAAAGGTCGCAGCAAGGCTGACCCCACCTTCTGAATATTTGTTCCACTACTAGCTGATTGAGAGACCACTCGTAGGGCATGAGAATGGCCCTGCTCAATCTGTCTGCTATGACGTTGGACTTCCCGGGAATATGCGTTGCTACCAGAAACCGTTGAGAAGAGATCGCCCACTGCCAAAGTCTGAGCACTTCCCAACATAGGGGGTAGGACCTGGTTCAGCCCTGCTTGTTGATGTACCACACTACAGACATATTGTCTGTCTGAATTGCAATCGTCCCAGTGGGAAGAGAGTCCTGAAGGGCCTGCAACGCCAAAAGTACCGCTCTCATTTCCAAGACGCTGATGTGCAGGTGGCACTCGAAGTGTTGCCATGTGCCCTGGACTGTCCTGCCCTGAAAATGCCCCCCCACCTTATCAGGGAGGCATCCGTAGTCACGGTGGCAACTGGAGGGGGGAGAACAATAGGTCTGCCTTGAAGCACCTGAGGTGATACCATCCACCAAGAGAGGTGTCTCTTGCATGACTGAGTGATGAGAATGTTGTGCGACATGGGAAGCTGCTGGAAGGACCATTGGGAAAAAAGCATCCAGTGTAGTATCCGCATATGAAAACGAGCTAGGGGGAGCAAGGTGATTGTTGCTGCCATTAGACCAAGTGTTTTTAGTACAAATCTGGCTTGGACTCTGTCCTCCTGTAGTAGGATTTGGACATGGCTGCGAATGTTTGAAACTCTTGTAGGTAGTTTTGCTGACAACTCCACCGTGTTTAACACAGCACCTATGAAGGTAATATTCTGACAAGGTGACAAGGCAGACTTTTCGAAGTTTATAGAGATGCCTAGCGCTTTGCACGTTTGTACGGCGTAATCCCTGGCTTGAAGTAGTTAGTGCCTGGTGGTGGCAGTAAGGAGCCAGTCGTCTAAATATGGAAACACCTGGAATCCTCATCGTCTCAGGTGAGCCGCAACCACTGCCATGCATTTGGTAAAAACCCTAGGGGCTGTGGTGAGGCCAAAGGGCAGGGCTCTGAATTGGTAGTGACTGGTTCCCAGCCGGAAGTGGAGAAACCTTCTGGATCGCCTGTTCATATGATAGTACGCATCCAATTGTCCTGACCCAGAAAGGGTAGAATGGACTGTAACGTGACCATCCGGAATTTTGTTCTTTGGATAGACTTGTTCAGCCTGCTGAGATCTAAAATAGGTCTCCAGTCCCCTGTCTTTTTTGGTACCAAAAAGAATTTGGAGTAGATTCCGGATCCTTGTTGGTCTGCTGGGACTGGTTGGATGGCTCTTTTTGATAGCAGCTTTGAAATTTCTGACACTGCTTGATCTCTCAGACCGGGTGGAATATCTGGAAGAGGCCCTTTTGGTTGTTGTGGGGTGTGGATGAAGGGGATTCTGTAACCCTCAGATATGATCGACCGTACCCATTTGTCTTGCGTGAGGGAATGCCAGGCTACTGGGTACAGTAAAAGTCTTCCCCCGACTGCCTCCGAAGGTGGACAGTCGGGCAGATCCTCAGGGGTGCTGGAAGGGTTTGTCAGAGAAAGATTCTCTGCTACCCTGATTTTGCGGACCCCCCCCCTGCCCCTAGGGCGGCGTCTTTTATTGTTCCCTCCTCTGCCTCTGGAGGGAAGCTCACCACATGCGTCAGGCAGTATTCCCTGGGGTTTGCTGAACCACATCTTTCCGCCCTTTTGACCCTTAGGGTACGGTCTAGAAGGGGTGGAAAAACAGACTCCCATGGCAGAGAGAGTCTTGCCTTCCTGCTCACACCTGGTCAATGTATCCTTCACTTGAGGTCCAAACAAGGCAGAACCGTCAAAGGGGGTGTTAGTGAAGGATGCCTTGAAGGGGTCAGCAAAGTTGCAAAGCCGCATCCAGGCATGTATCCTTACAGCAACGCCCGTGCCTGCGGCCCTACTCGCTCCATCGGCTGCATAAGAAATGAGCCACATGGAGGAGTTGACAATCGAGTTCAGGGTTCCCAGCTGGGAGTTGATCTTCTCCTAAGACCCCACAGCTGTTGGGTCCTGTAAGGTATCACCCAGTTCTTTAAGAAGGTCTCTCTGAAGACGGGTGAAATGGCACAGGTAATTCAGCAACCGCATGGCAAAGGTCGCTGAAGAAAACATCCGCTTGCCATACCTATCCATAGTCCTAGATTCCTTATTAGGAGGATGGACAGGTACTGAAGGGTCAGCCAACTCCTTCTTAGTGGCTGCCGCCACCACCATGGCATCAACAGGGATGCCCTTAGAGAGAAACTGCTTATCTGCAGGGGCTGTAATGAATTTTGTAGGCCTCCGTGGGGTTGGTTCCATAGTATCTGGAGCCGTCCACGCCTCCCGAGCCACCACATCCATGAGTGGGTCGAAAGGCGGGGACACACAGGAGGTGGAAGGGCAATAACCGAACGCATCTAGGTACACCAACCCGTCCTTGGAAGGGTTGAGGGCGGACCAGTTTCCCCTCTGTTTAAGGATCTCTTGGATGTCAGAAAAGGAGACATCCTCAGAGGGGGACCTTGGGGACCCTTCCGAATCATCCAGGTCGGTGTCAGATGTCACTGACTCAGGGGAGTCGACATGCTTCCTCTTACAAGTCCTCTTCCGAGGGTGTTCCCCCGTAGGATCAGGGGAGGCCTCGGAAGAGGAGGAAATGCCCAATGGAGCGGCCTGGAGTGTCGGTTCTCCACGCTTGTGTTCGGGAGGGTAGGCAGGGGCCGAAGCAGGCACCATGGAGGGAGGGGCCGATGAGGCAGACCATGGCACCGGTATGGGAGCCAGCATGCTCCTCATGACCTCAAAGGCGCCCCTGTCAGGCAGGGAAGAGGGACCCAGCTCCGAGGAGATGAGAGCTCCTCCCGGCACCGAGAGGGACAGCTCCGAGGCAGATGTCGGGGCCGAACTCACCTGCGCCGAGGCCCCGAGAGGGAGAATGGGGTCAGACAAGGATCTGATGCCACTCGCCCCCTCGGAGCCGACGAGGGAGTCTCGGCACCCGGATCCCTCCAGGGATGGAGCCAATGAAGGGATCGGAGCTGACGAAGGAACCGATAAGGGTGGAATCGGTTCCAACACCCCCACGGTAGCCAGCCCGACGGCCTCTGGCTCCGAGCTCGAAGGAATAGTTGGAGGAGGAACTTGAGCAGGCATTGGGGTAGCCCCTGCCTGTTGAGATGGGCTATGCAATAATAAGGCCAGCGCCTGTGACTTCAAAAGCCTACTGACTAGCCTATCGAGGTCATGGTCCGAGAGCCTGAAAGACCTAGAGGAGTGAGACTTATGGCTCCGCTCCAACAGCAAGGGGGATTTCGGAACCGATCTAACAGACTCCAGTGAAGGAGACCTGGAGCGCTTTCGACTTGGGGACGGCTCCGACACCAAAGTTGGAGCTGACTGAGGCCTCTATGTATCGGTTCCAGCCGGAACCAATGAAGCAGAAAGAGGGCCACTCGGCACCGGCTCTGAACATGGAGCCGATGATTTGGCGGGCTTTGAAGGTTTTCCGGTCATAGGCTTGGACGGAGAACCTTCAGGCTTTAATAAGCCTCTGAGAATGAGCTTATTTCTGCGTTCCTGCAGGACTCTAGGGCTGAAGGCGTGACAGATGGAACAAGAGTCCTGCAGGTGCAGAGGGCCCAAACAATGCACACAAGAAGTGTGACTGTCTGTCAGAGACATCTTCTGACAGCACAAGTCACACTTCTTGAATCCCGATACCTTGGTATCCTTGGACATGATACCACAGGGGATACAGTAGTCTAACACTTACACTAACACAAGAAAAAGACTTTGTAAAGTAATAGTAAAACGAGACAGAAATTCCACACACACACACACACACACTAAGGGGAATCTGTACTAACTACTAAAGGGAGGGTTAGAGGCCCGACCACCTTAAGGGTGGAGGAAAAGGTAGAAACTAGTCGCTATCTCTAAAAATACTAATTAAATAAACTACTGAGAAAAAAATCTATCAAAAAAACTAACTAAAGATACAACAATTTAGTATACGACCTGGAGCCGGTGAAAAACGCAACCTCGTAGCTGAAGCGGCAAACGAGATCTGGGTATATCACGCCTAGCATTATGGGACATAGTATAGCCTCGAGCCGGTAAAAATAGCTCTCGAGCTTTAGTACTAGGCCGAGTCGGAGCCGAGGTTTGGCTCCGAACCCATCCAGCAAGAATGAAGGCGAGATTGACAACTTAACATTAACTATTACATTTGTAATAATTTGTAAACAACTTACAATATCTCAGCAACCACTCAAGTTACACATATATTGCCAAGCAACATTTTATTTATCTAGCTGAGAGCTTTCATATGAGGGCTAAGGTGTGCTGTGTTACTTGGTTGTTGAGATATTTAGAAAAATGTGAAAATTATCTATATAAATTAATATCATAAAACAACAGTTAAAATCTACTTACCTGCTCTACACAGTTGTCAAGCATAAACACAGTTGAGTTTGCTATTGTGTAAGCTTTAAGATGAAACCTTTTAAAACCTTGTACATAGCATGGTTTTTGAAATTACTGATGTAAATAAGAACGAGCAATATCTGATGCCTAGTGGCATCAGTAGGAGTTAACTGCAGACTCACCTGGAGGGATTGCTCAGATGTAATGAATTAAGTCTGCACTCTCCACATTTTTCTGTTCCACACACATTCTGTGGAGTTAAGCATGCAGTTATTTCAAATTGGTGAAGGGAATTCTTTGGATCATCAAAAAGACATCACTACCATTCCAAAATACTTTCAATGCTGCTGTGTAAAGATAGTTTAAACTTCAATTGACTCTAACCTTCCTGCATCACATCAATAAAGTGTATCCTATGTAGTAATGTCACCTCCAAATAACCATGCTCTACAAGCACTGGTCACCCTGCAACAATCTCCATAGTAATTGTTCTTTCATAACATGATATAAAAGTCAACAAAATCAGCCTAAGTTTTTCATAAGTCAACTCAGTTTATGGCATCTTCAGCTTTTAATCTGATTTCTTGTCTAATGATTCCTTAGCAAACTCTGTCCAATTTACTGTCTTACTTTTGAAACAGTCCAGCAAAATAGAAGTTATGTTCTTACCATAACGTTCCATGTTAGTTGTCTTCTTCTCGCCTTCTTTCTTGCTGGATGGGTTCGGAGCCGACCTCGGCTCCGACTCGGCCACTCTAAAAGCTCGAGAGTTGGTTCCACCGGCTCGAGGCTCCCCTTATATCCCACAATGCTAGGCGGTATTACCTCAGATCTCGTTTGTAAGCTAGGCCCAGCCAAAAATAACTCCAGAACCACTGGAAAAGGGAAAAACCCACCTCTATAAAAGGAAGGGAAGAAGGTGACCTGAAAACCTGATGAAAGGAATATATGCACAGTATAGCATATACCTATATGCAATAGAGGTGGTAGAAAAAGAGGTCACAATCAAACTCCTCTAGGTCTGTCCAGGCTAGGGGGAAGGAGGGTGGGACGCAAGAAAGAAGGCGAGAAGAAGACAACTAACATGGAACGTTATGGTAAGAACATAACTTCTATATGTTAAGTTGTCCATCTCGCCTTCATTCTTGCTGGATGGGACCGCGTCCCTAGCACCTTGTCCTGGGTGGCCTATTGGAACAGACTCTTGACAACAGTGGAACCAAAGTTAGCTCTATGTCTAGAAGCTAAATCCAACTTATAATGAGAAATGAAAGTGTGAGGAGTAGCCCAAGTAGCCGCTGCACAAATGGTGTCAATAGGCAGTCTGTCTTGGAAGGCTATAGAAGTAGCCAAAGCTCTGGTGGAGTGGGCCTTAGGTTTGTTAGGCAGCTTTTGGTGTCTAATTTCATAAACAAAGGAAATCAGAGATGTTAGCCATCTGGAGAGTGATACCTTCGAAACTGAAAGTCCCTTTCTGCCTTCTGCATAAGAGACAAACAACTGGTCAGTTTTCCTGATCTGTTTGGTTCTATCCAAATAATACCTTAACTGACGATGAACATCTAGCCAATGCAATTTTGTTCAGACCTGTTAGAAAAGTTAGGAAAAACACAGGAGGTCAATGGTTTGATTTAGGTTAGATGCAGAGGCTACTTTAGGTAAAAAGGATGGATTGGTTCGTAAGGACACCCTGTCTTTATGAAACAATAGATACGGTGGTCGACTGCTGAGTGCATGAAGTTCTGAGACCCTTCTAGCTGAAGTAATAGCTACCAGAAAGAGAGTCTTCCAGGATAGCAATTTCAATGAACAGGAAGCTGCAGGTTCGAAAGGGGGAAGAATCAAAGATGTGAGAACTAATTTAAGGTCCCAAGAAGGAGGAGGATTTCTTATAGGAGGTCTGAGAAGAAAAACTCCCTTCAAAAAAGCTTTGCAAAGCTTGTGAGACATGATAGCAGAATCTGAGATGCCCACATGAAAGTTAGAAATAGCTGCCAATTGAACTTTAAGTGTAGAAGGAGATGAACCTGCATGGAAGAGTTCAGCTAGAAAATCAAGGACTATCTGGATGGAAGCAGTGAAAGGATCTATGTCCCGTCCTTGAGCCCAATAGGAGAAACGTTTCCACTTACTAAGATAAATCTTCCGAGTGGAAGATTTATGGGAAGCTATCAAAATATCTCGAACAGAGTGAGATATTTGAGGAAGCCTGGCTAAGGTTGGAATTGGAGGAACCAAGCAGTGAGGTTCAGAGAGGGGAGGGAGCGATGTAACTGACCCGATTGATGGATCAAAAGATCTGGAACTAGGTCCAGATGCCAAGGTTGCTCCAACAGAAAATGATGTAGAAAGGGGAAACAAACCTGTCGAGGCCAGTAAGGAGCAATGAGGATCAATGAGGCCTTCTGAGCGATAGCTTTCTGTATCACTTGAGAGATTAGTGGGAAGGGAGGAAATGCATACAGAAGTCCCCGGGGCCAAACTTGGACTAGAGCGTCTCTGCTGGGCTGGCCTGGTAACGGGAATAGGGTGAAATAATCTCTGCACTTGCTGTTTTGGGGAGTAGCAAAAAGGTCGCAGCAAGGCTGACCCCACTTGAGAAAAATTTTCTCCACAATAGAATCTTTCAGAGACCACTCGTGAGGCATGAGGATAGCTCTGCTCAACTTGTCCGCAATTAGATTGGACTTCCCGGGGATGTGCGTTGCTATCAGAAACCGCTGAGAAGAAATCGCCCATTGCCACAGTCCGAGTGCTTCTCAACATAGGGGATAGGACCTGGTTCCGCCCTGTTTGTTGATATACCACACTACAGACATATTGTCCATCTGGATTGCTATCGTTCCCAAGGGAAGAGAGTCTTGAAGGGCTTGCAACGCTAAAAGCACTGCTCTCATCTCTAGAACATTTATATGCAAGTGGCATTCGTCTGGTTGCCATATGCCCTGGACTGTTCTGCCCTGATAATGCCCCCCCCACCCGATCAGGGAGGCGTCCGTTGTCAGAGTAGCAACCGGAGGGGAAGGAACAAAGGGTCTTCCCAGGAAGAGCTGAGGGGAAGACATCCACCAAAGAAGATGATTCTTGCATGCTTGCGTAATCATAATGTTGTGGGACATCGGAAGTTGCTGGTACGACCATTGTGTGAAGAGCATCCATTGAAGGATTCTCATGTGGAATCTGGCTAATAGAAGTAGAGGGATAGCAGCCGCCATAATCCCCAGTACTTTCAGAACTAATCTGGCTTTGACTCTGTTGCTGTGGAAGAGAAGGGAGACCAGTTTGCGTATGTCTGCTATTCTTTGGTCTGTTAGTGTCGCAGACATGTTGACTGTGTCTAGATTTGCGCCTATGAAGGTAATAGCACGACAAGGCGACAAAACAGACTTTCCGCAATTTATTGAGATGCCTAACGTTTGACAAATACGAGAGGTGTAGTCTCTGGCCATTAGAAGAAGATGCTTGGTAGGAGCTGTGAGGAGCCAGTCGTCCAAATATGGAAACACCTGGAATCCTTGACGTCTCAGGTGAGAAGCTACCACTGCCATGCATTTGGTAAACACCGGGGCAGTGGTGAGACCAAAGGGCAGGGCTCTGAATTGAAAGTGACTGGTTCCCAGCCGGAAGCGGAGGAATCTCCTGGAGCATCTGTTCATTTTTATATGATAGTACGCATCCTGGAGGTCTATAGAGCACATCCAGTTTTCCTTTCCCAATAGGGGTAGGATGGATTGTAGCGTGACCATCCAAAATCTTGTTTTCCTGACCGACTTGTTCAAGATACTGAGATCCAAAATGGGTCTCCAGTCCCCTGTTTTCTTTGGAACCAAAAAGAATTTGGAGTAGATTCCGGATCCTTGCTGGTCTGCTGGCACTGGCTGAATGGCTCTTTTTGCAAGCAACTTTGAAATTTCCAACGCTGCTTGATCCCTTTGAGCGAGTGGAACATCTGGAAGGGATTTTTTTTGATTGATTTGGAATACGAAAGAACAGAATGGAATAGCCTTCGGAAATGATGGACTGTACCCATTTGTCTCGAGTTAGGGATCGCCAGGCTTCTGGGTACAGTGACAATCTTCCCCTGACTGCCTCCGAAGGTGGACAGTCGGGCAACATCTCAGGGATGCTGAAAGGGCTTATCGGAAAAAGTTTCTCGATTGCCCTGGTTCTGCGGACCCCCCCTGCCTCTAGGGCGACGTCTACCATTATTGTTCCCCCCTCTGCCTCTGGAGGGGAACCGACTCTGTGCATCAGGCAAAGTCCCTTGAGATTGTTTGCGGAACCACATTTTCCCACTTTTCTGGCCTTTGGGGTAAGGCCTAGAAGGAGTAGAAAAACGGACTCCGACGGCAGAAAGAGTTTTGCCATCCGTCTCGCACCTCGTCAAGCTTTCTTTCACTTGAGGACCAAAGAGAGATGATCCATCAAACGGGGAATTAGTGAAAGACGTTTTAAAGGGGTCCGCAAAATTGCATAGCCGCATCCAGGCATGCCGGCGTAAGGCGACACCTGTCCCTGCGGCTCTGCTCGCTCCATCAGCCGCATATGAAAGGAGGTGCATGGAGGAGTTAGCTATAGAGTTTAGGCTAGCCAGCTGAGCGTTCATCTTGTCCTGAAAACCCGCAGCTGTAGGATCCTTCAACATCTCACTCGCTTCCTTGATCAAGTCTCTTTGAAGACGAGTGAAATGGCATAGGTAGTTCAGCGAACGCATAGCAAAGGTCGCTGACGAAAACATCCACTTCCCGTACCTGTCCATAGACCTAGATTCCTTGTTAGGAGGATGGACAGGCACCGAAGGATCAGCTAGTTCCTTCTTAGTGGCAGCAGCTACCACCATAGCATCCACAGAAACCCCTTTGGTCAAAAATTGCTTATCTGCTGGTGCTGTTATAAACTTTGAAGGTCTCCTGGGGGTGGGGTCCACTGAGTCAGGAGCCGTCCAAGCCTTTTTTGCTACCACCTGCATGAGGGGGTCAAAGGGGGGGGGACACCCAGGAGGTGGAAGGGCGAGAGCCGAACGCCTCAAGATACACAGATTCATCCTCCGAAGGGTTAAGGGCTGGCCAATTTCCCCTCTGTTTCAGGATCTCTAGAATGTCTGCAAAAGAGACATCTTCAGAAGGGGAACAGGGGGAACCCTCGGAATCCTCTAAATCTGTGTCAGAGGTGACAGACTCAGGTGAGTCTATGTGTTTCCTCTTACACTTTCTCTTCCTAGGGGGCTCCCCTGCCAATTCAGGAGAGGCCTCGGAAGAGGATGAGATCCCCACAGGGGATTCTTGAGGAGCTGGCTCTCTGCGGTCTGGGATGAGGGAGTGAGTAGACATAACCTGAGGCACCGAAGAGGGAGGGGCGGACGGAGCCGACTGTGGAGTTGAACCAGGTTCCAACACACTCCGCATGACCTCGAACGCACCCCTGTCAGGCAGAGCCAGAGGTCCCCGCTCCGAAAAGCTGAGAACCTCCCTCGGCACCGACAGTGATGGCTCCGAGGTCGATGTCGGAGCCGAACTCACCAGCGCCGAAGCACCGAGAGGGAGAGCGGGGTCGGACAAGGGTCCGATGCCACTCACCCCCTCGGAGCCGACGAGGGAAGTCCGGCGCCGAGATTCTTCAAAGGAAGAAATCGGAGCCAACGACGGAACCGAAGACAATTGTATCGGTTCCGACGCTACCACAGTCTCGGTTCCGAAACGCCCCGGCTCCGAGCTCAAAGGAGTCAGAGGAGGAACATTTTGAGGGATAGGGTCAAGCATCGACTGATGAGTCGGGCTCTGAAGCATTTGGGCCAGTGCCTCGGACTTAAGAAGTCGACTCACTACCCTCTGAAGGTCATGATCCAAAGCCTCGATGATCTAGAGGTGAGATCTATGGCTCCGTTCAGACAGCAAGGGAGACGCTGGAGCCGAATGAACGGAGCCAAGGGACGGTGACCTAGACCTCTTTCTAGATGTCGGGTCCGATGGTCTGATCGAGCCGACCCAGGAATTTCAATACCTCGGCTCCAGCCGGAGCCGAGGAACCACAGAAGCTGTAGTCCGAGACTCATCGGCTCCAGCCGGAGCCGATGTAGCAGTAGGTTTGAAGCCTTAGGCCTCGACTCAGAAGCTGGAGTCGAGGACCTAGAAGCCTTAGAGGGTTTACCCGAAGTAGCAGTAAGGGAACCCTCAGGCTTAAGCAAACCTCTTAAAATAAGTTTGTTTTTTCTTTCCTGCAGGACTCTAGGGCTGAAGCCATGGCATACAGCACAAGAGTCCTGCAGGTGTAAAGGTCCCAGGCAGTATACACAAGAAGTGTGACCGTCTGTCAGAGACATTTTCTGACAGCACGAGTCACACTTCTTGAAGCCTGAGACCTTTGACTCCTTAGACATTTTCAAAGAAAGTGTAACCACACACACACACCCAAACACACCGATTACACTTTTTCACAAGGTTAACTAAAAAAAGGGAGATTAGATCTTTTTTAGATCCCTAACAAAAAACACATACACTCCACTAAGGGGATGGAAGGGCCCGAAGGCCTGAGAGAAGAACTTATAAATTCTTGTGGAAAAAAAGGGTGGATAAACAGGAAGAAAAGGGTCAAAATCCACTAAGTTAAGGGAAATAACTATAAAGGACTAAATTAAGGGGGTTTAAATTCACTATAGATTAATCTATAATAACTGACCTGAAGCCGGTAGAAACCATACACCTCGATCGCTGTAGCGGCAAACGAGATCTGAGGTAATACCGCCTAGCATTGTGGGATATAAGGGGAGCCTCGAGCCAGTGGAACCAACTCTCGAGCTTTTAGAGTGGCCGAGTCGGAGCCGAGGTCGGCTCCGAACCCATCCAGCAAGAATGAAGGCGAGATGGACAACTTAACATTCTAACTTTCATTTCCTTCCAAAACACCATATATTCTCAGATTTGCCCTTCTCATTCTGTCATATGTAGCAACCAAATGCTATTCCATTTGGTCAGACTCCTTAACTATTATCCTGATCTTTACCTGACTTCCTGTTTACTGCTCAGACAGACTCCATGGTTTAATGTTGTTCCTGCAAAGTTTTCATCACATCACTTCTGACCAACTGCAAACATTTGAGAAACTCATCAAACAGACCCAGTTCCAAAATACACCTTTAATCAAATCTAAGCAGCTTGTAACATCCTAAATATTCATTTCAATATTTGCTTAGGTTCTTTAGGCACAGAGAAAAAACTTTATGACTAATCTCTGCAGATTTTCATGTCATCACCTCTCTCTCTCACATCTCCCTTGTCACAGCATTCCTTGAGGGATAATGCTTCTATTCATTTTTCAGTCAAATGTCATATCAAATTTCACTAAATTAACATGACACAAGTCAAGGAGGCAAACTTCATTCAGTACCATGCATGTGCTCTCTTTTAACCAATGACGGTTTTTTTTTTTTCCCCCCACATTTTCACATTTATAGGTATTATGTCATTCACCTCAAAGAAAGCCCTCTTCAGGAGTTTATTTCCACAACTGTACTTTCTGAATGCTGGGTCCATAATGGCAAAAAGGTGAAATACCCCAAAGCACAACAATGCAAAGGCAACATTTTTTTTTTCTGTCTTTCCTTGTTTATATATCTGTGCAGGTGTGTGTACACACACTTCAAATATATAATATATCTATATATATATATATATATATATATATATATATATATATATATATATATATATATATATATATATATATATATATCAATGATCTACATATTATTTTTATATATATATATATATATATATATATATATATATATATATATATATATATATATATATAGATAGATAGCTAAGATATCAACAGCGAGAAAAAAAGTTATGTACTCACCATAATGTTCCATGTGTGCTGTTCGTCTTCACCTTCATTCTTACTAGGATGGGTTTGGATCCGATCCTCAGATCTGACTCTACTTTTATATTCAAGCTTGAGGTCATCTACCAGCTCGTGGCTAAACCATATCCCAGCATGCACCAGAAAACCTCCCCAGTTCTTGTTTGCAGTTATAATAGTGTATGAAAGAATCACAATAAAATAACTCAGAGTCCAACGAGGAAGGCCAGAGAATAATGTTATCCAAGTGTATCAACTGGACTGTTTCAAAAGTAAGACAGTAAATTGGACAGAGTTTGCTAAGGAATCATTAGACAAGAAATCAGATTAAAAGCTGAAGATGCCATAAATTGAGTTGACTTATGAAAAACTTAGGCTGATTTTGTTGACTTCCAGGAGTAAAAATGGCCAGGGGAATGGAGGGTGGGATGCAAGAATGAAAGCAAAAATGGACAACAAACATGGAACGTTATGGTGAATATATAACTTCTTTATGTGTTGTTCACCTTCATTCTTACTAGGATGGGACAGCATCCCTAGCACCATCTTTCGTAGGTGGCTTAAGGGAGAATATTCTTCAGAATTGTGGAACCAAAAGAGGCCCTGTTCCTGGAGGCCAAATCGAGTTTGTAAATGAGTGATAAAGGTATGTGGTCTTGCCCATGTTGCCGCAGCATAAATGGTATCAATTGGTAGTTTAGCCAGAAAGGCAGATGAGGTTGCAATGGCTCTTGTAGAGTGGGCTTTAACTCTTTTGGGGAGATCTCTATTTTGAGACTTATAGATGAAAGTTATGCAGTCTGAAAGTCATTTTGACAGTGTTGCCTTAGAGACTGAAGTACCTTTCTTTGAATCTGAAAAGGAGATAAATAGCTGGTTAGACTTTCTGAAGTCGTTAGTCCTGTGTAATTAGAATCGTACTTGTCTATGCACATCCAGTTGATGTAACATGTATTCTGCCTTATTCTCATAATTTGGGTAAAAGACTAGCAGCTCTACAAACTGGTTCCAATTTGATTCTGAACATATGTTTGGCAAAAAGGAAGGGTTTGTTCATAAGGTCATTCTGTCTCTATGGAAAAGCAAGCAGGGGGGCTTTACTGACAAGGCTTGCAGCTCTGACACTCATCCAGCAGAGGTAATGGCTATCAAGAGAATAATTTTCCATGTCAAAAAAAAGAAGTTATGTACTCACCATAATGTTCCATCTGAGTAGTTATACTTCATTTTTCTGCAACCTGTAGGTATTCGGATCCATATCGGATCCGAGCCAGCAACGTTACAAGCATCTGCACTGAGCTCCAAGCTCCTCCTCCTTACCCATAACCCATCACCATCTCCTGTCTTCCCTCAGATCGAGTTTGCCACAACTCAAACCAATCAGCAACCTAACGTAGCATAAACCATACATGAAAATCTCATGAGAAAGTTCGGGGGAGGGAGGGTGGGAAGGCTGCAGAAAAATGAAGTTTAACTACTAAGATGGAACATTATAGTGAGTACATAACTTCTTTATCTGAAGCAGTTAACTTCATTTTATCTGCAACCTGTGGGACAGAGTCCCCAGCTACTCAAAATCCTGGGAGGCCCTCATGGAAGGATATTTCTGAGCACCGCAGAGCCGAAGGATGCTCTCCCTCTGGAGATCAAATCCAACTTATAATGAGAAATGAAGGTATGTAACTTTGCCCAGGTTGCTGCTGCACAAATGTCATCCAATGAGACCCTAGACCAAAAGGTAGCAGAAGTCGTCATAGATCTGGTAGAATGAGCTTTAACAGGACCAAGTGGAGACAAACCTTTGTCTTTGTAAATTTGCAAAATACATACTGTAATCCATCTAGCTAAGGAAACCTTGGAGATGGCTTTACCCAAAAAAGGCTTAGAAAAAGACACAAATAACTGGTCAGACTTACGGAAGGGCTTTGTTCTGTGTAAATAAAAATGAAGGTGTCTATGAACATCTATCAAATGCAGTTTATATTCACTCTTGTTCAGAAAATTTGGAAAGAAAACAGGCAGGTTAATTCAATGTTTGATTCAGAAGCCACGTTTGGTAAGAAAGAAGGGTTTGTATGGAGAGAAACCCTGTCCTTATGGAAGATCAAGTAAGGGGGCATGGCAGACAAAGCCTGAAGCTCAGAAACCCTTCTAGCCGACGTAATGGCCACTAGAAAGGCTGTCTTCCAGGATAAGAGCTTCAAATCTACTGACGCTGCAGGTTCAAAGGGGGGAGCAACTAAAGCCTGGAGAACAAAGATAAGGTCCCAAGGAGGAACAGAGTCCTTAATTGGAGGACGCAAAAGAAAGGTGCCTTTAAGAAAAGCCTTACACAGTCTAGAAGAGGCCAGGGCATTCATATTTTCGCCAATGTGGAAATTCTAAATAGCTGCCAGTTGCACTTTCAAAGTGGAGGAACTAGCCCCTTGCTGAAAAATGCTGGCTAGGAAATCCAACACTGCAGTAATGGGTTGTAAAAGGATCCAGGTTTCTCTGAGAAGCCCAAATAGAGAATCATTTCCATTTACTGCCGTAAATCTTCCTAGTGGAAGCCTTATGAAATGCCACCAGAATAGTCTTCACTGAAGACGAAAGACCGAGAGTCCTGGCAATCAAGGGAACTGGAGCAACCAAGTTGTCAGCTTGAGGCTGTTCACGCTGGGCAGACAGATGCCAGAGGGATGAGAAATGAGATCCGGGCAGGGATCCAGAATCCAATGAGGAGCTAGAACATGAGACCAGAGGAAGGGGAACCACCCTTGACGAGGCCAGAACGGGGCAATGAAGATCACTTTGCACCCCATTCGGCAAGCTTTCTGAAGAAACTTTGGAATGAGTGGTAACGGAAGATAAGCGTACAGTAACGCGGGAGACCAAGCATGGACTAGAGTGTCTCTGGGGGGGACCCCCGTGGTGAGGGAATCAGAGCAAAGAACTTGTTGCACTTCGCACTGGAAGGAGATGTGAAAAGATCACAGCAAGGTTGTCCCCATGCAAGGAATATCTCCTCCGCTATCAACTGTTTCAGAGACCACTCGTATGGCATTGGAATAGCCCGACTCAATCTGTCCGCTAAAATGTTGGAGTATCCCAGGATGTGTGCTGCAATCAGAAACTGACCGATGGAGCTCACCCACTCCCACACTCTAATGGCCTCACAACACAGTGGGTAAGATCTGGTTCCGCCCTGTTGTTGATGTACCAGACAACCAACATGTTATCTGACTGAACTGCAATAGTCCCCGGAGGAAGAACAGTGTGGAAGGCTTGCAATGCTAAAAGCACTACTCTCATCTCCAGAACACTGATGTGCAATCTGGTCTTAATCTGGGATCACGTGCCTTGGACCGTCCTCCCCACATAATGCCCCCCACCCCCACCTGAGCTGGGAGGCATCTGTGGTCACTGTGGCTTGGGCTGTGGGTGAAACAAATGGGTGTCCCACTGCAATCTCCAGGGATTGGAGCCACCAGAGGAGTGGATGCCCTGCAGGCTTTGCTGATTTGAATTGGATATTCTATGGGGAGATCTAGCTAAGACCACTGTACGGCTAGAGTCCATTGAAGAACACACATGTGAAGATGCGCACAGGGGAGGATAGAGATTGCTGCAGCCATAGAGCCCAAGATAATGAGAATGTCGCCCGCCTTTGGTAACCTGGGGCCAAGAATTATTAATACATGAGCCGGTTGACTCTGGAACCTGTCTGGAGTTAGAAAGACTTTCAGTCAAAGGGTGCCTAGCCATGCCTCGATAAAGTCCAAGATCTGTACTGGGCCCAAGAGGGACTTGGAAACAATGATAATAATCCCTAGCAGGTCTGCAAGATGAAGGAAAGAGTATCTGGCTTGGCAAAGAAGACACTTGATGGAAGCAGCGAGGAGCCAATCGTCTAGGTAAGGGAATACCTGAATCCCCTGAAGCCTCAGGTGAGCATCTACGACTGCCATTACCTTGGTAAACACCCTGGGGGCTGTAGTGAAACTGAAGGGTAGGGCTCTGAACTGGAAATGACTGGCTCCCAGCCGGAAGCGAAGGAATTTCCTGGAGCTTCTGGGAATCTTGATACGGTAGTAAGCGTCCTGGAGGTCTACTGAGCACATCCAGTCACATTCTGGAAGATAAGGTAGAATGGACTGCAGGGTGACCATCCAGAATTTCTGTTTGGCGAAAGCCAGGTTTAAGGTTGATGGGTCCAAAATGAGTCTGAGGTCCCCCATCTTTTTTTGGCACTAAAAAGAACCTGGAGTAAACGTCTGACCCGGACTGATCGGGGGAGGGGGTGGGGCAGTTCATTGGATTGTTTGTGAAGCAGCTTGGAAACCTCTAGCACTGTCGTCTCCCTTTCAGCGGGTGGGACATCTGGGAGGTGCTTCAGTTGGATTGGAGGGGCAACAAACGGGATGGTGTAATCTCTGGATATTATTTGAAGCACCCAACAATCTGCAGCTATGGACTCCCATGCCATTGGGTGCAATGATAATCTTCCCCTGACTGTCTCTAGAGTAGGACAGTCGGGCAACCCCTCAGGGCTGCTGCGTGGGCCTATCCGAAAAGGGCTCCCTAGACCCAAAGTTCTTCGGACCCCCTCTGCCTCTGTGAAGGTGTCTGTCATGTCCTCCTCTGCCTCTTGGGGACAAGTTGTCCTGAGAGTGCCAGGAAAACTGTGATGTGTACCACATCTTCTTTTGCCCTCTCTGATTCCTGGAAAAAGATCTATGAGGACTAGAGAAATGGATTCCGATGGCAGACAAGGACTTCCTGTCTTTTTCACCCTGGACAAGGGTGTCACATATGGTCTTCCCAAAAAGAGAAGAACCATCGAAGGGAGCATTAGTAAAAGACGCCTTGAAGGGGTCCGCAAACTGACATAGTCTGAGCCAAGTGTGACACCTCATAGCTACGCCAGTCCCAGCCGCCCTAGCTGCTCCTTCTGTAGCATGGGAAAGGAGATGCATGGATGTGTTTGATACTGACTTCAGAGTTGACATTTTCGCGGAGAACAGATGCTTGTCCTCCTGCGACAAAGACTCGGGGATGACTCTGCTAACTCCATGACTAGGTCTCTCTGCAGTCATATAACGTGTGCCAAGTAGTTCAGCGATCAGATGGAAAATGTCACTGAAGAATATACTGACTTCCCAAACTGATCCACCATCCTGGACTCCTTGTCCATAGGGTGGACCGAGGAACTTTCCTGAGCCAGTTCCCTCTTGGTGGCTGCTGCAACCACCATAGTGTCCACAGGGGATCCCTTATACCATGCCTGTTTGTCCATGGGTGGAGAAAGAATTTTGTCCGGGCATTTAGGTATTGGCTCTACGGTGTCAGGCTCCTTCCATGCCCACGTGGTGATAAGATCCACCAAGGGATCCTCCGGTGGAGACACCCAGGACGTAGATGGGCCCATGCCAAAAGCCTCCAGGAACATTGATTCATCCGTAGAAGGTTTTGGGGCTGATCAACCTCCCCTCTGGCAGAGGATCTCCATGATGTCTCCAAAGGAGACATCCTCAGGAGGTGACCTGGGAGAACATTCTCCTTCATCTAAATAAGTGTCTTCTGTCAAGGACTCAAGGGAATCCAGGTGCCTCCTTTTGCACGTGTGCTTACGAGGACCCTCTTCAGTGGGACTCTTTGAAGAGGGCTCGTAAGCCAGGGTGGTTCCTCCAGGGGAACCGCCTGGGGCTCCTCT
Source organism: Protopterus annectens (assembly GCF_019279795.1). Classification (NCBI taxonomy): domain Eukaryota; kingdom Metazoa; phylum Chordata; order Ceratodontiformes; family Protopteridae; genus Protopterus; species Protopterus annectens. The sequence goes on from NC_056738.1 coordinate 191,214,022, forward strand.
AGCACGGGCTGTCCCTGAGAGAAGCTGCAGGGAATTGTAACTGAATCTGAGGAAGTCTGGGCAGAATCCAAGGAAATAGGCTGGGGTCTCGATCCTTAGGAGAGAACCCTCAACACCACGTCTAACGCCAATGGGGAGTGCACCTCCTTAGCACCCAACAAGGATCCATAAACCGCGAAACTGCAGGCCAGATCAGGGAAAGAGAAATTGGATGAAAGAAGGGCATGGAGGTCCCCCCTCCAGAGGGAGAGGGGCCTGGTAAGACTCCCATCTGGATTTGGGTCCAAATAAATCTCATCATCATTCTGTCCATAACCATTTTCAGAGAGACTCCGAGTCGAGCGCAAGGAAGCGACCAACTTGGATCTGGCTGGTCGCTGGGAGGATGCGGTAGTAAGCATACTGGAGGTCTATAGAGCACATCTAATAGTCTTGTCCCAGAAAAGGGAGTATTGACTGCAGTGTTACCATCCAGAACTTAGACTTTCTTACTGATTTGTTTAAATTGTTGAGATCCAGAATTGGTCTCCAGTCCCCTGTATTCTTTGGAACTAAAAAAAAATCTTGAGTAAGTTCCGGATCCTATTTGGTCTACTGGGACTATCTGGATGACTCTCTTGTCTAGCAACTTTTGAATTTCTAACTCTGCCTGTTCCCTTTGACTTGGTGGAATGTCTGGGATCTTTTTTTTATGCTTGGGACAGGGAAGGAAAAGGGTATGGCGTAACCTCTGAATATGATGCTTTGTACCCATTTGTCTTTAATCTGTTGCCAGGCTTGTGAGTACAAAGATAAGCGGCCTCCAAGAAGGACAAACAGGCCTCCTTTCAGGAGCGCTGAAAGGGCTTACCAAATAAAGAGTCTCTGTCGTCCTGATTCTGAGAACCCCCTCTGCCATGTGGTTGGCATCTTCCATTACTACTTCCCCCTCTGCCCTTGGGGGAAGACTCACCACATGTATCCTGGAAAGCTCTCTGAGATTTTAAGAATAACATTTTGGCACTTCCTTTCTGACCTTTGGGATAAGGTCTGGTAGGCATGGAAAAACAGACTCCTACGGCAGATAGAGTCTTTCCTTCTTGCTCACACCTGGTTATTGTGTCCTTGATTCTGGACCCAAACAGGGATGCGCCATCAAACAGGGCATTCGCAAAGGAAGATTTAAAGGGCTCTGCGAAGTCACAAAAGTGCATCCAAGAATGCTTCCTTAGGGAAATTCCTGAACCCACTGCTCTACTTGCTCCATCCTCTGCATAAGAGATCAGTCTCATGGAGGAGTTGACAACTGAGTTTAAGGTAGATAGCTGAGAGGAAACTTTATCTGAAATCACTTCAGCTACTGAACCTTGGAGAGTATCTGCTAGCTCTTTCGGGAGGTCTCTCTATAATCTAGTAAAATGGGTAAGGTAATTCAGTGATCTAAGGGCAAAAGTCGCTGAAGAAAAAAATGCGCTTTCCCTATCTATCCACTGTATGAGACTCCTTGTTCGGTGGATGAAAAGATGATGTCTCAGACTTCCTTCTTGGTGGCTGCTGCCACCACCATAGCATCTACTGGGATTCCCTAAATTAGAAAGGTTTTGTCTGACAGGGATGTGAAAGATTTGTTTGGCCTCCTAGGAACAGGTTCCACTGAATCTGGAGACTCCCACACCTTCTGAGAAACTAGTTCCATAAGTTCATTAAAAGGTGGAGACACCCAAGAGGTGGAAGGGTGAGATCCAAAGGTCTTCAGGTATACGGAACTCCTCTGTCGAAGGGTTGGTGGACTTCCAGCCACCTCTCTGTTTCAGTATTTCTAAGATGTCTCCAAAGGAGACATCATCAGGCAGTGACCGTGGGGACCCTTCACCTTCATCAAGGTCTGTATCGGAAGTGATGGGCTCCTCTGAAGAGTCTAAATGCTTCCTCTTGCATAATCCCTTCTGAGGGATCTCTTCAGAGGGGTACTCTGGAGAGGTTTTGGAAGAGTAGGGGGGTGCCCAGTGGGGCATCCTGAGACCTAGGATCTCTGCGCCCTTGTGGATGCAAGTATATAGAAGCAGACACTGGTGCTTTTGGGAGTAGAACATCCAGAGATGACAGCGGAACTGTCTGTGGAGACAGTACTCTCATCACCTCAAAAGCCCCCTGCCCCTGATCTGAGGATATCCCTGTGTCCAAAGAAGCTGAGGGAACCCCTGGGATCAAGGACGATGGGCCTGAAGCTGAGGTAGGAGCCAGCCTATGCTCCAAGAGGGAAGGTGGGATCTGACTGTCCGATCCAGCTCGCCTCCCCGGACATGACTGGAGAGTGTCATCTCCTAGACTCCTCGAGCTCAAGGACGTTGAAGCAATGGTCGGAGCCAAAGATCCTGTCATAGGTCTCGGATCCGATGGTTCCACTAATATCAGCTCAGGACATTCTGACTCTGAAGTCTGAGGTCAGATTAGAGGAGGAATTGGAGCAGAAGCTGAGGATGCGGTCAGATCCAAAGCCCTCAGGGTTGGATCTGACAGCGACTTGGCCAGGGTTGGTGTCCTTAAAAGCTTCTGTACCACTCAATCCATGTTGTCGTCAGATAGGCTCCTGGAAGACCAAGTAGTGGGGGCTGGAGACTAGGAATGCTGTAATACTGGTGACCTTAGAGTAGGGCAGAATGGCGCCAAGACTGGAGACCGACTCCAAATCTCAAACTCTGCCAGGACAGAGACAGATGCTGTCGGAGCTGTCTACTTTTCAAATCCGATGGGCTTAAGATCCAGTGTTGAAATTTTGACAACCTTTTTTGACGGCTCAGATAAAGGAATAGAAGAGGAAGATCTCTTCCCAGACTTATCCAATTTAGAAGTTGATGACTTGTCAGTTTTTGGACCCAGACCTTCTTGTATAGCCTCTGAGAAGGGGGTTTTCAACAGTCCTCTCAGTATCAGTTTATTCTTCCTCTGCAGGAGAGCTCTGTGGTTAAAGGAATGGCAAATTGAGCAAGACTCCTGGAGATGGAACGCTCCTAGACAATAGACACAAAGTGTATATCTATCACGTAAGGTCATTTTCTGCCCACATTTCTCACATTTTTTAAAACCTAATGGTTTTGAATCCTTACTAGACATTCTGACAGAAAAGAGGAATAGTGACAGAGAAAAAGGTAGTGAGAGAAGTTTTTATTATTATTACTTTTTTTTAACAGCAATAATTTTTGACAGAAAAAAACAGTTAATGGGGAATTAAAGGAGGGCACAGCCCTCTAACTTAAATGGGCTATGCCTGGGAGATGGAAAGGGGAAGAGATAGCCCCCTAACTTAAACGGGCTATAGGGAAGGCAGTTCTGTAACTTAAATGAGCTGCTTCAGTAGGATTTCCGAAAGAGAAAAAAACAGAGAAACAACAAGAATAAGAGCCCTCTAACTTAAATGGGCTATTTATCTTTTAAAATAGAAGCCAGGACAAAGACAAGGCCTGCACGGAAAACGACAGCCAATAGCAGAAAAACAGGCACAAAAACAGAAATAATCTAGCAAACCAATTTAACTATATGAATATAAATAACAATGAAGAGTAAGCAATTACTAAAAGTAGAAAGTATAATAAAGAAACTGCGGTGGTGGTGCTGCAGTAGCGTTGTCGCCTCACAGTAAGACGCTGTCTGGTTCGACTCTCAGTTAGAGCGTCTTCTGCGTGGAGACATGCGTGAATGGGCGTACCTTCGTTGAAGGTTGTGCATCAGAGCTGGCAACTCGGTACGTAAAAATCAACTGCCAATCATTAGCGGACTGGAGTTCCGCTGTGGCGACCCCTAACCGGGAAAAGCCGAAAGACACAAAAAGAGAGTATAATAAAGAATATACTTAGCCAGAGCTAGCAGAACGAGCACCCAATCTTGTTTAGTGGAAAATAAGATCTGGGGAGGTTTTCTGGTGCATACTGGGATAAGACTTAGCCACAAGCTGGTAGACTACTTAAAGCATGAATATAAAAGCACAGTCGGACCTGAGGATCAGATCCGAACCCATCCTAGTAAGAATGAAGGCGAGATAAGACAACAGCACATCTGACATTATAAGCAGGGAAGGGTATGCCCTTTCCCCACTATTGTGCGGCCTCTGAGCTGGTAGAGGAAGGGGATATTCCCTTTCCCCGCTATTGTGTGGCCTCAAAGCTGGCAGATATATATTATCAGAGTGCAGGAGGCTTGACACCCTGCAAAAACATTTGTTTTGTATATGCTTAGTTTCATCAATATTTTGTATTTAGATATTTTATGTCAATATTTTTGTGGCAGACATTGCAATTTTTAGATCACTGTAAGTAGTGTGTGTGTGTGTGTGTGTGTGTGTGTGTGTGTGTGTGTGTGTGTGTGTGTGTGTGTGTGTGTGTGTGTGTGTGTGTGACACACACAGACATATATAGAAGAAAATGGCAAAAAATATTAACTTAAGGCCTGGGAGATGAAGCAAGTGAAAAAGAAATCTCCACAAGATGGAGTGAAATCAAATGAGACTAGAGAAATAAACTGGAGACTGACATGGACCTCAGAAATAAAAAAAAAAAAAAAAAAAAAAAAAAGAAATACTGTTATTTACATTTTGGAAAGTTTTAACACAAAGGAATATTAAAAGCATGGGCTCACTTCTCAGATTCTGTATGCTGATGTTTGGTAAAAGATCTGTAGAGGAAGGTCCCAGATGGTGCATCATTGTTAAACTGAAGAGAAAACTTTCAAGTGCTAAGCTGTAGCATTTCCTGTCAATAAGAATGGATTTCATCATACCCAATTCAAGGTTTCTGCTAACATTTTTACAGTTTGGATGAAGTCTGCTACCAAAAGCAGCACTGTGTTGTGATCTTGCTGGCTACATCGACTTCAAACTAAAGTAAACTCTCAGTAGAAACCAGAACTCTCAAGCAACCAGAAAAAAATCTAAGAAATACAGTACAATTTTCATGTGTTGCACTTTCTGTGCCCCCCCACCCCACCCCCAGTAGAAACACACCTTACGTTTTTAGAGTTTTAAAAAGGAAGACAGGAATAAATTCCCTCTGTCCCTAACCTAACAACAAGTCAAACCACACAAATAGTATAGGGTACAGTATTAGTCAGGCCTGTTTTTAATAGTAATTCTCAAGCAAACAGACACTACAGTTATCTGGCATCAGGGTTGCCAGATTTCCAACCAGCCAGGTAGGGACAAAAAAAAAAAAAAAAAGAACAGTAGCTCTGCACTAAACACGGAGCTTCTCATATTTAATGCATTGCAGTTCCGCATTCAGCAGAAGTAGCTCCGTCTTTAGCGATTTTTGAATAGCCCGTATACCGGCATACGGGCCAATTAAAAATTGTTAAACACGGAGCTACTTCTGTTTAATGCGGAACACAAGATGCTCCGTGTTTAGTGATTTTTGATTGGCCTGTATGCCAGGTATACGAGCCAATCAAAAAAAAAAAAAACAAAGCGGAGGCTGGCCGGGATTTAAACCGTCAGGGCGGGACTCGGGATTAGGCTGCTGATCTCAGGACAGTCCCACCCAAATAGGGATGTCTGGCAACCCTGTCTGGCATCTACCAATCCCCATGGGTGTCAGTTAACTGAGAGTTTACTGTATTTATTATATCTAAAAACAGATGTATGCCTTCCACATGCCAGAAACCTGCATCTATAGTCTGTGCTACTCCACTGAGTATGGGGAATGAGCAGAAGCATGTACTTAAATTAAAAACTTCCATTTGCTTGTTATATTGCTCATTGCTTCTTTTTTATCATAAGTTCTAACCTCTGTTACTTTATGAGGCTACAAAGCTTAGTCTGGATTCACTTATTTTATTTTTTGCCTGCATTTTATTTCAGATTAAATAATATAACTGCTCTGCTTATTATTTCATTTACTATCAACCCATTTAATATCTATTCCACTTCATTATCTCCCTGAAAGTATAAATAAGACAATATCCTTAAATACGTTCTTCTGAAATACAGTACCATCTGCCAAATCTGGATACACTGCTTCCACATTAAATGCATTCACAAAAACACATTCACATTCTGCTTCTTTTTTGTGGGCATCTGTATACCTTATTATAGTTTCACAGCTACTTATAAACAACTTAAACAGGTAAGCGAATGAAGACAGAAGGACAATACTTAATTACTTGATATCTGGTCCTCTCTTATCTGCTGTAGGTTGGAGACTTCATTTTCATCCACCTGCAGAAAGGAAAACAGAAAAGTGAATCAAATCAGATATGTCTGCATTTCAGTCATCTTCCAAGAATTAAAGATGATGATGACAAACCATTCTCCTACTTTACATGCTTCTTAACACAAAAAGTACAGTTGTGTACACTTACCATAAATGTAGATGTTCGAGTGTATTCACTGTTGCAGTCATCACACTTGGGTTATCCTGCCAGGGGCAGCCCTCAGTCGGCCCAAATCTCAGAGGCTTAGTATTTCTGCGTCAGTTGCTGTCATTTCAGTATTGACGTCAGGTCGTCAGAGGTATAAAAACAGGCAGCCAATGCCATTACGTCAGTTTTTCTTGCCCCAAATGTCAGGAGCCCCCAAACAGGGAGCTAAGTTATGGTGGAAAAACACCACCAGTAAAAGGTAAATATCAATAGCCCTGGTAAGGAGTGAGGAAGGGAGAGGGAAAGAGAGAGAGAGAGAGATACAAGGGGGCTAAAGGGTGGGAAACCAGGACTGCAACAGTGAATACACTCGAACATCTTCATTTATGGTAAGTGTACACAACTGTACTATGTTCTTCGTGTTTCACTGTTGCAGTCATCACACTTGGGTTGATTCCCAAAGCTGAAGAATGGGTGGAGGCAGTCAAGAAGAGTTGGGGCTGGCTAGTATGCCCTGCAGGACTGCTGTTTCAAAGCCCGCCCTGGATTTGGAAAAGATAGACAGGTGGTAATGCTTGGTGAAGGTATGAACAGAACTCCAAGTAGCAGCTTCCAGAATGTCCCTGGTAGGGACTCCTCTGAGAAAGGCTGAAGAGGTTGAAATTGCCCTAGTGGAATGCACTCTGACTCCCTGAGGGGGTTGTTTCCCATGGTGTTTGTAACAGAAATGGATACAGTGTGCTATCCATTTGGAGATGGTTTGTTTTGATATGGCCTTGCCCTCTGCCCTGGTGCAAAGCTGACTAGTAACTGGTCAGATTTCCTAAAGGACTTAGTGCTATCAAGGTAGAATCTGAGCTGTCTGTGCACATCTAAAGACTGCAGGATCCTTTCCTCCATATTTTGAGCATTAGGAAAAAAGGTGGGCAAATGGATAGATTGGTTGAGAGCCACATTGGACACCACTTTAGGCATGAAAGTTGGGTTAGTCCTGAGGGAGACCCTGTCAGCATGAAAAATAATAAAGGGTTCCACAGCCATAAGTGCTTGTAGCTCAGACACTCTTCTAGCTGAAGTGATGGCCAGAAGCAAGGTTGTTTTCCAAGAGAGGAATTTTAACTCTGCTGATGCTGCAGGTTCAAAGTGGGGTAGCGTGAGCTTTTCCAACACAAAGTTAAAGTCCCAAGTGGGGATGGGGGCTCTTCTTGGTGGCCTTAAGTTGTTAGCCCCTCTCAGGAACTGCTTGATGAGAGGGTGAGAGAAGAGAGGTGGCTCAATGCTGTAATTAGCAAAGATGGCAAAGGCATGGATTGGAGGAGAAGGAGAGGCCTCTGTAGGGTAAGGTCTGCTAGGTAATCCAGGATGAGAGGCAAGTAGGGCTGTGCTGTATCTGCCCCTTTAGTGTGAATCCAGGAACAATACCTTTTCCACTTGTCAGCATAGGATTTCTTTGTATTGGGTCATCTGGCTTCACGTATGACATCCAGTACCTGCTTGCTTAGACTGGCCACTGGAGGAGAAGTCAAGGGATAAGCCAGGCTGCAAGGTTCAGGGTCTGAAACTGTGGATGCAAGAATTGTCCCTCCTGCTGAGTCAGGAGAGTAGGGATTTGAGGTAGGTGCCATGGAGGCAATGGTGACAGACTATGCAGTAGTGGGTAACAGTGTTGGTGTGGCCAGTCTGGGGCAATCAGGAATGCCCTTGGGCTTTCCTCCCTTATCTTGATTAATACTCTTGTAAGAAGAGGTAGAGGGGGAAATACATAGATTGAGAGGTTTGCCCACTGGAAGGATAGGACATCCACTTTCCAGGCCTTGCTGTGAGGTACCCTGGTGCAGAATTTGCAGAGCTGGTGGTTGTAGGAGGAGGAAAATAGGTCCACCTTCGGAGTACCCCATTTCTGGGATACAAGGCTGAAGGTGTTGTGGTTTAATTGCCACTCATGTGGGTCTAGGAGATTTCTGCTTAAGTTGTCTGCCAGAGAGTTTTGGTTGCCTGGCAGGAATTGAGCTTGCAGGTGAATATGCATGGCTGAGGCTGTGTTCCACAGGGTCATGGCCAGCCTGCAGAGTGGGTTCCCCCCTGCTTGTTTATGCACCACATCACTGTGGTGCTGTCAGTTTTGATTAGTAATAGCCCTGGTGAGAATAGGGATCTGAAAGCAGTCAAAGCATGCTGAACAGCTAGCATCTCTTTTTTTGTGTGCAGATGAATTTGATTTGGGTCCCAGTGGCCATGAATGCACCTGCCGTCCAGATGTGCACCCCAGGCATAATCTGATGCATCTGTGGTTAGGGTCTGGGTAGCATGGGGTTGTGTAAAGGGAAGCCCCTTGTTGTGGTTGCCCACCAAAGGAACTCTTTCCTTAGGCAAAGTATTATAGGTACGATTGATTCCAGGTCCTGAAAATGTTGGCACCAAAGACTTTTTAATTACCACTGAAGTTTCTTCATATGCAGTCTGGCATATGGAATTAGCAGAATGCAGGAGGTCATGAACCCTAGAGGCTGCAGGACTTTCCTTGCGGATAGCTGTGGTCTGATGGCCATTTGAGTGAAGTAGCCTGTCAGATAGGCTTGTTTTTATGGAGTAAGGAATGCCATCTGGGATGCTGTGTCCAAGCATGCTCCCAGGAATACAATTTTTGACTGGGGACTAGTTGGATTTCTTTTCATTGATAGTGTACCCCAGGGAGGTTAGAAGGTCCTTTACAAATGTCAGGTGCTGCAACAGCTTTTCCTGACTGTCTGCCTGAATTAGGCAATCATCCAAGTAGGGGCAAATTTGAATATTTCTCTGTCTGCAATAGGCAATGGCTGGAGCCAGGCATTTTGTGAAAACTCTGGGAGCAGTGGATAAGTCAAAGGGAAGTGCAGATAACTGATTATGCATAGATCCTGCCCTGAAACGTAGATATTTCCTGCAGGAGTCCCTTACTGGGATGTGCAGGTAAGCCTCCTTTAGGTCTAGGGTGGCCAACCAGGCACCTTTGGACAGCATAGGGAGAAGTTGCTGTAGGGTGAGCATTTTGAATTTTGGTACCACCAGGAAGGTGTTTAGAATGGATAGATCTAAGATTGGGCACCAGGTGCCCTCTTTTCTGGGTACCAGGAAAAGTCTGGAATAAAAACCTTGGCCTATCTGCTCTGCAGGAACAGGCTGAATTGCCCTTATGGAGAGCAGGGACTGAACTTGGTTTTGTGCCTCTGCCCACTGGTTTGGAGGATGATCTGGGAATCTTTTTGGGGTTGGCAGTGGGTGGAAATAAAATTTGTACACCTGGGATACTATGTTGAGGACCCATCCAATCGTTGGTGATGGAGGTCTGTTTTTTTGCATGGTGGGAAAGTTTTCCTCCTAGGGGCATGAGCAATTGGGCAGAGGTGAGACGTGGACTTGAGAAGTCATTGTGAATTCTTTCCATAAGGGGATGGCTTAGCACTCCCTGCTTTAGAAGTAGAGGTACTCCATTGCTTAGATCTCTGCATACCCTGAGACTGTAATCTGGGGGGGGGTCTGTTTCCCCTGGGTCTAGTTTGAGAAGTCATTGAAGGTGCTAGAAAGGACCAATGTTTTGAGGGGCAATGCCTACTAAATCTTGGAGGCTGCACTTGCAAAAAATCTTTGACTGTCTGCATAGACTTAGCCTTTTCTTCCATCTTTTTTAAAACCTCTTCTGCTTTGGTGCTGAACAGATTGTCCTTGTTCAGGGGACATCAGAGCTGGCAACTCGGTACCTAATAATACATCTCTGTGCACCCTTTTTATGGTTGTGATTTTTCACAGTGAGCCGATTTTCTCTGCTTTCCCAGTTATAGTGAACACAAACACTAGCTTCCCCTTCACCTGTATTAGAGAAAAAAAAATGGTACTTATGTATTATCGCAACCAAAGTACCGATTGAAACTACAAGGCATACCATTAGGGCAAATTAACTGTCAGAATTCTGCAAATGTTAAGCACCCCATAAAAAAGATATGGTCATGTCCCACGTTAGACAATGAAATCTGCATGTTGTAAACAGCAACTGACTAGCAAAAAAAAAAAAAAAAATGGTTTATAATTGTTAAGTCTGGTAAGGTCTCCTTAACCTGCTGTAAAACATGTACAAACTTGTGACAATAACAGGAGTTGCTTTCGCATATGTTTCCTGAAGGATACGAACTCTGACATTGTAAACTGTTATTAACTAACTTCACTGCTCAGTACTTTATCAGAACACCCCCGCTGTTTACTGCCCTGCTGACACCATTCGTTAACTGTTTATGCCTTTAAAAGCCGACAAAAACGTTGATATTTTCCTGTAAGTGCAACTACATGGAGCACATAAAGCCCACACTGTAAAAGTAGCTGACTCCAAATTCAGCTCCAGACAAGTAACAAGTGGAATACCTCACAGTTCAGTCCTGGGACCGCTCAATGTGCATCTATTTCTCTGAAGTACAGGCCAACACTAAGGGCCTCTGGCTAACCAAATTAGGATGACTGCAAACTGGGAGCCATTATTGAATCCCCAAATGATGTGGATATTCTACAAAAGGGCCTTACAGAAACAGATGATTGGTGCCAGAGCCATGGGCTCAAGCTCAATGCCAAGAAATGTATAGTTATCCCCTTTGGGAAAAAACATGCACCCGTGAATTACCACATAGATGGCAGTGCACTAAACACTGAAAGTGTGATAAGAGACTTAGGGACACAGGTGGACAGTGGTCTCACCTTCAATAACCACATCATCACAACAGTCAGGAAATCCTTCTATGTGGCACACCTCAACACTAAGGGCTTTTCATCCAGGAAAAAAGGAGGTCATTGTCCCACTGTACTCATCCCTCATTAGACCCATTATAGACTATAATGCCCCGTTTGGTATGTACCTCTCAAGACATCTGCAACAACTGGAAAGACCACAGAAATACCTCACTAAAAGAATCACAGACCTACAACAGAAGCCCTGTGCTGACCGTCTAAAAAAACTCCAGCTATACTTTGTCGCATATCGTCTACTCAGAGGAGATCTCTGCTTAACATACAAGGCCATGTCAAACCCAGAGCTGCTGGACATGCTACACTTAAAGAAATCCCGATCCCTTGAAGTCACACGCTCCAGGGATCTAAACCATGTCATCACAATGAACAAAACATGCTGGAGGGATAGGTTCCTGACCCAGAGACTCCCCAGACTCTGGAATTGACTGCCCATATATGTCAAGCAGAGCACCTCTTTGGCCCTCTTCAAAAAGAACCTTGATGATTGGATGGGAGATAGGAAATTCTCCCTGGAGATCACGTCAGTCGCCCTGCTACACAGGGGTCCAGGGAAGTAAATACTGTGGGAAGAAATAGCCAGGGAATTGTTATGGTAGGCTTGTATAGGCCCTAAGGCCGATAGCCTAGTACCAACATATGAACTAGTTAAAAGGAAGAAAAATTTGTAAAGAGAAAGAACTACAATTATTTATTTATATATATATGTGTATATATATATATATATATATATATATATATATATATATATATACATATATACACACACACACACACACATTATATATATATATATATATATATATATAAAAACTGTAAGAAAACAGGAGTTACCAACAATCGTAAAAAAAGAATACACACAAGGTATAAAAAAAAGAAGGATACTAACAATAGTATCACTAGGTACTTTAGTACAAAAGATAGGGAAGGGTAAGTAAAAAAAAAAAACAAAAAACAAAAAAAAAGAAAGCAAAAGGGGAATTTAAGGTAGACGTTAGATAGTCGCTAGGTAAGGGATAGATAAACGAACAAGAAGAGAAGCTGCTTTAAAGAATTCTTAGAACTTTTTAACAGAATATATTGAAAATAACACTTAACTGCCCGAGAGCTACTGGTGAACCACATCTTCGCGAAAGTGCCAAACAAGATCTGGGGTAACTTGGGAAGGATGCATTATGGGTAAGGAAGGAGCTTGAGAGCTTTTTGGTTGCCACAAGCTATTGCAATGGCCAAGTCAGATCCAAGGATTGGATCTGAACCCACAGGTTGAGGATAGAATGAAAATTGACAACATCAGATCTCCATTTCAGCAGAGGCCCAGAGAGAAAAGCTCCAACATTTTAACCAGATATTCAGTAATTTATACAAACAAACGTTAAATAATCAATAAAAAACCACACCAGCATCCTTACTAGAAGCTTCAGTCCCCCAAAGAAAAAGCTGCAAACAAATATAGAAACACTCGTGGTCCAAAAAATGGCAGGTAGTTCCAGTGTTAAATATTAAAGTTCATTAGTTATGGTTGAATAAAGAACTTTAATATTTAAACACTGGAACTACCTGCCATTTTTTGGACCACGAGTGTTTCTATATTTGTTTGAAACATTAAATAATATCCATTAACAATTGCACATATATTTGCTAATTATATTACATTAATATGAATGTAGAGCAACTATTACAGCATAAAAGATCCTTATGCATTAGGAGATGTGAATATTGCGCATCTGAATAGGTGCATAAATGAATTTTGTCAGACAGATTAATATATCATGTGACTAGTGCTTAGAAATGCAAAGAAATGGGGATGAGGGAAGGAGCTAGGAATGACAGGAAATGTTATTATCGTAGTTAAGAGATGCAGTGTAAAGCAAGTTCAGAGAAATATATATGTGACTATTTTAAGGTTTATGTTAGAAATACAGAGGTGGGGGTGAGCAGTGTCACAAAAAAATGTATATACTTGGGAAATTCATGTATTGGTGAAGACTCGCTGAGAGGTATATGATTCTGAATGAAGAGAATGATGCAGTGATATGGCAAGCTGAAGATAACAGTGGCATTTATCCTGAACATGTATAGGTGAAGATCCATTGATTTGATAGGTGACGTTTTAGTTGTGTTTTTAAATAAGTTAACATTCTGAATGGATTCCACTGGTATGTGGCATGTGTTTCCATAGTTTAGCTACATTATTTGAACATGGACAGTCACCTGGAGCATTAGGTGATTTGGTTATAGGGATTAGAGTTTTTCTAATGAATACAATTCTATTGGGGGAATAGTGTTGTATTAAGTAGTTAAAGGCTGCGCAATTTTCTGACTTATAGAGAAATTTGTTTACTATAGTTAGAAAAAGTTTAATTCTCTGACAGTTATGCAGTTGTGTGTTCTTTTTTATAGTTTACTACAGATTTGGCTATTTTATTATGACATTGCTTACATTTGGACAGTTGTGAGACTTGAAGTTTAGTGAAGATTGGGGCAGCATGCAGGAGTATGGCATTAAAAAAGTAGAAGCTATGCTATTTCTGGCTATGCCACTGAGGTAGTTTTTACTCTGTATAATGTATAGTTTTTGATGATTTTTTTTTTAACCACATGTGATATATGGTGGTCAAGTTTTACTTGGTCATCTATGATGACACCCAATAATGTTTTGTGATTTAATTGTTCTATTATGGTGTTGGTGGAAGAAGCGATAGTGAACAGTGTTGCTTTGGTAGGGATGTGTTTAGAAGTAGTCGTGAATTACTTAGCCACGCTTCAATTGATAAGAAGAATTGTTGTGAACAGTCTTGGAGTTTACAGAGAGATTTGGCAGATCAGATTACGGTCAAGTCATCAGTGTACTGAACTAGGGCAGCATCGTAGAGATCATTGAGGATTAAGTTGAAAAGTATGTGGTCTACTATACATCCTTGAGGGATACTAGTACTCTCCGGTAAGAAGGTGGACAAATCAGTTTTACATTTCACTGTTTGTGGTCTGTTTGAGAGACAGCTATGAAACCAATGCAGTGATGAGTTAATGAGCCCCAGTGATGAGAGTTTATACAACAGCTTTTGGTGGATGCCAGTATCAAAAGCTTTTAAGAAGTCTATGAGGATGGTGGAGAACAGTTTTCTGGTGTTTCTGGGCATGTTGACAGCATTACCAACATTCAGCTAAAAGTACTTGTGCTGAGATGAGGTCAAAAGCCATGCTGGCTTGAAGACAGAAGGTGGTTTTCTGTTAAGATAACTGAAAAGTTGCTTAGAATACATTTTTGTAATATTTTTGATAGGGGATATAAAATGGCAACTGGCCTATAATTTGAAAGATCTGTATGGACTCTACCCTCATACAGAGGAATAATGAATGATTTCTTCCAAAGTGAGGGGACTTTATTTTCAGAGGTAGATTGATTTTATCAGAATTGAAACTGGATATGCAATAACCTTAGTTGACATTTTAAGATATTTGCGAAAAAACAACCCAACAATAGCCAGGTATCTTTGCAGAAAACTGATACAAATCCAAGGACAAAAACAAAACAGCAAAGACAAGTCTCCAGCTTCTTATAATGCAGACTGCTTTAATGGTACACAAGCGCTTTCACTAGATGCTTCATCAAGTGTATCAAAAAACATAGATTCCACACCTTTTTATACCAAATCACATGACTACTTCACTGGTATTTAAAGATACATTATCATAAAACATTTTAATTTATTGCCTTACATTAATAAACATGTAATTGTTAAAAACACATATTAAAAACATACAAACATACCAAAAATATAAATTATACATATAGAAAAGAATACATAAAAAACAACTTTTATCTTTGTAAGGGTCTATTCTTTAAAATAGGTCTCATAGGTATATGGTCATTCAGACCATGTCCTACATTTGTTCTAAGCCTCACTATCCAATTGGCCTCCATCTCTTCAGTCTTATTTCTAATATCTCCCCCACTTTTGCTATCATAGTTCCTTCCTAATACCATAAATTTAAAATTATGTTGCTCATTTGTCTCAGAGACATGCCTGCCAAGAGCATTAAAAGTGCTTTTTTTCTTGATATGGTAAACATGTTCTCTGATTCTCTCTTTTAAAGATCTATCCATTTTACCAACATAAAATTTGTTGCATAACTGACAGGTAGCTAAATAAACAGCATGACAGGTATTGCAATCAGCATTTGGTCTTTAAACAAAAAAATTCACCGGAGTCAGGATGTTTAAACTCTTTCTCCTCAGCTATAAAATCACAATATTTACACTTATTACATGGTTTAGTTCCTACAAAGTCATCAGTTCTCATCATCTCTAGCAGTACATAACCGCCGTTTCAGAGATTTTTTGTTTTTATATGTAAACTGTGGTTGAGGGTCCAGAAATTTACTAACCTGACCATCTGCAGTTAAAATATTCCAGTGCTTATTAATAATTCTTGTATAGTTCCTTATATTTCTAGAATAACTCAAACATACTCTCATATTGCTCCTGATTTTTAAATCCTTCTTGCTTTTGCCTTTTTCTTTATTTTCTGAAAAATATGGTCTCGCCCTTGTGTCTCTTAGCTTTTCTACCCGTTTCATTCTACTATGTATCATATTTTCATCATATCCCCTTTCTTTCAATTCAGAACTTGTTACAAACATTTGTTGCTCAAAGTCACTTTATTTGGCATTTACTCTAGAGGCTCTATAGAACTGATTTTGTGCAACGTTCCTGAAAACAAAATTCAGATGCATGCTATCTTTGCAAAAAAGTTTAACATGGCATTCTTTTCTATGGATTTTCGTGCTCAGATTACCTATACTATCCTTAGTAACTATTAAATCTAAAAAACGTAAACTATTAAATCTAAAAAACGTATTTCAGTATGAGACCAATTAACAGTGAACTTGAGGAAAGGTGTCGAGTTACTGAGATAGTCAACAAAATCAGTTAACTCTAATGGTAACCCTTTCCATAAAAGAAAAAGGTCATCCACGAACCTACGAAAAAATAGGACTTTCTGTTTCAATGGACCTTTATCAATATTTTCTGTTTCCCATACGAGCATTATGGCATTTGCATAACTGTTGGCGCAAGATGTGCCCATCGCAACACCATTTCTTTGCCAGTATATGCTGTTTCTATACATAAAGATGTTGGCTTGAAGACAGAAGGTGGTTTCTGTTAAGATAACCGATAAGTTGCTTAGAATACATTTTTGTAATATTTTTGATAGGGGATATAAAATGGCAACTGGCCTATAATTTGAACGATCTGTATGGACTCTACCCTCAAACAGAGAAATAATGAATGATTTCTTCCAAAGCAGGGACATCGGGAGGCATACGCACTGTACTGATTTCAGTACAACTTTTTTAGAACGGTGGTAGCTTTTTTGAAAAAAAAAAAAAGTAGTACATATTTAAAGGGTGTTGGCTCCTTTAAGGAGCATACCAGCCAGTTGAAAGTGAGCTCACATCATGTCTGGCTGGCTGCTAGCGGGAAACCATCTGAGGTGGAACTTGGAAGGCAAGCAACAATCACAAATGGATTATTGAAGGTGGAATTTGTGTGTGTGTGTGTGTGTGTGTGTGTGTGTGTGTGTGTGTGTGTGTGTGTGTGTGTGTGTGTGTAAATGCCCCCACGTAATACACCTGCTGGCTATAGGTGTTCAGGCTCAAACCCTGTACCTTTGCTTCAGGGTAAGAACAGTCTAAAGTCCCTAACCACCACCATTTCTGAACTTTGTTCAGATTTGCTTTCCTAATGGTTGTGAGCTATGGTGAGAACTTAAGTTGTATTTCTCCCATTATTGTTTTTGATGTTTGTCCAGGTTTTTTGTGTCAAGGTGTGAAGTGAGAACTGAATTTGTATTCCCTCATTATTGGCTTTGTTTGTCCAGGTTTTTTGTGCTAAGAGGTTAACAGCTATCTAAATAATAGCCATTAAGTTTGTCTTCCTATTTTTCAAACTGCTGATTTAGCATAGTGGCATGTTGCACTGACTATAGCGCATATGGTTCTGGGTTCAAGACATGCATGGTGATAACACAGCATTTTATTCTAGCAACTTTTCAAAATTATACAAGAAATATTTAAAATGTGTCCCTGTTTTTTGGGCTTTTGCACCCCCCCAATAAATGTTGGCTTTTTCCAGATTTCTTGTGCTGCAAAGTTCAGAGATACAGCTGAGTGTCAACATTTTACAAGGAGCTGAGAGCTGCAGGGGAACTTAAGTTTAGTGCTGCTTATGCGGAGTCTGCTTGTACAGTTAATAGCAAAACAGGTAGTGTACTTGCTTTTGCTGCAGAAAGCTGTGGGTTCTTCTCCCACAGTAGGTAGATGCATTGCTGATACTGTACTGTGTTGTACAGGGGGGTGGATGCTGTAGTCTGTTTTGGCGAAGATATCTAGTAGTAACTATGAACCTGTTATCAGTTTGCCATCCATTCCCTATTGCAATATTACTAGCGTGTCATTGTTTTTAATGCAACATAGGCAATTTATTCCTCAAGGGCAACAGGCACATTATTTGTAGATGAAACCATGAAATATAAAGTTGTTTGCTAGTAGCAGCCTCTTCATTAGTTACAGATTTCTCTAATGTGGAATTATGTAGATGGCTTTTACTAGTTCAGAGATTGTGCATATTTACTGATACTGGTGGACTGTAGAAATTTGAGTAGACTTTTATGATGGAAGGTGTATCAAAGAGCACGTTGTATGTTTCATGTGCAAGGGACCTATGATTTGAAAACAGCCCAAAGTTAATCTTTATCTGCCACTGGCAAAATGTATTTTCTTTGAATGTGGGTTTCAATGCTGTTTCAATGAATGTGAGTTTCAAGAGCAGAGAAGTTTTAATGCTAAGTCTAGTTTCATTGTGAGACTGCATTGCTTTGTTTAGCAGATATTTATTGGTGTTCGTGCTGTAAAATGCAAAATAAGACTTTTTTCTGGCAAATCATTTAGGAATGAAGTCACTAAATAATGACCGATGTTAAGTTTCAGACATCATAATCTTCAGAAAAATGCATGCTAAATCAAGACCTGATATTCTAGCAACTCTCTTAAGTTTATACAAGGTCAATTTTTAGTACTGTTTGTATGTTCCCCCAATATATTTGGCCTTGTCCAGATTTCCTGCATTAAGAGGTTGAGAGGTATGTGCAAATAAATCACTTTACAGAATTAGGAATATCCAAACCTCTCAACTGTCCCCAATTTTGGCTCAAAATGTTGCTCTCCCCCTAATAATCTCTCCGCAAAATAGCAATTTTGGAAGAAAACGTGGAAGGTTTACTTTACTTTTATAAATAACTGTAATGATCAAAGTTATACATTGCTTTTATTTCAGAAATGCATGTAGATTCTCTAATTTTGTCAGCTGCTCTAAGTTAACTGTGCTCATATTAAAATGGTGTCCCTTCTTTGACAGGTTCCCAGCTGTATTGTCTGGCAATTTTATATTTTTGCATCACATTTTTGGTCCGTTTTTCATAAAATTGCGGTTTTCTGGCAAATTAGTGGCAAATTGTTAAAGACTGAAGTTAGAAAATAATGGCAGACATTTGAGTTTCAGATTTCATACCTTTCAGAAAATTCGTACAAATGCAAGACCAACTACTATTCTATTATCTTTCTAAATTTATAAGAGCAATATTTAAAAAATGTCCTTATTTTTGGGCCTTTGCCTCAGTTTTATTTATGAGTTTGTTGCTCTAAGAGGTTGAGAGGTGTGTGTGTGTGTGTGTGTGGTAGGTAGCATACTTCTCAACTGTCCAAATTTTGCAGAATGTCCAGATTTTTGCCCCATGTTTTTTGTCTGTTCCTCATAAATTTTGTGATTTTCTAGAAAATCATTTGAAGGCCGAAGTTGCTAAATAATGACAGACATTTGAGTTTCAGACTTCACGTCCTTTAGAAAAATTCATACTAGCACAAATCCTGTTATTCTAGCAACTTTCTCATACTAGCACAAATCCTGTTATTCTAGCAACTTTCTAAGTTCACAAGAGCATTGTTTAATATATGTCCCTGTTTATTTTAGGCTTTGTCCATATTTCTTGCACTAAGAGGTAGGTAGGTAGGGCTGTGTGTGTGAATGAAACATCCTAGTTAGGGGTAGCAGGTGGTTAGTAATTTACTCAAGCTCAAAACCTGTACCTTAGTTACAGAAAACAAAAGCATAAATTCTCTACCCCAACTACCATGCTGCATTTTTCAAAGAACTGACATTTCAGGTTAATTTTCAATTCAAGGAACCGAGTTTGAGTGAATTTATATTATATTACTGAAGAGGCATTACAGCGAATGCCTCTTCATCGACACTAAAAGAGCGAACCGTGAATTACGAGAATGGCCGTAGCTTGGCTGGGGAGGGGGGTAGCAGTTTGAGAGCTGTGAGTACAAATTTGAAAATCCTAGCTACACCCCTGTTCCAAAGTGAGGGGACTTTATTTTCAGAGGTAGATCAATTTATCAGAACTGAAACTGGATATGCAATAACCTTAGTTGACATTTTAAGATATTTGCCATATAGACTGTCAGGAGCGGTTTTAACAGCCTTAATTTTTTGATGGTATCTGTGAGAGCTGGTTGGAAGGAGAAATGGTGAAAGAGGTTATTTGATTTAGTAGGGACCTAAGGAGCTTGATTAGTCACATGGTTAGTTAGTAAATGTACTGTCTTTACAAAATCGGTATTGAATTTGTTGGCTATGCTAGCATTTTGTTTATGTGTGTTTTGTGTTGGCTGTGCTTGCACTGAATTTAACAGTAAACTCATTGAGACCCAGAAAGGTTTTGGATAATTAGTGTGTATGTTTTGATTGGCTGAGGTTTTCTCATTTTTGGGTGATAAGTTTTACTACAGTTCTTAGCCGTCTATATGCTAATAAAATATGAGCTGTTTTACTTATTTATTTTTTGTCAAGACCTTCCAGGCAGTCTCTCTTTGTTTCAGCCTTTCAGGAGTTGTTTAGCTGCTAAAGCTAGCACTGGGCAGGGCTGGCTCTGACTCTTTTTTGTTATTCTAAGGGGGGCTTGTGTGTTTAGAAAACTTAGAAAGCTTTTGATGAGCTCAGACAGCATTATCTATGAGGACAGTTTTTAGTAACTACCAGATAATGAGATGTAGTGTACTAATGGAAGTGCCTTTATCAAAAGTAATAAGTTTTCTAACCAGGCTAAAATGATGTGTTTCAGGCCTGTTGCTTTCATACCTTATGGTGTAGATTGTTAAGCCGATCACTTAGGCTGTCTGACAAAGTTCCATGGGGTGACATTTTATTTAAAGAGGGTGTTAGGATCCAATCAAGGGTTGATTATCAGGCTGTGGCTTGT